>NC_090910.1:7879500-8179500 GCF_040956055.1 Brachionichthys hirsutus | reverse complement strand
GGTGTCTGTAGATAGAATAAATTATTGGAATGATGTCAATAATTTGTTATTGAAGTACTAAATTGTATACATTTAACAGCCTCTGATATATATCCTGTCATTTTCTGTTTCTTTTCAATCAGGTTTCGGATATCAGTTCCGTGGCTAGGATCATATATACTAACCCCACTGGAAAAAAATGCATCCATCCTGTTAGTCTGGAATTTAATAGAACAGACATCAACAGATTACCGAGCAATCGATATACTGTTGTGAGACTCTGCGTCACCTGATCTGTGTTCGTCTACTCATCTAGCTGACCCTGAACACATAAGCAACCACAATAACATCAAATACTTTTTGACCATATAACGTTAACAGTAATAAAGACATTTGAAATAAATCTTTTAAACACTTTTACCCCGAGAATCAGAAATTCTGACAGGGAATTATTACTTTTGTTTCGGGGTCACATAATCACCGGTCACAATGGCAGTGTAGAGGGAGACAGCTGTTCTGCTTCCCTTTCAAATATGGGCAGGGTAAAAATGGCACACCTTTGGCATGGCATGCTAAAAACAGAACTGACGCAAGATTAGAGCCCAGCACTCTTCAGCATGACTCTGGCCCCACTGAGGATTGCTGTCATAAACGGAGTCCGTGTACTTCAGCGGTCCTAGTTATTTACTTCATTTTTTTTTTGTGGTGTTCGCGTGTGATTAGAAACGTTTGGGCAGCCATGAATAATGGGGGCAACTTGGAGAAACAGTTGATTTGCCCCATTTGCCTGGAGATGTTTACCAAGCCTGTGGTTATCTTACCCTGCCAGCACAACCTCTGCAGAAAATGTGCCAATGATATATTTCAGGTAAGCGAATGAAGAACATGTCCTTTGTTTTTTGGATATCGGGTGGAAAAGTATTGTAAAGTATTGGAACGCTGGCCTTTTTGACGTAAGCATCTTACAGAGAGTAAAATCAGCAGCTGTGACAGCATCAGAAAATACCCCCAGTCTGTGTATAAGGATTAATTTAGTACATTCATGCTGCTGCTTTTGTCATTTCAGACTGATAAGGCATTTTGGTTGTGGGTCTATTTCTGTTTATTTGGGTTTTTTTGTGAACTGATAATTGGTTCGATTAAAGGACTGTTTTGACAAATCGGTCTAAAAACACAAGAACATACCTCTACTACGTACATATATAGACAAAAATATATAATTATTTCTTTATAAGATATAAGAATCTGTCTTGTTTGGGGGAGTCGCCAATGTTGTTTACGTCGCAAGGCATTCTGGGTGGATGAGTATTTTTTTTACAAGTGAGAGGAGTTTATCCATTAAGACTTCATGTCTGCAGGCCTCAAATCCATACCTTCCGACTAGAGGTGGCTCGCTGTCGTCTGGCGGCCGGTTTCGATGCCCGTCTTGCAGACACGAGGTGGTGTTGGACCGGCATGGTGTTTATGGCCTGCAGAGAAACCTGCTGGTTGAGAACATCATTGATATGTTCAAACAGGAGTCCAGCAGGTGAGACAACCATCATTTGTGAGTCCAAGAATAGAAATGGTGACAAAGAATAAGTATAAACTGATGGTGTCGGAGCGGGACGCAGCTGTTGGGGCCAGTGGCTGTAAAAAAAATAATAATAATAATATCTTGTGGAATATGGATTTAATTCACTCACCAAAAATCACAGTCATAAAGGGGTCCGATATGCACTATCATGAAAAATGTATTCTGGATCAGATCCAGAATGAGGTCAGGAAAAATATAACATTTAAAAAAAGAAAAAAAAAAACGTCATTAATAATACACATCAACTCCAATTCACTTTTACTTTTCATGGTTGGTGTATAAAGATATACCTAGAACAATTTTAGAACCTTTCGATGGTGATCTGGATCACCATGTGGACGGTGTAAATCCAATTAGGAGTGGAACGAGCTGCTTGGCGGAGGTCTGTGTTCTCTGATTGCTTTTCTAGTTTTAAATAAAACTAACTTGCAATCTTAACAAATTCTTGCACAAAGTGACCTTAAACTGAAACTCTGAGTTACCCGTAAAGGACTGAAAGGAATACGAATCGAATCCAGAGCTAAGCTATACCTACAGCTGTGAGACCATATGCTGCACACTGTTATGGTAATGTATTGATTACGCTGCATTACATTGTGCATGTAAATGTGTTTCTGTGACATTATCAGTCTGACATTACGAGTCACGTCGACATTCAGTGGGATGTAAAGGTGCTCAGGAGGGATACCTCTGTTTTCATTAATTTTCAGCTGCGGCAAACCAGCGGCAGACAGAAAGGAAGAGACGCCCATGTGCGGCGTTCACGAGGATGAAAGGATCAACATTTACTGCGTCGCCCACGGCGTGCCCACGTGCTCTATGTGTAAGATATTTGGGGTGCATAAAGACTGCGAGGTGGCCCCCATCACCAGCATCTACCAGACAAAGAAGGTGAGGGTCATTATCACCGATGACAGTCTGAAAATTCAGAGGAAGAATTTTAATCATTTTTACACTGAAAATTAAAATCTCTGTACAGATTTCATTTTGTAGCCATGTCTTTTTTAGGGTCATATCTTCTTCTTCTTTTTTTTTTTTTTTTACTCACTATGTTTTTGCGGCCCAGATGGAGCTGAGTGATGGGATTGCAATGATGGTTGGTAACAACGACAGGATGCAAGGCATCATCAGTCAGCTGGAGGAGGCCTGTCGCTCCATAGAGGTCAGCGTCCTTCTGCTGCGGCGCTCGGCCGTTCGGTCACGCTTTCAAGCACTCCCTCTGCTCGAGAGTGACGCACCTGCACTCACCTGCACCGGCGTTCAATCAGATTTAACGTGTCCTTGTCTGCTTGCCGTGTCGCTGCTTCTTATCTGTGAAATTTAGAGAGATGGAGGGACAAAATTGACTTTTTAAGAAGCCTCGGCCTCGCTCAATCTCTGGTTTCAACATTTTCGCCTACATGCTTTTGACAATTAAAAAAAAGAGTACTGTAACTGCTAGCGGGAGGTCACACAGCTTTCCTGGTAAGGAGGAACCTGGAGAGACTCCAGTATGTGTCGCCTTCAGTCGTGCCAGTCAGAATGGCCCCTCGCTCCACATGATGGCACTACTGGACGATTAGAGGACACAGAAATCTTCTTTGTTTCCCATCTTTGGATGAGTATCCACTTGTCCCCTAGAGTTGACACCTCGATGAATGTCTCACACGTCCACAGGAGAACGGCCGGAGGCAGAAGACGCTGTGCTGCGAGACGTTCGATCAGCTTTACTCCATCCTGGAGGAGAAGAAGAGCGAAATGAGCCAGAAGGTGACGGCCGAACAGGAAGAAAAGGTGAACTACATCCGGAGTCTGACCAGGAGGTACGGAGACCACCTGGAGGAGAGCTGTAAGATCGTGGAGATGGGGATTCAGACTCTGGAGGAGTCAGAAATGGCTTTATTTCTACTGGTATAGTGCCAATATTAAACTCTGCAAACAATAACTATAATTACAGACATTTTATGTTTAACTTCCTCCCCCCCCCCCCCCCCGCCCCCCATCTCTTGTCTTCTTTAGAACTCAAAGCCTCTCCTCAAGACGTAAGTGCGTGTTTTAATGCTTTCGTAATTCCACAGTGAGTTTGGGATAAAAATAAATAAAAAGTTGAGTGTAAACATGTACTACCAGCAGCCTCGTGCAAAGCGAGATCACACCAGCAGTCAAAAATAATCCTGCAAACTGCAGCAAATCGCTCCCTTCATCGGTGGCAGCCTGAAATAACTTGTGGATCGGAGCGTCTCGTTAATCACCGACTGACGAGGCTTGAAAGGTGTCGCTTTGGCTATTTGTGTTTTTTCTTCCCTTGTGCCCAGGATTACGGAGGCATGCAGCACAACGCACTTGGACAAAATTGAGCACGGCTTTGAAAACATGGATCACTACAAGGTTGAGTTCACGATAGAGGGCCGGGCCCTGCGCGGCGTCGACTTCGTCCAAGGTGACCCAGAGAGGCCCGCATGGTGATGTCAGCGGTTCTCAGCTCACGACTCCAGTCTCCTTGTGAAGTTGATGTTAGTTTTCCCTTCCCGACTCTTTCTGCAGCCGACGAAGGTGAGGACGAAGAGGGTCAAGATGGCGAAACAATCGTGGAGGAAGAACAGGGGGCCCAGACCGTTTCCGAAGGCAGCTCTGTTCCAGCCCTCTCCATCCGGCAGATGAACTCCTCCCCGAGCGAAGCCCAGAGCGCCGCTGGCCTATAGAGAACAGCAGTGGGGGGAGGTTTTGCTCCGAGGTGCTGATTTCAGGTCAGTTGTTGTACTTTTTCTGCCAGATCAGGCGAACAGCAAGACAGAATGAGATCGCTGCCAAAGTCTGTGCGACAGATCTAAGGGACGAGACAGAAGTTTCTGCTCCTCCCTGCCGACTGACTGATCTTAACGTTAGTCTTTTGATTTAATTACACATTCGAGTTATTTATGTATATATATATTTGAATGACAGACTTATGACTGTCTGGCTATTTGCAGAATGACATTTTGTAACTCTGACTAAACCGTTTCATTTCGAGAGGATGCTGGTGGGGGGGGCTTCAGATTTGTCTCCATATCCTATAGTTTTTTTTTAATGACCAATATAACTTTATCAGAAGGGTGACAGAGTACAAAGCTGTACTGTGACATTTCAGTATTTCCTACCTGCCATACTTGTATTATGTTCTTTGCAATCTTTCAGGTGGTTTTTTTTTGGGACAAAGTATTTTCATGTTTTAGGGGGTAATTTTACTTTACGTGTCAGGAAGACTGAACTGAAAGAGAAACGCCTGAAGGATGCCATTTGTTAAATCTGTGTTGATATCATATTAATAAATATGACTTCTCAGTTTCAACTCGCCGTCACGTGTCGCTGTACTTTGTATTGTGGTCTGTTTCACCAATTAAATAGGTTTTGTGTAACGCCCTAATTGTTTAAGTACCTGTTCGCTTGCATAAAAGGAAAAGCTCCTTCTTTTCTTCACATTCATTTCTGTCAAAGAGAATCCATCTGCAAATATAACTTCATCATCCCATCCCATCCCATCCCACACATGCATCATCGGTGCCATGTTCCTAGTTCCACAAGCACTTCCACTGTCCTCTGCCTGATTGTGCCATTTTCAGACAGACGTTGCACAACCTGCCATATTATATGATATTAAAATTTTGGAAAAAATGTAAACTCAAGAATACATTCATAGTCTGTTTTAAACAATGCTACATTGCAACTGTGCCACCGTGATGGTGAGGAAACCCGCCAACTTTTTTTTATTGCCCAAAACTGCTACTGGATGTCAACAAAGAAGTGTGTGTTACTTTTTATTTATTTTTATTAAAATATAAGACGTTGTCTTGCACAACGGAAAATACTGGTTGCACATGAGTTTATTAGCAAACAAGAATGTCATAAATACAATGATTCATAATTTAAGACAAAATGCCAAAGCATTATTTTATTTCTTAACCATGAAGAGAATTTCATTTCAGTTACGAAGTGTAATTCCACAGACTTGACATCGACATTAAAATGGAAAGGTACAGTCGGATCTTCTAACCCGAAGCTCGTTTGAGGTTAAAGCTAATAAATAATAGTAATAAAGCAGCACTTTATCTTGTACAGAGCATGTTTTGTGCTGATGGCAAAAAAAAATTTTACAAAGAAAGAAGAGAAAATAAAAAAAATAAAAATAAAAGAAAGTGAAAGGAACTCTTTGGCGGAGTGGAACGAAATCTTCATTTCCCGAAAAGCTCCATCATTCTTCTGTTATTTTGCGCCTGCTGGGCCAGCTGCTCCGCCCTGGACATCTCCATCATCTCCCTCAGCAGGTGGAAGGTCAGATCCAGGGATATCGGCGGGTCCTCGGACCTCCTCCCGCGCTCCATCGACTCTTCCCCGCGGTCTCCGAAGCCGCTAATGCTCGCCCTGATGTTCCCAACTTTTCCTTGTAAAAGACGCCGCGTCAGCTGCAGTTGCAGAGCTCTGTTGTAGACGGCAGGGGACCCACCGGGATACATGGACGATGATGGGAAAGAGTTAGTGTCCCTGTTGCCCAGTCGGATGAAATACTCCTCTCCAAGCCGCTCCAGGATGGGACCAGACAGAGACTGTTGCTGCTCGGAGTTTTGGATTTGGGGAGCCGGGACGCGCAGCGCATCGCCAGGGCTCTCAATAGCCCGACATTCGTAGCGGGGTATAAAGGCAACTATCAGAATCACGGTGGTGCCAAGTAAATTGAGCTTCATGTCAGGATATCAGCAGGAATCTGAGAAGAAAAAAAGAATTATTTCCATCCTTTCCACCCCATTCTAGAATAAAGTGTGGCGCGCGTAACGAGGAATTTACGCACGCAAAACCGTCACCGAATGAATGAATGTTTTCTGCACAAAGACAACGTATTTGTGCAGAAAACGGACGAACTGTGTAATATTGTCACATGTACTCATCCATTTAAAAAAATTACAAAAAGTCAAGTTTAAAAATGCAACACATTTGAAACGCTTGTGACTTCAAGGCGCAGGATCTGTTTGATCACGTTTATTTGGAGTTAAGTGAAAATGAGAGGATGTGGCGAGAAGACATGCAGGCAGTTTCAAACAATGTGTTGGATAAATATTGCTTTTCATCTGTACCTTCAATCTTTAGAGGACGTCCGGTGCAGCCGCGTCGGTTGCCGGGTGCTGTATAGTTGGCGAGATGCCGCGCCCTCCTTCACCTCTCTGGAGAAACAGGTATATTGTTATACTTAAAGAGAAGATGCTGAATGGACTTATATAGCCAACCTCGCTACAAGCGTGGCGCTCTGAGGTCAGATTGAGTCTGCGCGTAATAGCATGGGTGTAATGTGCACGGACGCCTCTGACAAAGCGCTTCGGTTTGGATGAGATGAGTCATATGCGAGTGTGCGCGCGCGTGCACCTTGCGTCTACCCCTCTGTTTTCCAAATAGACCTGTGTAGGTTCCGCACCTGCTGGCATTGTCATTTGAATGCGTTACGCGCACAGTAATTATAAGGAGCTTGCTGCGTTTGCAGGAGGAAAATAATCAAAAGTTGAAACCTTGACTGTTGAGTCAAGATAACTTTGAACTTGCTTCTTAGTTGCAGCTGCTTTTCACGTGTTTTCTTCTTAAATTCTTAATTTTTTACATTAATTCAACTTTAATTCTAATAAATCTTCATTAAAAAAATTGCCATATAATAATAAGGAGTAATTAAGAGAATATTGGAAATGCATTTCATAATATAGGTTTATTTTTTTATGTGTATTCTGGATTACTATAGCTTGCATCTTGCAGCACACTAATGATTCCAAAGCCGTTTTCCTCTCCACCAGGGAATGTGCATCTGCAAACAGCACAAGTTGTGAGGAGTGGCATTGTCTCCCAGTGATTCATTGCTGTTGCACATGTATTCGTCACCACCTCTGCTGCACCGGGAGCTTGGGCCACCCCGATCCCGGGCGACCCATCACCAAGAAAGGCTTTCGAGACAGAGCCTAATCCAATATCAAGAGAAGCCATTTGAATTTTAAACAGTTTAATGATAAAATGTGAAACTCTCATCGATTTCTTTCTCTCTTCCACACTTTCACGAATGCAAGTCAGTGGATTAACTTATGTGTATTTATATATGGTAAAATAAGTGACGTGCAAAAGCCTGGCACTTTTACTCTAAGTATTAACTCCACATATCTGTTAAATCATCATCCACAGAGCTGTAAAAATCTTCCAATTTATCCTTAACCGCAAATCCATTTCACCCTAGCGCTCGCCTTATAGGAAAAACCTTCCAGACACGCAGAGGTCAAAATGTTTTAGCCCAAACTGAGCACCGAAGTAAAATCCACCAATTTAAGAGGCTGCAGAAAATCTAGCCATGAGTGCAAAATTGATGTTTCTCCAGAATATCAGCCATTTTTTTCAAAAAGAATGCATTTCTGATTTGTACATATATTTGGTGGTTTATTATCGGAGTGTAGTTTACAGCTGGTGTGAAACTGCCTCCCGTATACCATCTCCATTTTGTTGCTCCTCATGCTGCTCCGGGGGGGAAAGTGTCAGGTCCCATCATGAGAAACACATGTTGGCTGACACAAATAGAAAACACCACCAGATGAGAGTGACTGCTTGTGGTCAACTTGCATGTCACCTTAATTTCTAATCACTGTCTCTCCACAGATCACGGGGCGCGGCACCCTTATGTGGAGCCACGCAGGAAAAGACTCGGGCTTAAAACCTCATCCTTTTTGTTTCCTCATTTGGAGCAAGTCTCTCAGATGATTCCATGAAGTTGATTAAGATTAGACCAAATTTTGAATGATTCTTTCCACTGAAACTGGAACGATGCCACTTATTGTGGCACCAAGCTCTTGTGTCTGACCTCTTTCTGCAGTTAGATGCTATGAAATAAAAGTGAGCACATGACAACCTGAACGTAATAGAGATGAGCTGAATCCCGAAAGCAGAAGCTGAGAGATGAGAGAACCGCTGTCTGGCAACAGAGTCTTTCAATTGATCATTTGACTTTCTAATTGTGATCTCTACAAGGGGGGACAAGTGCTTGCGAAACTTTCTCTTCCTAAGTGACTGGAAAGCTTTCCCCGATGGAATGAGTGTTTTTTTTTTTCTTAATTCTTATTAAGGTCATCCTGGCTGTTAACAGGTGCTCTGCATGGCACTGATTGCTGGGACTGATTGCAGAGCCAAGGGCTTCTCCCTGAGTCACCAGCTGACCTCAGAAGAGTAACTCAGGTGTCCTTCTGTTTTATAGACCAGTATAACTTGTTATTCGAACACCTTCCTCATAGGAGCGAGAGCTTGGCTTGTCATCTTGAGGAAATGGAAGTGGAAATTTTTACAGAAGTGACATTTCTCTTTTTTTTTTTTATTACAATGCCACTCGAAAAAAAATCATGCAACTTGCTCACTTGATGTAAACGTCATAAATGTGCGAAGATTATGCTAAACGGTCCATTAATTATGCATAGTGAAACCTGGTTCTTTCATTCTTCCTCCCTGGATGCTCCTTTCTTCAGTGCAACTCGGCTGCTTTTAAAGACAAGCTATTTTGAATTTGTCTTGTGTCCTAAATAATACAATAATTCAAAATTCTCCTCAAATCATCACCTTTTTGGAAAATTAAATGTGAGACGGCTGCCAATCGTCGCCTGTCCTATGGTTTGCATGCAATGTCTTTCCAGGGTATATTTTGTCTCATTTTCTATTTTTGAACAAATATATTTAAAAAAAATATTTTAAAAAAAGCTTATCCTTATACTAGACCCTGCAACCTTACGTCTAACCTAATATATCTGGATATTGCACCAAATAAATGTCATTAAAGGAGTCTTTCTGGTGTTTTTATATATTTTTCTTATTAGCAGAATCCTGTGGAAACATCAAAACAAAATGCTTGACCCCCTTTTTACTGTCCTCTGTGAAGCTCAGCCACCAGACTCTTTGTTCTTATAACATTATAAACCTTTTCCAATCGGTAGCAAGTATATCATTTTATTGGCGAGAGGCTCAAAACAGGTCTGCAGCGTAACCTGTTGCACACATTTTGTTTGTGTTCAATAAAGTAAGATTGGAACATTGAAGGTTTATGCTGTCAGTTAATTAAAAGATCTGTTTTGGCTGAAATCGGTATCGGCAGGTCAGGACTTACTTACAGGACACACTTTAAAAATCGCTGATCAGCGATTGGCCAGAAAATTGCAATCGGTGCACCCCTAAAAATGAGACAAAAAAACAGTCTGCCCATTGAATTTCAACCAGAGGGTCACTGGTTCAAGTCCCGGCCCAGACAAAAACAACAATACAGAGTGTGGAATGGTGGCTGGAGAGGAGGCAGTCTACCTCCGGGGCACTGCCGAGGTACCCTTGAGCAAGGGCCCCTTGTCCTTATTTTGCTTAGGGCCCCAAAATAACCTGGACCGGCCCCGAATGCCCACATTTACATATAGCTGGTCCACATGAGGATTTAAGTGGATTTTAATGAAATCCACAGACAGTTAAAAGAAAATTGCTGCAATTCTACAAGACATTAAATATCTGCTTTTGTGCCCGGAAGCAGGACGCTTGACACGTCTGTCTGTCGACGTAATGGACCATCATTACAGGTTATCATTGCACATCGCCGTTATTATATATGAGAGCATGAATTTTCTTGCAAGAGTGAGAGTAGAAGTCAAATTTCATTATTTTATTTGCAAATTCTTTAGCTGCAGCATAAATGTAAATCTTCAGTTCTATTTGAGGATGTCCCGCTTCCATGCATGCTTTTGTCTTATTAGATGTGCTTCATTTGTCCATCATGAATACATTAGTGTCTGTCCGCTTCACAAGGTGCCAACAAAAACCTTCCTTCTCAAGAGAAATCTAGGCCAAAGCATTCTTCAAAAATTGTAACCCAGTTTCTTTTTGTTTTTTTGTAAACACATGGAGCATAATTGGCCATAATCTGGACATAACAGCGTCATCCTGGCGTATAGTCTCATGGCTGCTGAGGCTTAAACCTGGAACAGTGGCTCTGTCAAAAAATAATGTCTCTCTCAATATAACTCCAGGCTGACTGACTGAGAGACAGCTAATATATATATATGCCAACATGTCAATCGGAGAAGAGACACATTTCAAATGTCTTTCTGGATTTCAGACTGGTTTCTGGGAGTCAACCTTAAACAGCTTCCTTTTCCTTTGAACACAGATGCCTTCATTATATGAGCATTTAGAGGCACAAAGGCTGAAATGGTCGAATGCATTGCTTCATGTCACTTTGTGTGTGGCACAGCGGCGCGCTCACACACGCTTACGAATGGCGTATCAGGAACAAGTTCATCAGACCAAGAGGAGTTGCCAATATGCAGCTTGAAATGGTTATGTTTGTTATTATATAAGAGTCCCCCCCCCCTTATGTAATATTATAATGGGGGGGGGGGGGGTCAGAATCCTTCCTGGTTGTATGCTTTGCAAATTTGATAAATATGAAGTGAAGAGTGAAAGAGAATTTGGCAAATTTTCTATTATAAGCAAGAATAGCGTTTAAATCTTTTTCTAGAAATCAATTTGAGATGCTTCTTTCTCATCCTTAGTTATAATTGCTTTATTGTCTTGACTTAAAGTTGGCTCTTTATGCACAACCATGTTGGGTACAGAGGACTTCCGGACCCTTCTTGCAGCCCTGTGCACAAAACCTCTCAGATGGCCGCACTGGACATCTGCACATCGCTCACATAAGGGATGTCCTTCGCCACGTTAGACAGGAGGGACGTCAGTGAAGATGCAGTGAAATCGGCTGTGTTTATTTAAAATAAAATAAAAAGTGCATTAAAAATGGTCTAGTGAGGATGACAATCGGCCCGGCCCAAGCGGGAGAAATATCCCCAGAGCCGTTGAGCAGGAATGGGATCATCTGACTGCACCAGCATATTCCTGATTTTGGTTTCATCACATTGTAAGATAATTTTGAGAGGCTTTGCCCTACAAAAACATGCTGTCCATAATCAACTTCGTTATCTGTGCTTGTTTCAGCCCCCCGAGAAAGCAGCGTGACTCATTCTTTCTTTTTCTGTTCATCAGTGGGGATCAAACATAGGCCCTGATCACAAAGTGAAACCATCATCACAAAATGAGACAGTGCCTCAAGGAAGGAGAAGTGTAAGGAAGAAGCGGAACACGTGACGCTAAGTGAAGAGAAAAAACTGTTGATTGGAAAATGTGTTTTTAATAAACCAGCCTGCGTTGTGCCAGAGAATCGTCGCTGGCCTCAACTGTCCCTGCGATTAATTCTATTGAGTGGTTTGTAATTTAAAAGCTTCTGGAGCTCGTAATCAATCAGTCGAACAAGTCAAATAAAACTAATGTAATGAATCAATCAGCAAAGACACACGTTAATCTGCTCTTCTGGAACGCCAGGAGCTTCACATCTATTACTGCCCCCCCCCCTTCTTTATGCAAAGATGATGGGACGAATATTTGAAAATCTGTTTATCTTACGTAAATCCTTTTCATGTAAAAACATAGCAGGTTTGAATCAAAAGGGCTCTACGGGCTTCCCTTCTGAAGTCATTGTTACAGTCTGTGCGAGCAGATGTATTATAAGAATCTAACATTTAGAGACCCCCCCCCCCTTCTTTTAAAATGTTCTTCGGCTTCTCTCTACAGAAACGTTTAAGTGTTTTAATGCTCGCACCAATCTAGTTTTCATGCAAATACATTTTGCGTTTATTTGTAATACACCTTTGATAAAACATCGACTCTGATAAGTTATACACGAGTTTGCAGGAAAGAAAATAATTGAACATTTATGCTAAGCTTTAAGATCAAACATTTAGTGACTCCAGCATCGATGGCCGAACTATCTATGACTTGAGTTAATAAAGTGCAAAAATCCAACTTATTCCTTGTCCTACTATTATATAATAGCTGAACTCTGTAACTTATTTAATTTACCTGGGTTCCCTAGCTCCCTAGCTTTCCGAATAGCTGCATTAACTCTTCACTGGGAAGTAAAAAACTTTTCTTTCAGACTACCTAGGCTTTGATTTACTGGCTGCGCAGGGCTGAAATGTTGTTCTTATATACTCCCTATTGCAGCTGTTACTCTGAGTCCAGAGTATATGTTCCGATGCTACGATCACTGGCCTGGATTATTTGTGTCGAGACCTCATCACCCCCGTTGTGTCTTTCCTTTGTTCAGACGCTGCAGCTCGCTGCTTATCGACCTCCTCCAGGGCCCATTGGTGCTACGACATCTCCCTTTTCCTTACCTTCTCCTTGCATCGGGTATTTGCACCTTTTGATTTCTCTGTTAGAACGAAATACCCACTATCTGTGCATTTGGCCGTTTCTGACACTGGTTTCTGTGTTCGTCTAAGCTGCTTATCACATTCTGCTTTGGCTCCTGTATCCATTTGTTGTTAGATTGGCATGCCATCTTCTTCATCTTCGCATGCAGCTGCCACGCAGTGAATATTTTTTACCTCAACAATTTACAAATCTCTGGTCATGACAGCTCAATCAAGAAGCGCAAGTTATCCTGCCGTCCTGTTGCCTTGCATTTAAACTACAGCAAATAAAAAAATCACTAAGTGTGATTGCTTTAGGAGCTGAGGGGTATTGTAAACAGAAAATAATTATTTCTTCTCACGTTTGAGTGCTGCCATGCCTAATTATTCCCTTTTACTTTCTACTAATCTCAACAAGCTCTCCAACAACTTGCTTTCTAATTAGCTCTTGTTGCTTTTCCCTTTCAATCCCAGCTGATGTGTCCAGTTCACTGGGCTGTGCATGCAAGTCACACACACACACACACACAACAGGCGAGTATCAACTCAGGTGGGCTTCCCCGAGCTCCTTGACCCCTCTCCACATTACCAAGCATCAGCCAAATTACCTAAACATGAATTGGACGAGGGATTTCCAGTCTCACGCTCCACATCGAGCTGGAAGCCGTCGCTCTCCGGTGAGTTTTACATACGTTGGGACTGGTATTTGTCGATATTGTGTTCGTGACAATGCATACATGAACGACAATGCTGTATATTCACTGAAAATGGAGTTGAAATGGTTAAAATTAGAAAAGCACTCCGAAGAGATCCTGGAGTATGGGTCAACTTGACATTTTCTGTTCATTAGAGTCAATGGAGGGTCAAAAGGTCTCAAATAAACATGAGAATCAGCGGCGCGCTGGTGAAGTTTGTTGTCACTTTGAGGTGTGTGTTTGAATATGAGCACGCGTGTGATATTCTCCCCAGAATTATTTATTTCTTCTATTTCAATCACGCAGCTCTCCTTTAGGAGTCCCGCATTTCAGAACGTAAGCGTCCATGGACTAATACGAAGAACCTAGCTGAGCGGCAGAACCACGCTTGGCTTGAAAACCCGATTTAAGACTTCTTCAGATGCTGACACAGTCCGGATCTGTGTTTTTTGAGCAGCAAAAAAAAAAAAAAAAAATCCTCCTGAAGAATGAAAGAGGTAGAAATCTGCTTTCCATGCAGAGCTCCCAAAACGTCATATGAGGTTTCATTGATGTTCGGATCCTTTCATGTCTCAGCGGTGCAGGATTTAGGCTCCTTATGCCGGGGTCTCCATCTTTGTAAGCAGGTATTACATGAAAATGGCTTCTAAAAGGCAGAACTGCCACACATTCAAGCTTTGTATGCCAAAGGTAAAAAAAAAAAAACGACAGAACTTTCCTGATAATAAGTGACACAGGTCGTGCTTCAATTTAGTGGCTATTTTTTGAGCCTGTGTTTGAGGCACTTAACATTTGAAGGAAACCTTTTCCAGAGCTCTGAGGTGCTTCCTCAACTTGTCCTGATTACAGATTACAACAAATAATGTTTTTCCTTTAATATCAAAATCTCTTTTAGGAACATTTTTTTTTTAAGGTGCCTGAGTATTCACAACCTTGTGAAATTCTACAAAATTGTTTCATTGAGTCTAATTCTGGGGCATTTTGTGTGTGTGTGTGTGGGGGGAGGGGGGGGGGGGGTCCCCCCCACACACCGAGCACCGGGATGATCAAAGTGATCATCCCGGTGCTCGGGGGGGTCCCTGCAAAGATGTATGTCATCGATATTATTTATAGCTCGGGAGCGTCTCCTGGGATCCTGATGCTGTTTGGCACCTGTGGTGCTACAAGTGAGGACAGTTGGGTAGCATGTAGCATGCAATTAGTGGCTGCTGCATCAAGGCATTACATAAAATGTAGCATTGATCGTAGGATTGATTGGACAACTTTTTTTTGTGAGCAAATGAAGAACTGGGCAAACCGAGTCACTTTGAGCATCACATGGAGGAGGACTATCATCACGAATCCGGTCATACAGGCATGATTATTATGCCGGCAACATAATGACACTCCGTTAGTGATAAGTGACTTCTGCCCTTTTGCTAATGAGCAGCGTTCTGAATCATTCAATCACAGTGATGGATAGTCCCAGTGAATGGCGCCGTATTCCCAGACGATTACCTTAGAATTTCAGTATCATACAAAAGAGCATGTGCATCATCATCATCATCATCATCATCATCATCAGCTGCACACAAAGGGTAAAAAATCAGATAGATGAAAACATGAATGGGAGGCATTCATAATGAAAGCCAGATTTGTAAAATGACGGCAAACCTAAAAAAAAAAAAAAAAGTTCATCTCTAATCTCGGCCTGTATGCTGATGATTGTGATTATCCTTTTTCATCCCGACGCGTTCCCTCGTCGACACGTTCTAATTATAGAGCTGTTGCACGCATTAAATATCCGAGTCCCTACACAAATCCTTGAAAGATCAGCAACGCATCGCTCAAGGGAGCGATGCTCTGCCTGAGGGTCTGGATGAGGACGACACATGAGGCTGCACAGGTTTGGTTAAAGATGGTGTTTCTGTTGCTCTCTGAGTCTGTGTGTGTGTGTGAAATGAGATGAAAAATACACACACACACACCACAGGCTCGAAATGAAGATGTCAGGATATTTAAAGAGGCCCAACAAGGCATGAGGGCCTGTGGGGAGAATTAATGTGATTATGAGGTGAAAGACTGGAGACACTTTTAACATGATTGCATCATTGTGGTTCATTCAGCCAGTTGAGAAATATAAAAGAATGTCAGATAGCTGCTGTCAATAGATTAGCATAGAAAAAAAGGCTAGCAATGTGAAGAATGGCTGACGTGACCGTCCATAGGTTTAAAAAATCCTGAAGACATTAGATTTTATTTTTTAAATTGATGATGATGATGAATATATTTATTAGGTAGAATGTTAGAGTACAGGTACAGTCAAACAGTAGAATGTATTACAGTACAAATACAGTCAAACATCCTGTCTAAGAGGAGCATTTCAAAAAAGCCCTTGCGGTCTTGTTTCTGTTGAAAGTCCTTAGTACATAAATCATCGACAATTAACAATAAAAATAAACCAATACCAATAAAAATACAAATAAATTACTCCACAGATGCAAAATAACAATAAATTAAAAAGACACATTATATGTACAAAGAGGTGCATGTTTTGAGGGCAGGAGTCAAACAGTTCCACCCTTGGGGGGCAGTATTATAAAAATATGATTTACCCATGTTTGTCTTATAGGAGGGTGTAATCAGGTTGTTGTTTGAGCTCCTTCTAGTATTGTGGTTGTGGGTGTTTAGTCAGGTATGCAGGGATTGAGGGGACTGGCAGAAAATGGCTTCTAAATGGGGAATGGGCTGCAAACAGGGAAGCCCGGATGTGTAAACACAAAGAGGAGAATTCAGGCAGCCAGGGAGTGACCTTAGCGCGCAAAATGTGAACAATTAGCAGCACAGAAGAGGTGAGAATGCCGGAAGGCCAGATATAGAAGGAAGCCAAAATAATCCCATCAGCAGCATCCTGGCAAAAATCTAATTTGATGAGCGTCTGACAGTTTGCATGTGTATTTGGAGGCTTGTTGCCTGATGGCGTTGTATAAAAAACTCTGAATCTGCGAGTGGGAAAATAAAGAGAACAATGCGGCCTTGAACCCACGACCATTAGGTTGCAAGCCTAGTGCTTAACAAGTGAGCCACATGGGCTGCTCAGAGCCCGCTTCCCAAACGGTACGCCCTGCGCTCTGTTTAAACGAGGGCCGGCATCAAGTAACTTCTCTAGAGGAATAAAAACGACCCACTTTTATTTTTAGACCAATCTGAGGAACCCTTTTGTCTATATTTTAACATTTCTTTGTACATCTGTGTTTTCGTAGGACATCTTTTTGTGTCAGCCACAACTTGACCAGTACTTTTGCGACTGTTGAGACGGAGAACACAATTTTAGAGACAAATAATGATGATAATATTGTATTATCGTATTTTATGCTAATTAACATAATTAATAACGATAACAGATTCTCCTCTCTGTGCAAACTTAGGGGATAAAGATAGAAACACACTTTTAGTGTTTTATATATTTTTTTATAACTAGAAAGCATCTTGGGATAATGTATTGCTAGAGATAATTCCAGAGCACAATAAATTAAACATGTTTTTCAAACCATCAATTTAACACATAGACTCTCGTGCAGCCCAGCAATAACGATGATGATGATTTTTTTTTTCTAGCTATAGCTGGACCCTAATTTAAAACAGAATAATTTCTGTTTGGGTTTACATTCAAAATAGAAAAAAATAAATCTCATTATTGAGATTTATTCAGGTGTTGTCATTAAATATAATTTTTTATATTTGTTTATTATAATTTGATGCTGATACTTTCATCATACAGATGACGATGTCTGTCGTAGAGTTTTTCTGCACTTCCTCCATTGGTGTACATTGTCCTCTGTATTTGACGTGACTGTGGGACTCAGTCAGCTCCACAGCATCACATTAAAACTGCCATTTTTCAGGAACTTGAAAAAGAAAAAAAAGGATAAAGAGGATTGAGCTCCTTTGGCTGAAAGGAACAAATAAAAGAAACGTAAACCTGCAAGGGGGGTTTCCACATGAAAGCTGCTATGTGTTCAAAATCTTATCCTTTAATCACATTTAAGAGCTGTGGAGCTGCAGACACAGCTCATAGAGAACTTCATCCAGCCTGTGATGTGTATTCTACCATAAAACACCATGGAAAAGTGAATCCTGTTGGGTGGAATCCACCCTGGATCAAAACCTTTAGCCCTTGGGGAGACATTGGACGACACGGACAGCTAGACCGGCGGCTAAAAGAGTAGCCTGTGGGTGGTTCTCCATGATATACATTCACGTCACTGAGGGCCTCATAGCATTCTGTAAACCAGGACGGGGACTTTGGGCCACTCATTACGCATTTTCTCCTCACATCTCTAAACACAGCATCACTTGTGACCTTATCTATGCGCCTGTCAGAGCATTAGCATTCACATAGGAAGCGTGGTGGTGAATGTAATTACTGAAGCCCAAAATAATAACAACATCGTCTTTGCGGAACCTGCAGTCAGTCAATTGTAATAGCCCCCCCCCCCCCCCCCCCCCCGCCCCCGCCCCCGCCTTAACCACCCCAACGCCACCTTATCGCCAGGAATAAAAATAGTGTTATTAGAGCCCTGGGTCCATCACATACAGAATAAATTACAGCTGAGGAAGGATATTAATACTTATTTTAATTCAATTTCTCATGACGACACTTGCAGTCGCCCCTATTAAAAAGTTTATCTCAACTTTACAACTTTAAAATGGCATGTAAACATTATTAAAGTCACTGTAGAAACCATCAGGTGGAAAATGCTTGAAGTGGATCAAGCCTATAAACCATGGCCACTCCACTTCTGAAACTTGAATCATATCCATAGTAAATCACTGGTATCTGCAGAACTCCTATTGACTTGTGCAGTTATTGGAGTTATTTTTATTTTTCACAGCTACACCGAGATAAATATGACATTTATTTTGTTATCTTTACTACTGTTGTTGTTTTATAGTTCTTTATTATTACTATTAACCACAAATGAAAGACAGAGGCTAAATTCTAAAAACGTTTAAATGAATAAATTACAAATCAAAAGAAAATATAAAATGTAACAACATCGCCATCTTGTGTCTAAAAGGTGAATCTGCGCCAAATTAATTTAACCCGGAAGTAGTATATTGCTGTTTTTTCTTGTTTTTTCTCTCGCACGTGGGAAGTTGATGACGACACTGACCAACATGGCCGCGTGCAATGTGGAAGAGCTGCTAGCTAACGCGGAGCGAGAAGAAGCGGAGAAACTGAAAAGCATCTCCGTCCAGAAGGAGCTGGAACTGGAGTTCGACATCGGAAACCTGCTAGCTTGCGACAAGAACCGCATCGAGTCCCGCGACTTCCGGGGTCAGAAGAAAGACGCCTTCCTGCGGTCGTTAGCGCGCGACAACACGCAGCTGCTCATCAACGAGATCTGGAAACAGAAGTCGGAGCGAGTCGACGAGGCGATAGTCATCAAGCTGCCGGACTCGGTGACGCCGCTGCCCCGAGAAAAGCCGCCGCCGAAGCCCCGACCGCCGACAAAATGGGAAGAGTTCGCCAAGCTGAAGGGGATCCAGAACAAGAAGAAGACCAACCTGGTCTGGGACGAAAGCGCGAAGGAGTGGCGGCGGCGCTGGGGCTTCAAGAGGGCCAACGACCCCACCAAGGACTGGCTGATCGAGGTTCCGGAGAACGCCGACCCGAATGAGGACCAGTTCGCCAAGCGCGTCACGGCCAAGAAGGAGCGCGTCGCCAAAAACGAGTTCAACCGGCTGAAGAACATCGCCAGAGCGCAGAAGGTCAAAGTGCCCGGGGTGGGGCTGACCCCGACGGCCCGGCAGTCCAAGGGCGACCTGGGCAGAGCCGCGACGGTGGCCAGAACCGCCACGGCGTCCATGGGGCGGTTCCAGGACCGCCTGCCCAAAGAGAAGCCGCCGAAGAACGCGGGCAAGAAGAGGAAGTTCGGGCCCCTCATCGGGGACTTCCCCACCGAGAGGCAGAAGCAGCTGGAGCTGCTGAAGGTCATGGGCGGCAAGAAGCCCAAGCTGGACATCACCAAGGCGGTCAACAAGCAGATGAGAGCGGAGGACAGGGAGGAGGCGGCGGCCAGACACAGGAAGGGGGCCGGGGGCAAAGGGCGCAAGGGCAAGGGCAAAGGGAAGGGGGGCAAAGGAAGAGGAGGTAAACCTGGAGGGGGGAAACCCGGAGGGGGTAAACCTGGAGGGGGGAAACCCGGGGGAGGGAAGAGGGGGGGCAA
Source organism: Brachionichthys hirsutus (assembly GCF_040956055.1). NCBI lineage: Eukaryota > Metazoa > Chordata > Actinopteri > Lophiiformes > Brachionichthyidae > Brachionichthys > Brachionichthys hirsutus. The sequence continues at coordinate 8,159,798 of NC_090910.1, read as the reverse complement.
ACCTGGGAGGCACTGAGGACATCAAACGGCCTGTTTCAGATTCTCTGGGATTACTGATCAGGATTATATTATTATTATAAATGATAATAATGTTTCGCTGCTGCTTCCGGTTAAATGTAAAATCTGTCAAATGTCTTCAGCACAGATTTTTCCTTTGATTACATGAAAGGAAAACGTGCAGCCGAACGGTAAAACGGCAAAACGCTGAGCGTGTATTCGTTCACGTCGATATTGATTCCGTATCGGTTTGTGCCGTGCTTGTGGAGGAACCAGTTTCACGCTGTGTGGTTTGTACAGATTCAGTTAATCAGAATCCTCCTTATTGGTGAGTTTGAAATGTCTTTCCCATAATTAAATAAAAAGTCTACTTCTTCTCCAACTTCTGTGCTTTTAGTATCATTCATGTAATTGCGGCCACAAGGGGGCGCCACGCTGAATTAAGAGCAGAGAGGTGCACCTTTGGTACATCAAAGCCTCTCTAAGATGCTATTTCTACCCACTTCCTCTGTCCACCATTGATGAGCATGTTGCTCAACTCTAAATGATATTGTGTTTCCCATAGGAAGGCAAATGGCGGCTCTATAGTCTCAGAGGATGCCAACCAATCAGGTCAGAGATAATCTGCTTTATCTATTTAGTGTCTTACGACTCGGGCCGCCGCATCTCTCCTCTTGAGAATAATCCACAGCCTGAATCTGAACTGAACGTTTAGTTCCTGTTCTTGGTTTTAGGGAGCTGTAATGAATTTAGTTTGATTGTTTTTTGCTTTTATTTGCTTGTGGTGGAGATAAAGTCTAGGTTTAGTAGCAAATCTTAAATGTAAAGACATAAATTAAAACTTAGTTTAATTGAAATGAGAATATATATTTGTGTGTGTGTGGGGGGGGGGGGGGCAGGAGGGGAGTGGTTAAGGTAATTACTGCATTATTCCATTATTATTCCATGAAACGCATAAAATGAGAAAGTAGTCATTTCGTGTTTCAGTGATGCGCCTGTTGACGGTAGAGACCAGCCAGTAGCTGCGCGGGACGGGTTGTCATGGCGACGCCTTTCACCCATCTGTTGGAACAGTCCGCCGCCCCGTCCCACGCTCATTCATCTTTGTCTCTGCTCACCCACGGACCGCTGAATCAATCAGGCGTCCCTGAACCCTGATCGGCGTGACGTCATGAGCCCGTCTCTCTCGCACACGTAAAACATCTAATCCCGAAAATAAAGAAGAACTTAACTACTAGTTTTATGATCGCACCCTTTTCAGACATAACTAACATTTTATTTGTCCCTCGTCTGGTGCTGTGTGTGTGTGCGTGCGTGCGTGCGTGCGCGCGTGTGTCCCGCTCCAGTCAGTGCTGCGGTGGATCAGTCAGCGTGCAGAGAGACTGCAGGAGCTTCAGATGTCCACGATGCAGCACGTCTACGTGCACAGCGATGAACACTTCCAGGTCTTCACCACCGTCCTCGCACCACAAGGTGAGCGCACGCGAGAGCAAGAGTGCGTGTTGATCGGATGATTAATACAAAAATAAAATAGGCAGATCCTTCGTGTGTGTCTCTCTGTGTACTATTTATATGCTAAAGGTCCTGGACAAATATCTAATCAATCACTTTTTTTTTTTTTTTGCATAAATGATAAAACTATTGTTTTTGCTGAGTCATTCTCTCATTGGTCGACAGGGAGGCATCGATACAGAGCAGAAGCTGAAAAGGCAAGTTAAACTCCTAGTAATTGAATCCTTTCACAAGCTGCAGATTGTCCTTTTAAGACCAGGGAGCTCTTGATCTGCAGGAATATGAACCAAAACAAGCTTTACTTATCAAGATTAACTGATAAATGTGGCAGCGGTGCTTTTTTATGGTTCCATTCTGTGTTTAATCTGCGTCCCCCGACAAACGTGCGCTAGATTCAGGAGGAACAGATCACGAAGCGTACGTCCAGATTTAGGGTTCTTATTCCACTGCGTGGCCGTTAATCTCTTGAGACAGCGGCCAGAGCTCCTGGCAGCACGACCGAAGGGCTTAGGCCCGAAATGACCCGAGTGCGTGTTGCAGAGCGAAGCAAAAGGAGATGTTGTAGCTCTCCTCGCTGTCCTTTAGATGGTAGCGGTGCGCAGCGACAGGCCTCACTGGCCAGACGAGCTGGAGCTGTCCAAACATGAGGAGAGCTGGCTGGGGCCAGCGGGATGCTTCCCGGCCCCCTGTGCGATGGAGCTGAGCCAGGTCGGTCGGCTGCCTGGATGAGATCAGACTGTGTTTCTGACTGACTGGAGGATGTTTCTTTTCCACTCTTCACACAGCAGTGCCTGTTGAAAAAAAAAAAAAAACACAAATTGCTTCAGCCAATTTATAATTGTGAAAAATTGATCCAGATTGTATTAGAAACTGGAGTTTCTTTCTAAATCACAAAGGGTAATGAAAGACTTTCTTGAGGTGCATTATGGGAAATGCAGTATCTGGTCATGTCTTCGTGTTTTTATTTCACATCTTAGTGGAAGTTTGCTAAATGATTTTAATAGCATAAAGGGCTGAAATGTAATGTCATATTTTTTTGCCTTTCTACGGGACATTTTTACTCGGCGCTCTTTGGGTTCCTTTTCTCAGGAGAATTTGCCCTCAAAAGCCGTACGAAGGAGTTCGTCTCTGAGGAGCTCGGCCTGTGACAATCCAGGTGTGCCCAGTAGGCCTGGAAAGTAAGTGTGCAAACCAACGCAGCAGCGACCCCCCCCCCCCTCAACAAGTGAATGCATACACAACCTACGAACACCCGGCAGCTGTTCCATCACTGAACCCCGACATCCCCCAATCCCATCCGACTGTCCTCCAACCAGCACCCCTGAACAGGTGGTCGTCCCTCATTAGTTGACAAAGCATACTGATTACTAACCCCCCCCCCCCCCGCCCCCCCCTACACACACACGCACAAGTCAATTTCCATCTGCATCTCATTAAGGCCAAAGCAGAGACTGTTGCTCTTCATTTCAGCGCATGAGGACATGTTTGAGGAATATCTATGATAACCGGAAAATATGAAATTATGTATTAATACAACTGATTCAGTGTCTCAGCAACACAGTAAGAAATCCTAGCGTGGCGAGAGGCCTTTTATTTAGCGCAGCCTGCTGCTGAACTCGGGGACGAGGAGAACCACACAGTCAACATAGAGGCCTCTGTGCGGCTCCGTGCCCGTCTTGTCTCCTGCTGGTGGTATTTGGGTCGCGAGGAATAAACAGGGCCTTTGTGTTTGTTGTTTCCTCTTTGTCCCCCCAGTGGACACATTCTGCAGGCACTCGGGAAGGGGAGCAGAGGAGGAGGAGAAGTGGGGCTGGATTGGGCTGAAGGAGTCAATGAAGGCCCCTTCCTGGCGTGGAGGCCCCAGATCCCTGCTCCTCAGCCCACGGCCCCCCAGCCTCAGACACACAGATCCCCAGGCCTGCTCCACAGGATTTTGTCAAAGTGCCGGAAAAAGACTGAATGCCAGGGAGCCACCAACGAGGCGTTTGAGGGCGACTAAGAGGCCTTCGTCAGGGTCCCGTGTGGAAGAGCTGACTTCACTTTGTTGGATCTGTGTTCTGAGAAGAATCACTGGATGAACTTCTGAAGTGTAAAAAGGAGGGTGTCGAGCATCCTGATGGGAGGACGTACACACACGTCAGGGAATCAGCGCTTCCTCGTTTTCCTTCATTTCAAATCACGAGATGTCGGATGACGAGTGTGTAAAGATGAATCGGTGATGTCACAGAGGGTATTTTAGCCCGCTGCTTCTGGTGCCTGATGTGACATCACTGAGGTGTGTATGTGTGTGTGTGTGTGTGGCTACGTGTGAAACCACATGGAAGTTTGATTGTGCACAGATTTGAGCAGCTTCTGTTTTCTACTCTATTTTTGTAGCATGGCAATTACAAAATATAGCTTTAAAATGCAGCTTCTTCTTCTGTACAATTTTAGGTGTAAAATAAAAATGCAGTTAGAATGTTTTTTTTTTCTGGACTTTATTTTATCTGTGCATGTTAATCTGTATGAATGTACGTGTTTACATATTTAGCTGCTTAATATGCAATTATTGTAAGGATTGTAATCCCAGTAAACCCTTACAGGCCGGGAGACGGGAGACATGCCTCAGTATATTTCCTTATATCTCAGCTCCTGATCATTTTCCTGTTAACAAACTGGGCCTCCTTCTTATTTAGCAGTACTGGACCCGGGGGGGGCACCTCTCTCAAGTGAAAGGAAAGCCTGCCAAAGTACTAGGAATTGTACCAGTTGCCCTGGCAACACTAAACCAGCTCCTATTAGATGTCTCACATGGTCTTCTTCTGTGGTGCCTCCCCAGCATGTCCCCATAGCAGGATCTCTGTGGGGTGGGCTGTAGATTACCTCCTTCCAGAGGACACAAAAACAACAACGAATCTAGAGGTAACTTTGGCCTCCTCCTCCTCCAACATTTTATATTCAGTGCTGTATCATCCTTTGTGATAAAGGCTGTAGGAGGGAGTCACTCCGGGGCCAGTGTTTGGGTGTAAATGTTACAAGGCCCCAAGGTTATAAATGGTTATTGGTATATCTTTATACACCAACCATGAAAAGTAAAAGTGAATCGGTGTATTTTTTTAATTGATTTTTGAATTTATAAATGAAGTTTTCAATGTTAAAATGTAATATTTTTTTCTTGACCTCATTCTAGATCCAATCCAGATTAAATCCATAAACGTCGGTCAATAATCAACTGAGATATTGAGGAACCAAATTTTGAAGCTCCATTGACTGCAATATTGATAAAATATTTAAAGCGATCCAGAATCCAGGATCTCTTCTGGATCATCTGTTCCTGGTAACGTTCCCAACATTTCAAATAGGAGTCTGCCTTACCTCACACTGCACTGACACGCATAAGTAGAAATACACGGCGTGTACATACATATATTTATTTATTTTAGCACACATGGGGCTGTAGATTCTCCCGCCTAAAACTGCCCTGTTTGCTGTGTAGTGCTGGGTGTCTCTGGCAGGGGAGGAGGGGGTAGGAGGGGTAACAGGGTGCCTGCCAGATGACTGCTTGGTCGGCTCAATAATGGGCTGCCATCTGCTGTCTAGCATACACAAAGCCAAACTGTACGTGTGAGGTGGTGCGCTTGATTTTGGGCGTGTGCTCAGAGGAAGCGGGCGGGGTGGGTTCGGTCTGTGTACGAGATAATGACAAAAATGAAACACACACCTGACTTGGTCCACAAATCCAAACCAAAATAATAATTAATAAATAAAGAGAAGCATCATAGTTTTACATTATATAAAATGAAACATTAATAAAGGACAGAGTTGCATCTTTTTTGTCTGGTCTGTGTACAACAGGTATGCAATCACGTGTCAATAAGTCAATACACTTTAAATGCATGCATCTAGCTAAAGGTTTGGGGGCTGCTGCCAGAAAGCAATTAAGAGACGCGAGGATCCTCACATCTTTAACGCTCAGTGAGGGTCAAACAAGAACAAAAGAGCTCCTCGCACAGAACCAGAGCGGAGGGAGGACGGATTGATCGAGTGGGCATGGCGTGCATGTGGCGCCTGTGTGTTGATGAGTTTGTTTATATGCATGTGTACCACCCCTCCTTTAGCAGAAGGCAGGTCATCACTTCTTTTTTTTTTTGCCTCCCCTCATTTGGGGGCTGCAAAAAACCAACAGGCCCCCCAGGACAAAGGAGTCCAGGGGGGGGCATTAAGTCACGGGTGAGTGGGCCCCTTTAGGGCCAGCAGCTGACCCTGTGGAGAGGCCTCTTGTTCTGATTGAGGGGGGGGGGGGGATGTCGTGTCCCTGGACCCCAGGCCAAGTTGACAGCATCCCAGAATATATAAATTCACACATGATGATGGGGGGGGGGGGGTCAGCTAAAACCACTCCATCAGTTGCACGTCTGTCACCTCCACCTGGGTAAAAGTGTCCAAATAAGATTAAAGATGGAGGATTTGGATTTTCTCTCTCTCCACAGGAAAATCAATTTCTGGCAAGAACTCAGGGTGGGGGCGGGGGTGTTGCCATGCCTGCTGTGAAAAACTAAAGGACTGTCAGAAATCTTTATTATGTGAATAAACACCATGCAACCTAAACTAATTTGAGCAGAGGACATTTGGCAAGAGACGAAGCTCCGCAGTATAATGTGGACACGTGTGAGACGGCGCAGATGTTATGCAGCAAATGCCTTTATTTGTTTTCTCCAAACGAATGACATGGTTACATGGACAGTTGGCAGGACTTCGATGGTACGTTGATTATAGTTTCAGATGCAATAAAATATGGTGCTTTAGCTGTAATTTGCGTCATCGGTTGAAACAAAAGTCCGGATTCTTGTGTACCGCTTGTGCGTGACCAAAGCGGTGCGACACCCGTCCCGTACGTGCACGTAAGTCACTCGAAACCTGTGATGTCACATGTCCAAATGTTAACACACAAACTCATTAAACCTGAACTAAACAAGTCAAACCCACAAACGGGATGTAAAACACGATTATATACAAACTCACAAACACCGGATTCAGGTCTCGGGTGGACGCGAGTCTCCTTAGAGTTCTGATCGTTCCACTTGATCTCTTTGACAAGATTCCCTTCTTATTGTCGCTCCAATGGTTAATGCAGGATAATCCAGATTACGACTATTATTCGAACCACTATTGCCATTAATACAAAGACCATTTATAGCTGTAGTGTTTTTTCCACGATTATAGGATGGATAAAATGGTGCAAATCAAATCTGACGGACCGATTTAAGGGTAACATCTGGACTATCTCTATTAGCTGCTACACTTGGAGTCAGTTCTACTTAAGGCTTTACCTTACTGTATTAATGTTGAAATCAAGAGGTGAGATTTTAAAATCAACACTGATAAAAATGTGGAGATGACACACACACACACACACACACACTCACACACAACCCGAAAAAAATCAAAATAAGCGCTACATTTTCAAATTGAACAAACAATGAAAATAAAACAATGAGTAAAAAGTGCAATTTGTCTATGATTAGAGGTCGGAGACGGAATTCTGCTACCTAACAGTGAAGAGCTTCAAAGGGGTGACGATGGTCAGGAAAATAAATTACATCAAATTAGTGGGCAGTGTGTGTTCTTGGAATTGAACAGTAGCCCAATCCTGATTTTGAGAGAGAAACGATAATACAATTCTTCAATAAAATCGATTAAACTTTTATAAGAAATAAATAAATTAGTAGAAATTAAATAAATAAAACCTACAGCCTTCATATAATGAGTAAATCCAAATGTTTTTTTTTGGAGAACTGGTCACAGGAACGACGAGCATTCCTTCTCCACGTTGGACGCTCCTTTTCCACCAAAGATTCTGGGAAGCTTGCTGATAGGTCAATTGCTTTGATTGGTTTGATCCATACAGGAAGCATGGAGCCAACCGTTAATGATAAGAACATGGAAAAGACTGCGGGACATACATTTTCCATCGTGTAGAATTTGCAATGTCTAATGACGTCATCTGGGTTTTATTGGTTTTCAAAACTAATTTATTTTCTGTACAAAATCCTCAAAATTATTTCGACGGAATCCGCTTCCGAGTTGGTGGAAAAGGAGTCGGAGAGTAAAAAAATGTTAGACTGTTTTGTCAGCAAAGTTAAACTTCGTAAAAACTCAATGATGTCCGATTTATATTAATATCTAAGCTTTAGAGCTGTCAGATAATAAATAAAAAACAAAACAAACAGATAAACATTAAGGTACCCTTTCCATTTCTGAGGTTCTCATACGTGTAACATCGCAATGAAATACATTCAACCAACGTCTGGACAGACACTATGGCGGTGAGGGGGGTGTTGTTAAAAGCACTATCCCAGTTTGCCCTTCGTGCCGCTGCCCCTTCCTCAGCAGCAAAGTCATACTCAGTAGTGTAATACTGACATCCTCATCCTCAGAAACATCACATCAGCACGGATCAATATTCAGCAGGGCAGCATTGCCGTCACAATCAAAACACGGAAAACGCAGTTTGTCCCCTCTCGTTTCCAAATCCTGACGGAATATTCCGTACGAGTCTTGTTGAAAAGATTTGCTTTCAATAAAAACCTGTACCGAGTTTTTTTTTTGATCAACGATGATACACAGTGAGCAGTAGCATTCATTATTAAATGTCTTTCTTTGTTTAAAGAATATATTAAAAAATATACAACCCAAAGCAGCCGCTGCTATTCATTAACGCTACGCTACGCTATGTGCAGAATGTTTAAACATCGACTAGTGCAGAAACAAATACGAGCCCTTTCATATCTGTACAAAAAGCCTTCGCGTTGCCAGGTTGTGTGTTTTCTGTATATAAAGTATTCCGGAGTCAAAGGAAAAATCTAGTTTAGGGCAGTGACACAGGAAGGAAACGCAAAGCCGGAGTGATCGCTGCATTTGTGCTTCAAGAGAAAAATAAAATAGCTCGTCTCCACTGGATTGTCTCGTCCGGACGGCTCTAGAGCACGAGGGCCCTCGAAGTCGAGGAGTAAGGGTTCAGATACTGACGGGCCTGCTCCGTCATGATCCGCTGATCCTCCGTCTTCCCATAAACCACCGCTTCCCACTCGCTCACCTGCAAACAGTGATACCAGTGAGCAAAGCTGCTCAGGCCTTTACAGAACACCCCCCGTCCCCAGCTCAGACTCAGATTGTCTTACCTGCACAGAGGTGTGCTGCTGAGAGGCTTCGCGGGAGGCGAGGAGCTTCTTGTTCCGAGGGCTAGCGACTCGCTGAGGACGGAGGACGGAGGACAGCTCCTCGTCGGCAGGAGTCGAAGAGCGGCTTCGCTCCTCTTGGTTCAGGGTTAGTGAAGAGTCCGTCAGGAGGCTTTCATCTGGCATCTTCAATAAGTAGAACAGACGCGTTAACTTAACAATACAGGAAACGGTAAGGTGAGTAAAGTAAAGTCAAATCTACATGAAATACTGAATAGTCCCCCAGTTATTCAACAGTATTTATATTTCTCTGTCCCACAGTTTGTTTGTTCTCTGCGGCGATTGCTCAGAATTTTGTCCTCCTTCGAACATTTTAGGATGACTGAACAATCAAAGAGACGAATACGCCTGGCTCTCATTACAGTCCAACTACTCTACAAGGTTTCGTTGTGGACCGAGTCTGGACCGGGACCACGTCCTCTCTAAAGGGTCTCTGAACCGGATCAGGACCAGCATCGTGACTCACTTGTGCATTGTTGAGCAGCTCTTGGAATAACTGGCTGTTCAGGCAGTCTCTCCCCCAGGGCTCCAGCACAAGAGCTTTACGCACCTTCCTGGCTGGACCGTCAATCTGGAATTAAATGATACCAAGACACACAAAAAAATTTTACCAGTGAATGTTTCGGTTCCACCTCGGGTCCAGCCACGCAGGTCTAAATGTGGGAGCAGTTAGTTACGGATGAAAAACCGTGTTTCCGTACTGTGTAGTCCGGCTGAACGTCCGGCCCATTAAAGATGTCCGCTCCGGTCTCCTGCTTCAGGACCTCTCGAATGTCTTCCTCCAGAAAGGCCAACGGCTGCGGCTGGAAAAAGCGCAAAACGCACGATATGACGCCAGCCGTGCGATGTGGAAAAGAGGAAAAGGCTAACGTAGCGCTCACCTCCATCTTTAGCGGCCCATGCATTTTCTCCTGGGCGGCTAAAGCGTTTTTGAAGGGCGTCGGCGTCCTCGGCGTCGTCAACGTGACGGTTTTACGGACTTTTGGGGTTCGCAAACTAAAAAAAAGTTGACAGAAAATGACCACCAATATTCTTCCTATCAATCGAGATCTTTTGATATATTTATGTACCCATCATTCTCTTTCTGGCGCTTGGGCGTGGTTTCCTTTCGAAGTGGCGTGTTGAGGAGAAGACATCTCTGTCCACACACAGGTGTTGAGGTGAGGGCGGGGTTATCCAGATCCAGATGTTCTGCCCCTGATATGCTGCAGAACTGAAGAGAGCAAACAGATTAGCCACACAACCAAATTCAACTCGAGCAGAGGTGGAGATAAAATAAAATTAAATAAAATAAAAGCACACTTTACCCGTGACGGCGTGAAGGGCAGTGACTTTGTGGGCGTTTTCTTCTGAGAATTTGAGATGTTTTCCAAGAAGGAGGGGCACGTTCTCTCACACAGAGGGGATGGTTCTCCCCTCTCTCTTCTCCTCCTCCTCCCGATGGACGGCTGGGGGGGTTGGGCGGAGTCGATGGGAGTCAGGGAGGTGTCCCCGCCGAGTCCAAATAGTTCAGCGCTCCCATCGTGACCAGAGATGGCGGTTGGGGAGTGGACCGCGTAGCGCGTCGACTCCATCGTCCTCTCTCGCAGGTGGCCGGCGTAGCCTCCCTGGTCGGGCCTCGGCGGCGTCGCCACCCCCGACAGCTCGTAACCGGCCACGTCGCTCCACGAAGGCGGGTCCTGCAGAGCGAAACACATCTACAGAAGATCTCTAATGCATTCAGGAGCTTGTTTTTTTTTTTTTTTGGAAACGAAACATCCCCTCTGAGATACGCGTTTGTCTGTCCACTCCCGTTACTCACCGAGTCGATGAGCTCCATGGTCTCTGCGAACGCCGGTATGGCGTGCAGCGCGGAGAGCACAGAGCTGGCCTCGGCAGCCAGGAACCTGCTGGGGGAGACGTGAAGCTGCGGTGGAAGCCAGGACCGTCGATCCTCTCGCTTCCCCGGGTTGTTGCTTCTCGGGGTCGAGGCGTCGTCTGCAATGTCGCCGGTCCATTCCGAGTACAGCTCGGCGCGCTGACGGGACAGGAAGACGCACATCGCCGTTAGTTCTCTGGATCCGCCAGCTGATCCGGGTCCGTGTCGGACCAATGGTCAAACATTAAAGGCGATACGTCACATGGATGGATGGATGTAAAAACAGTGATGGGGAGAGGCAGAACAGGAAGGGAAGAGAGAGAGAGAGAGAGAGCGGCGGTTCAAACTGCTGGCTTGAGCGTGGGCGTGGCAATGAGCACTGCAGGAAGGGGACGGCGGATTCATGGTCGGAATGATGTCACGGGAGGGCGGCGGTCAGGCCTGCTACAGCCAATCAGGCTACAGGCACACCGACACGGGCGCCACTCTCGTTTTCACATGAATACACTGCAAAAAACCATTTAGCCTGAAGTCTTAAAATCTTCTTTCATCAAAAAAAAAAAAAGAAGAAATGTGCAATGAGGAGATGGAATTTAGGGATTTCAAGTGAAAATTCACATTATCCGGCCCGTTATCTCAATTTGATTTGATTTTAAGACTCGGTGTTGATTAAATATAATATTTAATCACGCAAATGACTCGATACCTTTTACAGTGTATGCATGCTTGCAGACACAACGCAGGCTACGCCGACTAAGAACGCAGACACACACTCGGAGTGTGTTCTTACACGTGAACCTCTGCACTGCTCTTGCCGTTGGACTTCGCTCTCTGCTGACATAAGCAGCAGCTCAAGCTCCTTAATTCTTTGCTCCCTGTCGGGATCATCCGGGCACGACGGCTGAAATAAACAGACGTTGGGGGGGGGGAAGAGGTGAAGAGGACAGGAGGAAAAGGAAGAGGTTAAGAAAAACAGACCCCAAAAGACACAAAAAAAAAAAAACATTTTATGGGAGCATTTGAGATTCACTCCTCTAGATCTGTCGTTGAAGCGAGAATAACGAAGGCTCACCGATATAAAGGCCGAATTATCGGGCAGAGTGTCCATCAGCTGTCCGCCGTGAGGGTCATAAGGGTACCCCCCCATCTGGAACGCAGAGGATCACGCTTGAATAGACACTCAAAGGGTCGTGGCGAGTCCGGACGGATAGTGAAACCTGGTTGGACGCCGAGCCGGCCAGAGGACTGCGGTCGCGGTGCCGGCGCTCTGCCGGAGCCGGAGGACACGGCCTGTGGTGGCGCCGCTTCACTCCGCCGTGAGAAGAGGGGAAACCCTTGCAGCCGCCTTGCAGGTACCCTTCGTGCTCCACCTTCCTCCTCATGGTGGAGTTCCAGTGGTTCTTGATGGAGTTGTCCGTCCTGTCGGGCGTCGGTTTTTAGCACTTTAGCGCTGAAAATGGACGCGCGCGAAATGTAGGCGTAAGATGGCGTTACCGTCCGGGGAGGAGCTTGGAGATCTCCGCCCAGCGGTTGCCCAGCCGCTTGTGGGCCTCGTAGATGATTCTGTCCTCCTCCTGGGTCCATGAAGACTTCTTCACCTCGGGGTTGAGGTGGTTGTGCCACCGTTCGCGGCACTGCTTTCCAATCCTCCCCTGAAGGTGCTTGGCGATCACCGACCAACGCTTGGGGCCGTATTTGCGTACCAGATCGATAACCTGCACCAAAAATCCCGTCATTTTATCCGGCGGGGTTTATTTCTTTATCTAAAGCGTTCTGATCTCATCGCAGCTACAGATCCTGGTTGCGTTTTCCCCCCATCTTTTGATTTTCTGTGCGTGGAGTCGTACAAACGGTTAAATCGTTTCGCGCCATTCATAGCTGGCAGCAGAGATGTCGGAGGAACGAGACGCCATCGCGGGATTGTTGCTCCATTTAAGGAGCGTAAAAAGATGCATAAGATAGTTTTGTTTGTTTTGCGTTCTTTAACTAAGCTTAGCGGGTCCCTGCCCCCCCCCCCCCTATCATTTACACGTTTTATCATCCCTGTAACTACTCCCATCTCCTCTTACCTTTTGATCCTCCTCTTTTGTCCAGGGTCCTTTCACCAGCTCTGGGTTGAGCACCTTCTGCCAGCGGTGCTGACACTGACCGTCTGTCCGCCCCTGTGGAAGCCACAGGAGGTTCAGCACCTGACATCTCACACTGCCCCCCCCCACCCCACCCCCCCCACCCCCTCTGACCTACCGGTACCTTAACTGAGCGATGTTAGCTTACTAAATGCTGCATGACATACTTACAGGAAAAAAGTCAGCTATTGGTTTCCAGCTGTCGGTTCCGTGTTGCTCCACAAGCGTTTTCAGTTTTTCATCCTGAGAAGGAGAGAATGAGAGATTGACGTTACTCGTCCCCCCCACCCCCCTCCCCTGAGGGATAGTCTCTTACAGCATGAGACACAAGGACAGTTCACTTTAGCATGTTGCTATCTGCAAGAAGAGACAATGCATAAATCATGCAGCACAGTACAGCCCAGACTACCTGGGATCCATCTCACCTCGTCTCGGGACCATTTTATTTTGCACAAAGTCTTTTTATCCTTGCTCCGCTCTTTACTCTCTGGGTCAGTGGAGTGCAGTTCGTCTTCCTCATCATTGCTTAAAATGCAAAAATAAAATATGAAGAGTGTGGGGGGGGGGGGGGGGCAAGCACAGGCAAAATACAGCCGGACATGTTCTTCTTAAAATCAATCCTGTAAGCATTTGGAATTTGGCTCCGCATGGAAGTTACTAATCCAGGCACCGGCATCGTTCTATCGTTCTATCATCAACATGTAATACTGTGTAAATGCAAACACACAAAGGCGTCGACTGTTAAAGGAGTTCCATCGCTCAGGCTCTCAAAGTAAAGGCACCATAGTTAATGAAGACCCGGCTTTAAGCAGATTCTTTCCAGCGAATTATATTTGTGATCCAAGTCATCAGAAAAAAATGTTCCGGTTGCAGTTGAGCTCTACTTTATTCAGTTCACGGCCAAAACAAGCAAGAGAGGAACGACATAGACATAGAACCAAAACGAGACTGCAGCTCTGGCTGGGCTGAACCAAGAGGAAGATGTGAGTAATGTGTGACGAATGAATAACTAATGGTTTAGCCGGCTGGCGGCAAACGATGTGACAACGACACAAGAACGCCAAATAATGAAGACATTTATGAAAACTGCCGGCTTTTGTCAAATACCATCATTTACAAAACAGGACAGGCAGAAAGCTCTCGTATTCCTATACCGCATGCGAGAACGCTAACATTCCTCTCTGCTGACACAAGGAGTTGGCAGGTAGCGTAGCTCCCGTAAAACTCGCTGCTAGGTAACACTTTCTGTGTGGTTGAGGGGGAAGGCTTTAACAAATGGAGGAGAGACTAAGTTTTAGCCTTTCCTAAGAGCCGCCGCTAAGCAGAACCGAGAGGGGAGGGTCTCGGGTCAGACGGCATGAAAGGCCTTCTTCAGCGTGGAAACTCGAACACGGTCACTTGGCGTGGTCCGATTCCCTCGCCAGAGCAAATGAAAGTGGGGAAATGAGGATGGGGGGGGGGATCCCACATCAACGGGCTCTTTCACCTCCAGAGGTGTGTGAGTGTGTGTGTGTGTGTAAACTGTAAAGGAATGTCAAAACCCTAACGGTCCATTTCAAAATAAAAAATAAAAACATGTAGCCTTATGCAATCTGTGTTTTGTGTCATCGTTTTTTTAACCACCCAGGAATAATCTGATGATGAAATGTTTCAAAATAATCCGAAAGCATCGGTACCAACAAAACGAGCTCAGTCCGGTGGGTCAGACATTCAGTTTGCTGCGTTTATAATAATTCATCAACGCGAACAGGATGTTGTAACACGCAGGGTCGGTTCCCGCCCGTAAACGTGAAAAGTTCTGATGCGCCTCGCTGCTGTTGGACGATGACAATAAAAACAAAGCTACCTGGGTCACTGTAAAACACATTTGTTTTCCTATAGGAGGTTTTGGTCGCCTGTGTTTTAGGGAACTTTCCTAAATTTGGACCACAAGGATGCCAAAACAATCATACATGTTGTGAAAACACAGAAAATATTAGTTTTTCGTGTATCATTTTATTTATCTTTCATATCTATTAATCAGATCAGAACCGTAATCCGATCAGTGGAAGGGTCTGTGATTGATCTGGTTGACCTTTAAGTGACATTAAGCCATTATACAGTCTATAATTACACAGCACTTGGAATACATAAAAGAAAAAAAACACACATTTCGGGATAGAAAAGTTCTACTCGCTAGAATATAACTCAGCAGGTGCAGCGTGACGTCACAAAACATCGACACCAAACAACCCCCCCCCCACGTTGCTTTACCGGTGAAGCATAGAAACAACGACGACATAACGAAGCCTGCTGGTGTTACCGCTGACCCACCTGTGCGGCCTCACGTCGTCCATAACATCTCACGTCCTCCCCGTTAAAGTCTCGTTCGTCTTTCCAATGAAGGATTTCAATGTGTCCTCTTCCTGTTTGTTTCTTTTCCGTAAGGAAATATCGCGATATAAACAGAGGAGACCATCACGGTACTTTCATTACTCGCCCGCCCGGCTGTTTCTGACTTTCTGTCCGTTTCTGCGTCTGACGATATGATTTTTTTTTTTGTCCATCCCGCCGATTCTCGGGCCCACCCCTCTGCTCAGGCGGCCTCGCATCTGATTGGTCAGTTACTACTGGGGCTGTGTCTGTACTCGAATCTGATAGGGTAAAAAAAGATAAATAAGGAGAGGGTCGTCTGCGATTGGTTTAAAGTGAGAGGGGGTTTCGTTTCATTGGTTTAATATTTGAAGAGGCGGTCACTTCGTCCTCCTGGATGTCATTTTTCCCCCAGAGCCATCACTTCAAATTGTATTTTGCTGACACCTTGTGGACAAATCTTTGGTCCATGTTAATTGATATCACGCATGGTGGGTAAAATCACGCGTTTTGCTGTTATAACTGTTCTATAGGTTACAATAATCCAGTTATTTTCCACATATCTAGTGACCTCAACAGCTCCAACTAGTAGGATATTAAGAGGGATCATTTCTTTATTTATATAAAGAAATGCAAGGAGTTTTGACAACAATGCGAAACAGATTTACCCATTACAAAAAGTTCAAGAGATAGTTGTTACTTTTCATTCATTAAAATTATTTCGTATATGCTAATTTTAAATATCGTTCTCGTGTTTTTCACAAGTACTTAATTTACTGCAAATTTAGATTGTGTATTAAAGGTAATGTAGCCTAATTGTGCTGATATTTTCAGAATTGCCTGTTATAGCTGTCATTTATTTGGACACAAGACGATTTTTATTTCTGCCTGTAGGTGTCACTGTTTATCTGTTTCTCTCGACTGTTCCGTTCCTGAGAGTTAAAATACCTTTTTAAAAAAAACAACTACAACAAGACCGGAAAATAGTCACTGGACTTTTCAAGCTAAAAGCATATGTGCTGTGCTGTAAAGTAAAAAAAAAATCATTTCATTGGTGCAATGATACCACCCTGAATTACTGCCGCCATAAAAAAAAAAAAAGTGATCCTCCCCGTCGGGGACTCGAACCCAGGTCTGTATAAAGAAATATTTTCTTAAAACATTTATAAAACACTACAGTTTCATCTTCTACAGTAGTTCCAGTTTCTTTTCTTCAGATCATACGACGCTTGCGGAATGTGCTTTTATTTTTTAAATACGGAACCGGAAGTGGAGTGCATTTTCTTTTTAGAAGTGTGTACATTTTCGCATTTTTGTCCCGTGACAAATTTCATTGGTACTTTAATCGACCAGGAAAGAATTATCTCCTGCCTCGATGACTTGACATATAAAACATTAAATAGACTTTTATTGGTGGACTTTTCGGAGCAATATTGAATATGAGATAGGAAACTACATTCTCACTCTGGACCTACGAAGGTAGACGAACACCGTGTCAGAATACAGGAAGGTACGTGACGTTCAGAATTGATGTTATTATTGGCTAGCCGAAAGGTAGCATAAACAAAAACATAGAATACACGAAGCTTGAATCTGTGTTTGTTTGTAATAATAGAATGGTAGTACCATTTTTTTTATGACTTTTTGAGCGCTAAAGCAGTTCAACCGAGTCCCAACTGTGATAAACGTTCCTTCAACGTGAAGTCCAAACGAGGAAGCTCCATTATATTCTTAGCTTTGACTTTATTGCTTGTGTTTTTTGTGACACGTGGTTTCTCGGCACCGCTCATTTTGAATTTTGAAGTTTTGTTTCTTCTTTTGTGTGAGTGTGTGTTTGTTCAATTACTAGATTTAGCTCATCCAAATTTACCTGCGAAACGTCACATTCTACTATGGTGAAGGTATGGCACACTCTAGCCTAATTTTGGTGGTTCGCGTTCGTGAAGAGACGAAACTAAACTAGAACAGGTAGCCTTTTTGAAAATCATGCTTCGGGAAGTTATACAATACATAATTAGTACTTTTGGTCATCAAAGGTTTGTTGTATCGTTGTACGAGCCAATCGGGGCTGAGTAGGGCGGGTCTTGGCGTCACCGTAGTAGGATTCATATTTTTTTTGTATTTGTCCCCCCCAGCTGACAACAAATTTTCATATTCTAGTAATACAAATGCTGAGATTTCACACTTGTACACTTATTTGTACACGCAGCCTCGGGCAAAACCCGCTGTCAGGTTTACAAATATCTTCCGGGCTTAATGTAAAGCGAGATTATGTGTTATTTTCAGGAGATGTTGTCCTATTCCTATGTTAATGTTCTTTAAAAGCAGAAACTTTTATCAGAACTCGTAGGCTGACAAAGGTAATCCCCGTATCTGTACACATTTGTGTCGAGGTAAGTTTATTTGTGAGGTAAAATTGGATTACACGCCAAAAAAGTGAATTACATATACGTACGTATAAACAATTCATGTCGGCTTATAAAAAGGTACAAAACATTTTAAAGGATAAATTCTGTCAACTGGAAACGTTCGAACAGAAAATAAGTGAAAAAAGAAAGGCAACAGTAAACATTACATTTTGATGGCTGCAGTAAATAAAAAGGTTTTCAGACTTGGCTCTGTCGCAGAGTCACAGAATCCAGGCCTGTTCCAAATGACCTGAGTAGCAAAGTGTATTTTGACTTCATTCAGTTCTTTAGAAATCAATAGCAGTTCTTGTTTGGCAGACAGGAAGCCGGTTTAGAGCTTGATTAGGACTTGAGTGGTGGTCTTCTGAGTCAGCTGTCTGATTGATTGATTGATTGACACCTGCAAACACAACAGTCTGATAACGGACACGTGGATGCCTTTTTTTTTTTCAAATCCCATTTAGACATTCGTCTTTAATCCTCGATGAGTTCCGATGATGCTAGCATGCCGACTTTGTAATTGTCTGGTGAGGGTTAGGTTTAAATCCTCCATTTCAGGATTCAAACTATAGTTTCGAGCTGTGCCATAAAATTCCACCGTGTATGGAATCCATTTAATTTCGACCTCCGAGGTTTCAGATAGCCAGGAAGTTCGTAAAGGCTTCCCCAGCGAGAACGTCTCGGCCTCTGTGGTCTTGACTTCTTTTTTTTTCTTTTTTTTTTTTGGTCGGTGTGAAAGCTGATTCAGACATGTTTCTGAAAGGAAGTGAGCACAACGCTTTGGAGACACAGAAGACGCGTGTGTGTGTGTGTGTGTGTGTGTGTGTGTGTGTGTGAGTGAGCTGTCTGGACAGTCGGGATAAGTCAGAAAGTTTGTTGACACACTTCACACTTAAGACGCTGTTTGTCAATCTGTTGCATTGTGGGATATTTCTGAACTAGACTGCTTTGCTGGTTCAGTTTGAGCCCACGTGAAACAACTTCAAGTGGATCGTAACGGATTCTACTGAGGATATATTCATGTAGAAAGGGCGTGGTCATGCTAAAGGTCATCTGAAATAGACCGCTCCTTCCTTAAATAACAGTTTAGTCATGCATCGGTCTGTGTCTCTAAGTTGACTTGATAATACATATTGAGTTTTCACATCTGATTTACCATTGCAGGGCGTCTTTCTACGTTGTTGCTTCACTGAAATGGCTTGACAGGCCTGACACAAAGCTGCACAGAATAATATGGGCGACATCCTGGAAGGATATCCACAGGCAAGGATGTCTGTTTGAGCGGAGCAGGAAGAATGCTATTTTTGATCCCCCTCTATTATTCCCTCATATTTGTTGCTGTCGGCTCCAGTTAATTCATGTTGTGAGGGTATGCTAAGCTAGGGATTGCGCTAACATGAAGCCTTTCTCATCGCTCCAATTGGCATTTTATTTTCTTTCAACAAAGTCACCTGCACCATTCCACAAAAAGGAATAGCAGCAGAGGACAGAATATAAATGTATTATAAGTCATACTAGATTGTGAGAAAATACTCAAAGGCTGTACTGCAAATATTTGTTTGGTATTTGTATTTTGAGTGCTTCAGAATAAAAGACCTTTGCGATGGAGGAAACGCTGTAAGTGAAGACGCAGGTGACGGCGAGGGCATGAAGGTCCCTCTGATCGCCCACATGCATTTTAAAGAGGGCCGTTCTTTTTGTGCATCCCCCCCCCCCCCCCCAACGTGAGCAGAATGAGAGTTCCCTTCAGGGATGCGTTCAAGATCAAAATGCAGGCAGACCAAGTTGCACGGCGGCAGGGTCTTCTGTGTGTTGGGACCAAACGGTTGGGCTAACAATGGTTACGAGCAGGAAGACGGAACCGACCGAGTGATGTCGGGTGATGTCATGAACGTAGAACAATGGGCGAGTCGGGCCAGTGGACAAAGGGCTTTGTTGTAAGATAGAAAGATAGATAGTTGTTGCATACCCCCCCCCCCCCCCCCTTCTCTGCCTTTTAAGGAACTGAGGTGTTGACCTTTTTATTATTACAATTTTCAGAGTCTGTTACACCCCAGCATTGAGCTTCAGGTCCGTCCCTCTTGTGAAGTGTCGGTTGAAGAAAATGTTTTAATCTCTAACACTATTGCGTGACGCCGTCTTAAAATAGCCCTTGTGCTTATTTAACAATAGAGTTTGACTGACTGAAACGATGAAGAATGTCGCAGAACCAGCATGTGTGGGAGCGTCGGCGTGTTCCACGGCGCGTAAGAGGCGGCGCGTGACATGTCGGAGCAGATACAAGTGAGACGAATGCGCGTCGGAAGAGGCTGCGCCGACGTGTAGTCTTCACACGAGGGCGATGACGAAGACGTGTAACAATCAGCAGGCACCTTGGGATACGGATGAGGCGTTCACGCTCGAGAGACAAGTTGCAGCTCGGTGAACCTCCTAGGATTATAACTCGGAACAGGGTCGCTGGGGTCAGATCTGAAGCCCAGGGAATGTTTCGTGCACCGGTTTCACTTCTTCAATGACGGCGAGGTTCGTTCTCTTTTTTTTTGTCTGTGCAGCGGTGGGTGACCCAGAATGGGGGTGAGCAAGTCGCACGCTTGAGGCCTTATTCCGAGGAGGACGCTTTTTTTTTTTTTCTTTTTTTTTATGACCTTGCACCTTTGAACGGCCCTAAAGATGGAGGCGCAGCCCACCCTCCCAAATGTCAGCATACCCTGCCACGATGAGCAGATGACCAGAAACAAGCGTTTCACGGTGCGTGCAAAAATAAAATCCTGTTCATTGTTTGTTTTTCAGTCGAGGTGAATTTGTCAAAGATCAATATTTGATTGTTAGGTATCGAGCATCTACGAATGCTCGTCGCTCTAACGTCCGACACTCCTTGTGCCGCGCTTTCCTTTTTTTCAGGTTTACAAAGTGATGGTCACCGTGAGACAGCACGAATGGTTTGTCTTCAGGCGTTATGCAGAGTTCGATAAACTCTACAACACGGTGAGCGGAGGAACGTTTCATTTTGTGACACACACTTGTGATTCTTTTTGCCCTTGATCTAATGACTTCTGCTGCATTGTAATAATATTGAGAATATATTCCTGTGTACCACAAACGTTTCCTTGCCCTCAAGATGATATTCTTTGCTGCTCTCATACCTATCAATGCAGCTAAGGAAGCAGTTTCCTTCTATGAATTTGAAAATCCCTGCCAAGAGGATATTTGGGGACAATTTTGAACCAGGTCAGTGTTTTCTGATGTTTGTTATCAAAGACAAGAATACCTGAAAGAATAAAGAATAATTTACTCGCTTCATGCCGTTCGCCACCAGGCGTAATAGTGAATTGTATTTTTTATTTTTAAATGCACCCTCCCACTAGAGTTCATCAAGCAAAGAAGAGCCGGGTTGCATGAATTCATCAAGCGCATCGTCTCACATCCTCAACTATGCAACCAGTAAGTGCCTCCAGTTCCACTTTATCACTTTACATTATTGACTATTGAGATAAGTCGTTTCTCTTGGCCTCATCCAAAAGTCTAATCAGATCAGGTTTGTTTCTTCAAGCTTATTGACGCTTCGCTCGCTGTTGTCTCAGCATTTTATTACCGCCGCCGAGACGGCTGGCATTTGTTTGTTAGCAAGAGAATGCAAAATGTTCTTGAGGGTTCTTGATGAAATTTACAGGAAATGTTGGGAATGTTACCAGGAACAGATTATATAATTTTAGTGAGAAGAGATCCTGGATTCTGGATCACTTTGACATTTTCTCTAACATTTCAGTCAATGGAGCTTCATAATTTGTTCCCCAATATCTCGGTTGGTTATTGACCGATGTTTATGGAATTTGACACATTCATGTGGGGGGGGGTGTCTCTATCTCACCACTGAATTTCATCTGGATTGGATCTAGAATGAGGTCAGGAAAAATGGCTGGTGTATAAAGACACCAAGAACAATGTATAACATTTTGGTGATGATCCAGATCCGCCATGTGGACGGTGTAAACCTAATTAGGAGGGGGATGAGCTGCTCGGCGGAGGTCTGCGCTCTCTGCGTGCTTTTCTAGTTTTACTTAACTCTTTAAATCTTCACAGTCCAGATGTGAGAGCATTTCTACAGATGGATAAAATGCAAAAACATTTGGATGCATCAGAGGTTGAAGATGACAAAGTAAGTCATTGATGTGTGTGTGTGTGTGTGTGTGGTCTTTAGTAGCAACTGTTACATTCGATTCAAACGTCTTTGATTGGCAGTGAATTAGTGTCGACTGTGTTAGTTTTAGTCTGCAGTCATCTAGAATGTTTCTGTTTCCGTTTAACAGAACAGCTCTACCTCCAGAGACATTAACCTGGGACCCTCTGGAAATCCACAGTATGTTTGCTGCTGAGGGACATTCAGAAAATCCATCACTTAGTAACCAGCAGAGCAATTAATGAGCCGTGAATTTTATTTCAGAGCCAAGCCCACGGATTTCGAGTTTTTAAAAGTCATCGGAAAGGGGAGTTTTGGAAAGGTAGGGAAATGTCACAAGGGTCAAGTTTCAGCTCGTTCTAGACGTCGTGCATCTAAAGTTATGGATCTCAACCTAAAAATGTTCTTATGTCGAAACTTCTTTTATCGCATGTCGTGAGTTCTTTCAGAAACACCTTGAAATGTTTCTTTATCGGGTTGGAGAACGGTTTTACTTTTACTTGCCTATATTGGCCTTTCCATGCAGGAAGTGAGAGTCAGATTTGGAATTATTTTTGTTTTGCGTTGTTAACACGTCGTTCAACATTTTCTCTCGTCCTTCTGATGCAGGTTTTCCTTGTGAAACGAAAGAATGATGCAAAGTATTACGCAGTCAAGGTCTTACAGAAAAACATCATCCTCAACAGAAGAGAGGTACGTCTGCTGTCGAATCTCACCCCGATTCGAGGCACGAACATTCAAATACATTTATTCTACTAAAAATCTCTGCTTCCTATCAGCAAAGACACATCATGGCAGAGCGCAACGTGCTGCTGAAGAATGTGAAACATCCCTTCCTGGTTGGGCTCCATTATTCCTTCCAGACCAGAGACAAGCTATACTTTGTTCTGGATTTTGTCAATGGAGGAGAGGTGCGTGGTTTCACCTTCGCTACTGCCGTTTTCACACAGAAATGAGTGACAAGGTCCCTTAGATACCCTAATACAATTCTTCGTAGAGGCCCTGGAGGAAGTTAACACCACTTCATGTGTGAAAGTCTCATTAGATATCACATCACTGAGTGTGACTTCCTCTGAATGCCCTATACGTGTGATCTGCCTTTTTTAAAGCTGCCGTGTGGGAATGACTAACAGTGTGTATCCATATTAATCTCCCTCTTAGCCTTCTGAATCAGTGGAGGACAAAGTCCAGCTTCCACTCGAACGTATTTGTGTTGTCATTTTTAGATGTAACCAGATAGAGTAGTGTCGGTATGTTGTGGAACCTTTGCCACGTTGGGGTTTGATGTTTGTTCTCGTAGTGTGACCCAATGCCTGTTGGGTCATTCTAATAACTGAAATGGAATATTTTTCATTTCAGCTTTTCTTCCATCTTCAACGAGAGCGAACCTTTCCAGAGCCCCGAGCAAAATTCTACATCGCTGAAATTGCGAGTGCGCTGGGATATCTGCACTCTCTCAACATTGTTTACAGGTGTGCTGTTGTTGTTGTTTTCCTTTTGAGTGACTCTTTCGTTTTGCCATGTAAGAGTGAAATGTGTTCTGTCAGGTTTAAAAAAAATGTGCAAATACTTTTTTATTTATACTCATATTTACAAAACCGAACTTTGATGTCATTACTATTACAGTGTACAATTTATATTACTGAAGATAAATTTAATTACCCTTGTATGCGTGACATGAAGTACTGTATGTCAACCCAAAAATATGGATACGGGGTCATACCACTTTTTTAGGGACATGGAAAGAAAAATATATTTGCCTCCGCCAAGGAGGATGGATGGATCTTGATGAAAAAAAGCTATTTCTGAAGATGGGTCTTGGTCTAACTTTAGATTCCATTAATTCAATTTTGATAGCAATCCAGATGCAAACCTGTCTGGATACAAAAAAAACCCTGTTTTTTTTCTTTTTTGCTGTGAGGCAACGGCGCTAACCATTGCGCCGTCGTGCTTCTAGTTAACTCTGTTATTCATTTAATCAGTTGTGTGTTATATTTATTTATATTTTTCTTGTCCAGAGACTTGAAGCCAGAAAACATCCTTCTTGATCATGAAGTGAGTATTTCAGTATTTTAACCAAAGCACCCGACTGACTTTAATAAACAGCCACTGTGGCTGTGATTGACAGATTACACCTTAGT
The DNA here is from genome assembly GCF_040956055.1 of Brachionichthys hirsutus. Taxonomy (NCBI): domain Eukaryota; kingdom Metazoa; phylum Chordata; class Actinopteri; order Lophiiformes; family Brachionichthyidae; genus Brachionichthys; species Brachionichthys hirsutus. The sequence continues at coordinate 8,136,010 of NC_090910.1, read as the reverse complement.
GCCGCAGCAGCAGATTTTTCCCAAGTGACATATTATGTTGACCGTATATTACTCAAGGATATCTGATGCTTTATCACACAAGACCGGAACACATACAGCACAAACATCTTTATTTTCCGGTCCCATTTGTGACGCTGATGCACAACGCTGTCATTTCCAGTTCCAGATGGACAGAATGCGTGTGATTGGATTAGATCCTACTAATTTGTTTTCCTGCTCAGCCATATGGAGCTGCTTGTGTGGCACGTTTCATTTTAAAAATAATGTTCCCGTGTCATCTCTTTAAAAGGGGCACATCGTTCTGACCGACTTCGGTTTGTGCAAGGAAGGCATTTCCCAGACGGACACCACCACCACGTTTTGCGGAACACCTGAGGTATGACGGCGCCGGTTCGGATATTTACACGTCTGATTACCGACACGTTTGCACCAAAGCATTCCAAATAACTTTCTTTTATTGTCGCAAAGTAATAAACATGAGCGGATTTATTTAATAATGTAATGTATAAAACTGTAATGTTTTCCATATGCATTCCTATACTTCTGGATTTCTGTGTGTAAGTCACATTTTCCAAGAGGAAAATATACTGTTATGAGCAGTACTACAAGTAGTTGTGGTAGTTGATATACATTTGGTCAGTGTATTTAAAGCCAGAAGGGAAATATCTAGCGGCATGTTAATATCTTATGATGTTTCTTTGCTTCTTCCTACCAGTACTTGGCTCCAGAAGTCCTGAGGAAGCAGCCGTACGATAACACCGTAGACTGGTGGTGTCTTGGGTCGGTGCTGTATGAAATGCTCTTTGGTTTGGTGGGTGTCTCCACTGGTCATGTTTTACTACGGTCACGGCTTGCATGTGAACAGCCACCTTTTATATGATCGCTGTTCCGTGTCTCTACTTGTCTTTTATAACCTAGCCGCCATTCTACAGCAGGGACACGCACGAAATGTATCACAACATCCTGCACAAGAAGCTGGCGATGCGTCCCGGTACGTCCAGCACAGCCTGGTCTCTCCTCCAGGGCTTGCTGGAGAAAGAAAGAACGCAAAGGCTGGGCTCCACGGATGACTTTGTGAGTGTTTGTTCCACCGGTATCGTGTGTGCTGCAGGATTTATTTTGCTTGTGCTCCCTCTGGTGGCTGATTTGCAGACATTGCATCTGTGTGCTACGAATACGTTACAGATGCACAGTCTTTGAAGACTGACTTAATGTTTTGACGCTAACTTTCAGCAAAGACGAAGTCACGTGTTGTATTTGTTCTGTTTTCAGAATGAGATCAGAGCACATATCTTTTTCTCCTCCATCAACTGGGATGATCTTGTACAGAAGACGATTCCTACCCCATTTATACCCAAAGTGGTAAAGAGTTTCTCTTTCCTAGTTATCAGTAGAATAAAAACACTGCGGATTTAGTGTAGCATTATATAATAATTAACATGTCAGATGCAAATTGTAAATTGAATCAGTGTGTTTAGGGTTAGGGTTACAAACAGACAATCTTGGTATTTACTTTAATATTTAATTTATTACTTTTCAGGTTTATGAGGGTTTTGGGATAATAATTAACATTTGCTCATTTTACCTATTTTAAATATACACGTATGCTTTACATTAATGCTCATGTGATCGCTGTTAATTCCACTCTTTTCCCAATGTTCTTACAGAGCTCTTACTCTGACGTCACAAACTTCGATCCTGAGTTCACAGACGAGTCGGTTCCCAACTCCATCTGCTGGTCTCAAGAACATCCCATAGTCAACGCTGGCGTCATGGAGGCAGACGATGTCTTTATGGGTTTCTCTTATGCCCCACCCTCCAGTGACTCTTTCCTTTGAAACATTCCCTGTGAGGTCATTGATTACCCGTAATGGCTTCTTTTAAGGGAAGAATTTATCTGAATTTAACTGGTTCTATGAAGCCAAAGCAAGCAGCTGAAAAGAGTAACTTCGAACAAATTTCTGTTTGAACAATTCGTGCCAGTCTTAATATTTTATGTGTGCCTGTGTGTTAGTGTTGGTGTGGATGCGTGTGTCTATATATATATTTTAACGTCTGTCTATCCTTTTTCATGGTAAAACTAGCATTACGAAGCCTTAAATTTAGTCCCCTGTCTGAAAATATTAAATTATTCACAGGTTTGCAACAACAACAAAAAACATGACTTGACTTTCAGTTTAAAGCAACTTCAAAGTAATGATTGTACAAATAAAATTGTTAAATAGGGATAACTTGAGTGGCCACTGAATCTTTAAGCATTTCGATCTGTATTTCTCATTTATAATGGATATTGTTTTCTAAGTCTGTGTGTCCCATGCAGTTTGTCTTGCAAATGCTGAGTAAAATGCTTTTGATTGTTTTCTTTTATATTTTCTGTCCTTTGACTTAACCAAGTGGCAGAAATGACAAATTCTTTGTTACGTAGGCCTGTTCACACACGCACAGAAATAAAAAAAGAAAGCTACCCAGAGAGTTCCTGTTTATTTGTATGTTTATAAATGTATAGATTGTCATTATTATGATCAGAATATCAGATTTGAATTGATCACATCCGGATCCTTCATGCTACACTTCAAGTGCTGCATTCAAGACGCTCCTAAACTCGGAATCACAATAATGTGATTTTTCAGCGTCTGAAAATTGACCGCATTGTCCCGGAGAAAACCGGATACGATGACGATTGATCATATCAATAACGTTCCAGTAGACTAAAGAGCCGATAACAATTATTACCGATTTCTTTCCGAATTGATTAATGTTGTCGAGTTTGAATTCCCCGATTCCCGATATGGCGTAAATGCGACATAAATCGACGCCTCGCGCCACTCAAACATGCTAATTAAGTCCTTTCTTGCTCATAAGTGAAAATGGCTGACATTTTATCGTTGAAGGAGTCGGTTGTGGTCTATTTAGACAGAAGTGGCGGCCTTCTGAAACTGACGGGGGACTGCAAACCGTTCAATGGTAAAAAAAAAACAACGCAAAACTCAACGCTAGCGGCGGTTCTGTCCTTTTATTAGACCCCAATCCGCTAAAGCGTGACGTTGACTGACGTCTAAGCTAATAGCAACGCGGCTAACGGGAAACTTCCGCCCCTCCTGTCCAGACCGCCAGCAGGCCGAGGCAGTCTACAGGTTCTGCGTCGGCGTGAACCCGTCTGACGTCATAGAGGTGGACCCCGAGCTGGGTGACTGTGTTCTCCGTGAACCCCTGAAAGCAACAGCGTTGTTTCAGTCTGTAGGTGAAAACTGTGACGCAGCTAAAGTCCGGAATAAAACGAGCTCATCTTACTCACATTCGCTTTATTCAGGTTTGCTTCCTGGCCATCAGGACACTTTCACTTATTGACAAATTACATACAGAGAGTCAGGTATGTTATAACTAAATAAAACGACATTTCATTTCCTTGTTTTTTAAACAAACGTTTAGGTTCAGAATCATATTCTACCACGCATTCTATTTTTGTTCTAGACGTATGAATGGAAATGTGGCTTTATTCTGAACCCCGCCCTTTCCCATTGTGCCTCCTGATCTTTGCTTTTGAGGTGATTGTGATCCTGAAGCTGACGCACCTGCCTCCTTTCCCCGAGTACACGATGGACCTTTCTAGCTTCCCCCGTGGGTACGGTGCCATGAGGCCCGTCTCCATGGAGGGCCTGGTCATCGCCATGACGAGGGTCACGAAGTACACCCAAGGAGCCAGGTTCCTCTGCGTTAATGAAGACTGTCCCTGCTCTGCGGGTACTATATAGAGAAGAAACGTTTTCTGCTTCGGTACGCACAAAATGATGTATTTTACAGACTCACATTTGCTTTTTTTTTTTTTCTGGGTGACACCTTTAGGGTTTCGCCACATCCGCGTTCACGCACCTGGAGCCACAGAGTCCGCTACTGTGGGAGAGAGCTTCAGCTGCACCATGTGCTGCTTCCCACTGAAGGAGGACGTGAAGTTCAGAGCGTTGGGAGGTGAGAGTCGATATCGGCAACAAAAGGAAATCGGTAAACGGCTGTAATCTGTGTGTTTGCGTCACTGGAGACAAACAGCTCGTGGAGCTGATCCACATCAAAGCACTGGATGGTCTCAGCGGCCACCAGCGAGGCTCCATCAGGCACCAGTCGATCACCGTGTTTCTGAGAGGTGAGTCCCGCAATAGACCAGGTCCGAAAGTTTTAGTTCCATTCGCGTTCCACCCAGCGAAGGAAGCGAGAGGTCGGTGGAATTAGCCTGTTAAAATGCCGTAAATTAAGATTAAAATCCAAGAATCAAAGCTAGAAGCAGGAGGGATTTACGTGGCAGGTAATGAAAAGTCTCGCCTGAAGGGTCCTTGATCTGACCGCGCCGGATTCAGGGACCGTGTTGCGAAAGACTTTCCCGTTATTGTTTGCGTAGCAAATAAACAAATAGGAACGTTACGTTTAAAAGCTATTAGCTTTTGCAGCTTTAAAGATTGTTTGCAGTCAGAGGAGGCGCCATGCTGCAAATGAATATAATCGAAATTAAACATGGAAATACTTTGTTTGTAAAAATCACACATCAGTTATATTGAATGTGGTTAAATGCCCTTTATTTACACCCAGTCAGATGCATTGAGGCTCGCCATTCATTTTCTGTGCCTTTCTAAATGAGGCTGACTTTGTAACACAAACTTAGTGGGGGAGAGTTCAAATAAATAGAATTCTGCTCAGCCAGCCGCACACGGAGTCTGGAGGTGGGATATTAAGTGTTTCTGTCCCCTCTAATAACATCGTCCACCCAGTGCCCCTTAAGCACTTAGCAAAATCTCAGCACCAGGATTACCATATTGTGTTGACCCAGTCCGGCGGAGGAATTCGATACGCTGGGTTCTTGTTACTAAACATATATGTTAATGAGAGCAAGGAACATTCATTAGCTGGCCGTGCAATTCACGCACACAGAGAAGTCTTTGTTCCGGAGCGTTCACCCTGCGTGTTGCTGCAGTAATCAACGGGCGGCCCTTTGAGTGTTATTGCTTTGTGCCCCCCCCCCCCCCCCCCCCCTTCACCCAGACGAGCTGTGTAACTCAATGAGAATCGGGCGACTCTACAGGGTGTTGGGGATTCCTGTGCATGTGCATCAGTGGCCCGGCACGACAAGGAGTGTTGAGGCGAATAGCGTCCGACCGTGGGAGCCAGAGTGTGAGTTGTTAAATGTTCTAATCCTGCTCTGAATGTGCAGATTCAGCTCATTTATTATCATTCAATGTCACTTTTTATTCAACATTGTGCAGTTATTTATTTTTGTTCAACCTTTTTCCACCGTCTCCAGATGCCCATAAAGTCAGTCCACGCTTTGAGGAGCTGCTGAAGGCCACCGCGGGCTCCCCCTGGAGGTTCTCGGCCGTTGTGGCTCAGTGCTTTGCTCTGGACGTGGCTCCTCCGGGCTTCTACAGCACCTTAAAGTTGGGCTTGCTGCTGAGCTTGGTCCAGACCGGCGCAGACGCAAAAGGCACGTTTCACAACTTGGATCTCCTCGTCGTCACCGGTGACACTCTGATACCGGACAGGTCTGTATGAACCGGCGCTGCACATGGACAAGAGCCTGAAACGTAACCCTCCTCATTACCAAACCTTTGCTAGGCTAATGTCACACAGCCTAAACTTGGCGAGCCGTAGGGTCAGGCATCAGGCTCCGGGGGAGATGTTTGCGTCCCTGTCCAGGGATGAACACGGGGCAGGCACCGCTAACATCCATGCTGGCTCCGCCCTGCTAGCCACCGGTGGCGTATGCATGCTAGGAGATCTGAGCTGTTACAAGAAGGAAAGGTTGGACGCTATCCAGTCAGGTAGAACACCAAAATGGTTAAATAAATAAAAGATTATAAGTAGTGTGGCTAATTTAAATGCTGATCTTCTGTTTTTTTGACAGCCCTGGAGAGCTGCACAGCGTCAGTGTTCATCCCAGGGAAGAAGTACGGCGAGGATTCCGACCAGCAGCTTTCCTTTCCTCTCCAGTGCAGCTTCTGGGCCCTTGCAGACGCATCTCGACGGACGGGGAGGGCAGAGTGCGCTGTACTTGGCACGGCAGTGGGTTCACTCACACACTGTTGCTTTACCTGCATGTAGCTTAGCTAAAATATGCTCTGGAACTACAGGAGAAGCATTTTTATACAACTTACCGGTATATTAGCTGAATTACAGCGCATAGAAAGCACAGACAAACTCAGAAAATGACTTTTGGCCACAAGCGATATCACCAGTCATCAAAGTGATCTCTTCTTTGTGAGCAGGAAATGGGTCTCGTTCCGGTTCAGCTAGGAGACGCCTTCGGCCTGGTCGTGCAGTGTAAAGACGTAGGAGAGCACGGCCGACGTGCCCAGACGGTCCACACCCTGCAGCAGGCAGTACGACCTGGGAAACCCCTCTACCCATCCTGCTGGGAGTTTTCCGCTCAAGATTACCAGGAGGTTGATAAACAAGATCAGTCTCCAAATGCTGCCTTATTGTTAGCGTTTAAACGCCGGCAGTGAACCTCGATTCTCTGTGATCCCCAGCTGGTAGCCCACGCACGGAGTCTGCAAGTGGAAATTAGCCCCAGTGCAGAGAAATTAATCCACGGTTACTACATGGCGAGCCGCAGGGTCCGGACACAGAGTCAGGGGGTCGAGATGTCTGTGGCTTCCATCAAACTACTGTGAGAATGATCCAGCACCACTGTAATACCAGCATCCTCCACTGGATGGAGAACTGCCATCCACACTGCCGCCCTTTTTCATTTTATTACGACAAACGTTTACAGGTCGCGTCCCCTAACTGAGGCAATCAATAACCCCGCACATATCCAGCTGCCCAAGAGCCACATCTTAAATATCAGTTTTATCGTATAAGCTCTGTGTGTTCTGTGGGAGTTTGTTACTATGAACCGTTTGCCCACTTCATTGATTTCCGTACTGTTCATTGATCTATTCCAAGTAAACATACAGTATACACTTGTATATATATATATATACACTTGATCTGTTGAAGGATCTCCTTGGCCGAGGCCCATTGCAAGCTATGCCTCAGAACACAAGTGCTGGAAGAAGACGCTGTGATTGCCGTGATCCTCTGTGAGAACTCAGTCACTCTGAGACACGGTATTTATCACCTCATTCTTACTCAACACGATTACAGTACCTGAGAAATCATGCCCTCCTGCGTGTCTAAATGCACAGCTCTATATTCATTTATACATGAAACGCTTGTCTTTCACACGACCACCGATGTTCCAGTCGTGAATACAGGATATGTGATCAAATATGCACCAAGGGCCTTCCTCATCCTCCCACAGGGGCCTCCGCACTCGTTATTCCACCAGACGCTCTGTTTCTTTGCGACGTGGGAGAGCTGGATGGTTTTCACAGGAGAGACGCGACCCTGGATGAGCTCCACCAGGACATCCTACGGTTCATCTACGCCTACGCACCAGGAGCAGCGTCATACATCACCGAGGAATAAGACCATAAAGGTCACAAAATACAGGTAGGCCAGACAAAAAGTCACTAATATATATATATGTATACACACACACACACAGTACAACCATTGAGCCGTCGGTATTGCTTTGTTCCTTCAGAGTTGTAAATCCATACATTCAAAGCAGGCCAACAAATCAACCTTGAAATTTACATTTAAAATACACAAGGAGAAAAAAAACAGGAAACTCTTTGTTGCAAACAGATTTTTATTAAGTTTCAAAGAAATCAAGTTGCATAAAATGACATTTCTGGTTCTATACTTACTTTGAAAAGAATAATCCCCCAACGGTCAGGCTCTGCAGTGGTGACAAATAAAATTGATTAAGTATATCAGCAAGGGGGAAAACAGTGATTTGTAGCACAACTTTGTCTTTTAGTTCAGTTAGTCACATTCTCAGCAGCCCATGTTGGTCTGATGGGTAAACGGCGAAAAGGTAAACTCATCATGACATCATTAATCAGGACATAAAGCAAAAGGCCAGTCCTGATCAATCAAGGGAGGAATTAAGTGTTTAGCGTGAGACTCACTTACCAGACACAATACGGCAAACTCCAAATATCCGTCAGCTGCGGCTCCGACTGCTGCTCTGTAAGGGAATAGGGTTCAGTATGTGGCACTCCACAAGCCGGATGCCGTTGCTATGGTACCCCCTCCCAAGATAAAGGCATATCTGATGTAATTATGCTGGCGGTTCAGTTCGTCACAGTCTCACCATCTTATCGTCTGATGGGTAAACGGCAAAATGTGATGTCATCACAACGCCAGCAGGAATGGCCTCCAGCCTTAAATAAATAAAGAGCCACAACGGCCCGTATTTAGGACTCACCTTCTGCTTGATGTGTGGGAAGGACCGTTTTTGGCATTCTGTTGTGTCTGACACCTGAAAGAAAGAAACGTACGTAACTTACAGTACTGATCCAAATCCGATCGATGCCTGTAACTTTGAATTGAAACATTTTCCCACGAGACCCATAAAGTCCGTCAGAGACTTCACCGATCACAAATAATTACTCTCTGGAGCAATCCATTGATCTTCAGCCTGCATGAATAAGATGTACTGAAGACGTAGCCAATAAAGTGAGGACGGATGACTGATCACCTGACGGTCAAAGGGTGCCGTGTAACGCAGCTCGGGAGCACAGCGTTTGAGGACGGGTCCAACAGTAGGTCACGACCTCCGCCGTGACCTTCCCTCCTCAAGGGAGCAACGGTGGCTTTCCCCAGTGACGTTGTGGGAGAGGGCGATTCCCTGAGCAGCAGCTCTTCTGCTGACCCTCGGGCAACTCGGGGGCCGGAGGAACGTGACTAGCGACTAACCGAGGGCGGTTTAATTCCCTCTGAGCTGTCCAGGATGATTTATAGCATCTCCTCTATTCGGAATGTGATCCGTGAATGACGGATTACACGTAATCCATATCAGCGCAGTAATCTCAGGCGTTACTTTCATGGTTAACGTTTCACCTGTCGACGGGCTGCAGGAACCATCTTGCATACGAAAAGTTAGGAATGGACTAACAGGCCTCGCGCACGTCCAAAACCACGTGCGTGTGCCGACGGCCTTCGTTCCTACCCGGACACGCATTTACGGGCTAAACTTGAGCTATCGCGTTATATCGCACGTTATCCGTTAACGGTAGATCGTTTGTTTGGTTTGCGTTTTTATTATAACTCAATACAAGCGCAGCAGTCGCTCTCTCGTCCCACGTGGCAGCCAGCAGGGACGCTAGCGATGAATGCTAACCTCGGATTCGCTCGGAAACGCGTTTAGACTGCGGGAGGACACAAATAGTCTCCAATGGAGGCTCTACATTTACCTACCGTCAAAAAGGAGATCATATATTTAGTATTCTTCGCAGTTTTTAAAGATGTAGCGGAGGAGCAGCGCTGGACCCTCCCGACGGCGGCGTCTCCGATCGCAGAGGAGGGACTTCCGGGCTCAGAGCGGCGCAGTTCCGGTCCGAGCGTGACTTCCGCTGTCAGCCTTAATGCGTTCTGTTTCGGTTCCGCCCATTTTCCGGCGAGATAATCGATAATTAACGTGGGTTTCATTATAGAAGCTACTTGTTGTGGTGATTCTCACATTAACTTTATTCTTCTAAAATCACACGTAAAAGTGTTTTATCTTTATAAAAGGCTTTTTTCATTTGGTCCAACCACTGCAGCACTCTTAATGTTCCTTGATACCTTTGTAAGAAGCTGTGATATTTCCATATTTAACAATATAAATGTTTAACATTTTAATTTCAAACATAATTTCCTTCGGGTTGAATAAAATATCTATCTATCTATCTATCTATCTATCTATCTCTTCATCGTCATAATCTCGTTCATGACGTTATGTAAATAAAATATTAATATTTTGTTTAAATCTAAGACATATGCAACATCATACAGTTTCTGTTTCCTCTCCAGCAATAAATTGCTAATATATCTAAAAGTCTAATTTTCTTAATACCCCAAAGTATTATTTTTACCTCTGCACCATGTAAACAGACATGTTTCTGTTGATATACCTGTTTATATTTATTCAGTAACGTAAAGTGATTTTTACTTTAAAAAAATAACTAGCCTACTTTTTAAGCATTATGTGCAATATATTTTTTATTTTATATATTTTTATTTTATTATAAATATGTAGCTTTTAAATATGTTGTATATAATGCTTATTTTCTATCTTAATTATTTTATCTTCTGACTTGCTTTCTTAACCATGTTGGCGATATAAACACACTTTAAATATGTATTTATTACCGGTATTTACCATTATTTAGTCCATTGGAAAGAAATCAGGGGAAGTGTTTTGGCTGTATTGTGTGCGTGTATATATTTCTCAAAGATCCGATACTACTCTTGCTACAGATAGTAATAATAATAATAATGAAATATCTCTTTTCGTCTTTCACTGAAGTAATTTATTCACAAACACATTCACAACCATGCGTGTAAAAACCGGAAGGAACACGAGATGAAGAGGAGCCTCCATTGTGGAGCCTGACAGACCACTTCACATGACAGATGTTTAGTTATTCACACATAAATGTCTCAACTGAAAGTGCACGTGAAGCGTGACGGGCTCGTTACCGCGTGGGGCGTGCGTGGAGCTGCACGGTGCAGGGCAAACAGGATGAGCCAAAATAACAACAAAGAAGCACGAGGAATGCTTTTAGAACATTTTTACAATATCATTCACGCGAATATATTAATTTACAAAGTCTTCCTGGTCGTGTGGGGATTAAAATAAAGGTATACTTGCAGTGATTAGGCAGACGCCACACGGAATCATGCAACTATTAAACCGTTTAAATGGGTCAAGCCCGGGACGTGGACGCGGACGCGGACGCGGACGACGAGGGGCCTTGATTCTCCGACTCCGAAGCATTCGAGGTGTTGAGGAACTGTCCGGTCGCTCCGACGTACAGCCTGGAGCGCATCGGCCATTTCTGCAGACACATTTAATGAGTTAGTATAAACGTAATTTAAAAATAAAAGGCATGTTTTTAAACTGCGTTACAATTAAATTATGTACAAAATGATCTGAGATTGTTACATCCACGCAGGAAAGATGTTTCGTTTCAGTGGAAATTATTTCTAAACGAAAACAAATAAATAGTTCGTTATTATTGTTGTTGTTGGGACTGACCTTCACCGGGTGCAGGTAGCCGTCCCCTTTCAGCGACTGTAACGCCTCGGCTTGCTTCGCGCTCTCTCCCTCCTCCATGCCTTCTTCTTGCAGAGTTCGGGTCAGATGCGCGATATAAGTGGTGGCGAGTATCAGCACGTCGAGTTTGGACAGTTTGGTGTCCGGCGGCACGGAGGGCAAAGTCTTCTGCAGCTCCAGGAACGCGGTCCTCAAGGTCTGAACGCGGCTCCTCTCCCGCGCTGCGTTCGCCGCTGCCGGCCGTCCCCGCCCGCCGAGCCCGCCGAGCCCGGCGCCCTGCAGCAGCCCGGCCCGCTGGAGCTCCCGGTGACGGTCCGGACTGGGACTCGAGCTCGGGCTGGACGCGGGGCTGTCATCCACCGCCGCCCCGGAGCAAGCAGCGCCGTCCATCCGGAGAGTCTGTCTTCCAACCACTTACAGGCCTGATGAGACACATCGGTCACTTTTAGCGCTGAACTGGGGCCAAATAGCGCACGTTTGTTATTCAATGCGTAATATGTAAAATAAACTGCTTTTGCATGTATTTATTTGTTATTTATTAAACTATAACTTGAAACAGTCGCGTCTGTGGTCAATTATTAAATGTGTCTTCTGTCATGCTGCAGATGTTTCACCAGCTGCTCCACAAACAAACAACAGACATGGAGACCTCCAGACACCTCAGCGACATGTCAGACCTGCAGGGGACAGACCTACAGGGGACAGACCTGCAGGAGACAGACCTGCAGGGGACAGACCTGCAGGAGACAGACCTGCAGGAGACAGACCTGCAGGAGACAAACCAGCAGGAGACAGACCTGCAGGAGACAGACCTGCAGGAGACAGACCTGCAGGAGACAGACCTGCAGCAGACAGACCTGCAGGAGACAAACCAGCAGGAGACAGACCTGCAGGAGACAAACCAGCAGGAGACAGACCTGGAGGGGACAGACCTGCAGGAGACAGACCTGCAGGGGACAGACCTGCAGGGGACGTTCGTGGGGACTTTACCTTTGGTTTCTTTCATTCAAGGCGCCGTTTTGAAACACGACATGAAGCTAATCCGAAGATGGCTCCGATGGGACTGAGAATCTGCAGCAGAATGAATCCCACTTCCACGTCCACTTTGTCCCCGTGAAGCGGCGCGACGCACCATCCAACGCTTCACCTGCGTGCGTAAAATCCTCCGTGCGCCTTACGTATCGGACGGAGCCACACTAAGCTGCGGGACAAGCGTCCCACGGAATCCACGCAGACGTAATTAATCACTCTCAGTCCACGCACTCCCTCTCCCAACTCAGGTCTGTCTGGGGGGGGGGGGGGGGGGACGACTTCTACTCTGAGCCACGTCCCTCCTCTGATTGGCTGCTGTATTTTCTTTATCATAAAGAGGAAAGTTAGTCGGAATTATATACCTAAAAAAAAAAAATGCGCTCGAAATAAAGGCTCATCTTTCAAAATGCTATTCTGCGACAGACCGTGAAGGTAACGCTGACCGGCGTAAGGCGATACGCAGAAACATTTGAGCTGAGCGGAACCGCTAATAAATAAAGTCCCGCTCTTGTAATCAACAGGCAGCCCGTGGAGGAAGTTCTAGTGAGAGTCTTAAATTAATCATCCGGAATTCCGGGGCTCCAAACGAAGAAGTCGGTCAATTAATGAAAGGAATTATTCATAATATGTATATCCTCGGAATGTTCTGAATAAACATTGTTTTTGTAAGGATGGAGTAACAGGATTGCTCGGGGCAATAATAACCGGGTTAAGTAATCCTGCTTCCCTAATTACCCTCGTCTTTCATGGGCCACACACCCACGTGGCTCCTAAAAACCTATTTAAAATGTTTTTTTTTGACAGTGTTTGCAATAAAAAAAAAAAACAGTTGTGGGAACAGGAGGATTCATTGTTTGCTTCGGTCATTCATTCATTCATTTATTTATTTGATAGGGACAGTGCACAAAAATGCTAATTTACATCCGCATTCCCTCGGTAATTCCTCTCAACGACAGAGGAGATTGTGACACTTTAAACCTCACAGTTCATTTGTTTGAAAATCCGTGGAAAATAGAAAAACAAATGAGACTTGATATCAGCAATGGATTGGTTGGATAGATTATTTATATCTCCAGACCCCAAAAATGTAATTACAATTAAACCATCTGTGAAAGTGAGGCAAAGGAAACATGTCACAAAGCATTCATGTTGTTTCACTGCCAGCAGATGAACTGAAGTCGTGTGTGCGTTTTTAACTTTCGACTATGATGAGACACAAATGAACATCAGGGCAAATGAAACTTTCATTCTAGAACACTCTCTGATCTAAAGAAAAGCAGTTCAATATTTAGAATGTTTTTCCTCCAAGGGTATAACTTAGTAATATTTAACAGAGATCAATAGAAACAACACAAAATATATAGAAAACGTTTTGTCAATAAGGAAGAAATGAATGAAATTTAAATAAGCAGACTGACACAAACTAACAACTTTATATTTAAAGCATTTCTTTTTTTATTTGGAGGATGCGTTATTAGCAGTTGTCATCGCTTGTATTTTGACTTCATCATGTAATACACACATTTCTCATGAAGCCATGCTGTAACACTGAGAATGTAAAACCGTGTTTAACCTCCTGCATTAACTGAGATCCATGTGACTGACGGTGCCGGACCGGAGAACCTGCAGCGGGTTCCACCTCTGCACGCTGGTGGGGCCGCGGATCTGACCAGAACATGAATCCTGACACGGATTCAAGTCGTCTGGAAACACATGATTATACACAAACAGATATAAAAACCCATCCGTCAAAATGTGATAACAAAAATATACTGTAATTGTGTATAAAACTGCAATAAATATTTTAAGTATAATATCTTAGTCAGGTGCAGATGCTGCTGTAATAATAATATGGATATCCACATTTCCGATACGCTTAAAACAAATCTATATATATATATATATATCTAAATGAAATGTAAAGACAGTACAAGATGTCTCATCCCATCGGTGATGATGATGAAGAATATATTTATTAGATAGAATGTTAGAGTACAAGTACAGTCACACAGTAGCATGTATTACAGTACAAATAAAGTCAGGTTACAGGAATAACGGCAGGAATGATGAAAACAAAAAGACTGACCTGTTAAAGGAGGGATCGACGGTCTGCTCGCCATTTGGTTGATCTTTCTCTGCTTCTTGGCTTCTTTGGATGCTTTCCAGTTAACAAGGAACTGTCTGGTTAACTCTTTTATTTCTCTTCTATCGAGAACCACTATTAAGAAAAACAGAAATACAGCAATTAAACAAACAAACAAAAAAAAAAAACTTTAAACCGAGTTATGAATAATAACAATAGGTTACTTGAACTTGATTCTGAACTTGAAGGCACAGAAATTAGGTTCATTTTAAACAAGATAATGACGATGATGTCACCGAGGCTTCTGCACGCGGTGATCAGTCGGTCTCTGTACTTTGTTTTTTTACACACGGGATTCCCACTCAGATCCATCTGAAGCAGCCGAGGCCAGTGTCGGAACACGTCCTCTAACTCCTGCGGAGGCGTAAAAGAGAAAGCGCAGCTGTGTGATATTGTGTTTTCATTCAAACCACTGATGGCTAAAATGTTAATACTTTAAACATTAACGATGATATTCATTTTTTTTTATACGATTACTGATAAAAGACAAATATCAGGAAAACATAAAGGGCATGAGTGAACAGCTATACGTGAGGCTCAAGGGCTGATGCTAAATGCATAAACAACACATCAGTCTCGTTTAATAAACAGTGTCGTGTAACCACAAGTTCCCTCCAGGGGCGGTGCGAGGCCGGCTCCTCCGGCGACTTGCCCGAAGTTGTATGTTTATCTAAAGGCACATTAATCCGAGCCTGGAAATATGAATACTCTCCGGACACGCTCTGATTGGTCGTTGCCTTCCTGTCTTGGCCAAAGCGCTTCCACTTTTCCAGCTCGTGCTGCAATCAGTTTCAGAGGGGACCCCTGAGCCGCTGCACGCTCCCAGGCTTTGATAAATGATCGTGTCAGGGCCGTCAGTCAGAAGGCCCTCGCTGAAGAGCAGCCCAGCGCCAAATTGCCCCCCACGAGGGGGGGGGGGGGGGGGGGGAGGAGGACAGCAGAGCGTGGACTAATGATGGGGCCGGTTATGAACCTGCATTTTGACCAGGTCTTCGATTCCCCTGTCCCCCCCCCCTGCCCTGCACACACTCTAACAGACTCCAAAGATGCTCCCCCATTTGTCACCCAAGCTGACTTGCCTGTCATAATCTCTTTTGAAAATCCATAATGTTTCCTCGGGATTCGAAGCGCGTATGGCGCAGAGGTAGGGATTGATCCTTTGGAGAGCTTGTCTTTGTGGGATCAATAGTGGCAGGCGGGTTGTATAAATTATAGGAGATATCTGCTAAAGGTGACACGTGAACAGCAATTACCCGCCTCAGGAGGAAGCGGCTTTTGGTAAGAAAAAGTAGTGAATTCATTTCTAAAGTGCTTTTAGTAAAAAAAAAAAAAAAAAAAACGCCTTTAAACAAAGTCTCGTAAAGTTATCGTATCGGCTGTAAATAAATAATTGTCTCAAAAACAAGCCGGTGGTTTTCTTAGGGAAGTCAGAGAGCTTAGATCACATCTCTGCCTCATAGACGAATCTCCCATAAAGTTCAGAAACTGCTGGTTTAGGGTATCAGATAGAGGATTCTGAGTCAGGAAGGAAAAGAAAATCAGCCTTCCGAGGAGAAAGACAGAAACTTGTGCTTGTTTAAAG
The DNA here is from genome assembly GCF_040956055.1 of Brachionichthys hirsutus. Classification (NCBI taxonomy): domain Eukaryota; kingdom Metazoa; phylum Chordata; class Actinopteri; order Lophiiformes; family Brachionichthyidae; genus Brachionichthys; species Brachionichthys hirsutus. The sequence goes on along the minus strand of NC_090910.1, from coordinate 8,120,119 downwards.
CTGTCAGCGAGAGTCCTCTTGGGGGAACAGCTCACTGATTTGTTGAATAATTCTGACCCTGTGTGAGTCGCCCAGGCTGGGAACCGATGGCGGGATTTGCAGGATTTGGTTCTTTCGAATCCCCGCTCTCCATATCATTTCACACTTCACTGCAAAAAAACTACAGAACAATGTAAATGCTGACCCGATGGGCCGATAGCTTGTGTGTTGACTTTAATGCAGCATGTCACGCACACCTTGCTGCGACGTGGAGCTATTTACTTTGATTGCAGAGACCAAAGAATGCAGCCGGCTCGAGTTCATTTTTTCTTTTTTTTAGTTAAGTTTGGGGAAAAAATGCTAAACTTACTTCCAAATTGTGTAATTTATTGTCAACGGCAGAAAACTGCTCGAGTTCCTTCAGCGGCGTCAGATCCGCGATGCCGTCAATGTTGTTGTTGTTGATATTCAGGACAGAGAGAGAATCCTGTGAAAAGATTTTCATGAAGACAAAAGAGTTCGTTCTACAGTTAATAGAGTGAAGAATGCAACATTATAAATTACAAATAGTCCCAAGCCTACAGAGAAAAGATTATGTGTTGATTAATCAGAAAAAATGTACACCTTATGGTGACGTATTTATCAAGGGAACGTTTAAAGATTTCAACCTCCTTATATGGGGCAGCCACTGGGATCGCCTCCACAACAGAGTCTAAATTGCTAAATATTCATCGTGGTTTTAAGTTCTCTAACGCCACATTTATCAAAAATAAATTGGAACTCTTTAAATTTGCACTTTTGATGTGTTTATCCACGTCTCAGGCAGTAAACGAAGTAAACAGACAACCGGAGAGAGGAACAAAGCTCTCTTTGACAGCATCAAAGCTAGCTTAATACCGCTTTTACATGAACCACTTCCCAACAAGACACCTGAGACGCTTTGCCCCGGATGTGGTATCCGACCCGGTCGATGCGCCGCACAGAGAGGGACAAATATGGGCTTGTTATTGTTATAGCACAAATAGTCCAGGGAGTGTGCATCATCCTTCTTGTTGCTACTATTTCTGTAGTGAACAACGCAGAAATAGGTCATACCCCCAGCGAGAGGAGAGTCCTGGGGTCAAGGAGCAACTTTTCCCCCGGTGCCAGCTTCTGGTTCTCCAGATGAAGCTCCTTGAGCTCACGGAGTTTCTCTAAGCCCTCCACCACCGCGATCCGGTTCCCACCCAGATACCTACGGAGCAGGAGCAGGAAAACCACACGCACACACACACACACACACATTTATTAAAAATTATTATCCCAACAACAACAACAACAACAAAAATCATCATCAGTGTTTACTCACAGTTTGGAGAGCTTGTGCAGAGTGGAGAGATTATTTGTGTGCGTGATTTCATTGTTCTGCATGCACAGATGGGTTAGCTTGGAGGCAAAGCCCAGGTTGTAAATGCGTGTGATGTGATTATCATACAGGTAGAGCACAGTGAGGCTCCTACACGCCGAGAGATCGCCCTGAACAATGGAGTTTTCACATGAGGCACTGACGGCGAGAGAAAGGGACGGGGTTAAAACGGTAGTAACGACTACTCACAATGTCGTCGATATTCCTGCTGGAGAAGTGGAGGTGGGTGAGCGTCCTGAGGTAATCTGGGACGGAGAGGCGCCGTTTACTCTTGTGTCTGGATTTGGCGATCAGATCTAGGGTCAGTCGCACCATGTCTCCTCACAGACAGCGCTTTAGAGGTGATCCTTTTCAGACAAGCTTCCAGCAGAGGCTCGACCCTGGTCTGTTTGGGAGAAAAGAACAGAGCTGCTGAAGAAATGTTCCTCTGAATGACTATTTAATAACTTAAATTACTGTAGATTCACCTCGTACAGAACTGCATTTTGCCCGAAACCTTACTGTCGATTCACTGTTAGGGATAATTGATGTAGAAACTTGGCTACGGGGCCAAAGGTTGGGCAACCACTCAATTCAGGTTGTAATTAGAGCAATCAATTCCCCAAAGCGAGTGGAACCAGTTACTTCCTTTCATTGACCCCCCCACGGGGCGTCTCCGTTAGTCCGAGGTTCAAACATTTGCACTTTGATTTGACTTTGTAAACAGATCCTGCAAATTCTGTGCAGCTCGGTTATGAATGAATGAATGAATGAATGAATGAATGCATGAATGAATGAATGGATCTTTAATCCCCTTAAGGAGTTTGGAGACAGTAGTTTATCACCTTCACAGAGAGGTGCAACACTCACAGAAGTCCGGGTGCCATATTTTACGGACACGAAATATTACTAACGTTACAATGGAAGGCTTTAAAAAACCCATTAGGGTTACACAATGTTAAATAAATATGAACGATAGAGATGCTACATCCGAAGCTAACGTAACGTATCGTATTCAGGTTAGCAATAAATTCTGTCTCATTAAAATGAATTTGGGTATGTTTGAAATAATATCCAAAATGTCCTACCTCTTGAGGTCTTCAAAAAAACTTTATTAAAATTCCGACAGAACTAGCTAAACTCGCAAAGCTAACCTCGACTCCGGTTGTTTTCCTCTCTCGACGACACCGTCGCTATGGAAACTACGGAAACAGAAAGTATCTGGTGTCAGAATTCGACGCAGCATTGCGGAAGTCAAAATGCACGCGCCAGTTGCGTAAATGTTTACGGAAATACCAATGGTCACGAAATTAAATAGCCCAATTTAGTATTTTATCTAAACTTCAATTACAATTAAATAATTTAAAATATATATTTTATTTTGTTGTTAGCTCTTTTTGCAACTTAAAAAAGACATCTTTCCAAGACAACATACCAAACCAGGACCGCCCCCCCCCCCCCCTTCTTCCTTCTGCAAGTGACCCCTGTAATATTAATCTATTGCATGTCAAGACTTGCGTTTCCTGAGTGACTTTCCTCCACTTATCAGAGAGGAGGCGTCCAGCGCCCCCATCCCTCTGTGCTGAGATGCTCACGCACTGGCTGCAGCGTGCACGTGGGAGTAAACACAATCATGCGTAACACGCGCAAATAGAAATAAGATATTTAAGGCTGACATTCTGTTCCTACCTGCAGCTATTATTCACAAGTTTTATCAACATGCTCATCAGTGAATGTCAAACCACTCCTGCAGCGAAGGAGAAGAGATTCCTTTGCAATTTGTAAGATTTGTATTATTTATTTTACATTAATGAGGCACATACACATATAAATGTCGTAAAAGGTGAAATGGATTCTATTCTTGGCTGCCCACAATTTGACTTGATTTTCATAACTTTTCCTATTCCATCTTTAGTCATGCATATGAATGTCCAGCTGGTGACGATCAAAATATTTTTTATGTTAAACAAGTTCAACACGTTTCACTGATCCCTAATTTGCAATAAAAGACCAAACATTAAGTGAAACCATTTTAGAAAAGCATACTCTAAATACTTTCTCAGCACAATGGCAATCATCCATGAAATGCATTTAAATATCTGGCAAAGCATGAGCCATTTGGTTGATGGTGTGCGCAGCAAATGTGTTCCACAGCTTGAAATTGATGAATTGCATTAACTATAACCTGACAAGTTTCATCTTCCTAAACTGGTGTCTTAAATATACTCCAATTTAAGACCATTCTAAAAATAATGGTAAAAGAAAATCATTATAAGAAGCGGTGCCAAAGCTCATACACATGAGAACTAACAGACACCTTAACTGTCCCACTGGTACCGTCTCCTCTGCAAAACATGACAACAAAAATATACATTTATCCATTACAATACCATAAAGAGGCCTTAAGTCAAAGCCAGGCCAAAGATTCTGCCTGTAAAAATATTGAGTGTCTGCTTGGATAGAGAGCAGACGCGTTGGGTGAATGGACGCCAGTGTGCACGGCTTCTGTTTCTGTGCTGCATCACTGCCACGACGCAGCGCGACGGGCCAGCCTCTCTGCCACCACGAGCCAAACCGCGCTGGGAGCGACCCCGCAGAGACACCCCACACTGTTAAGCCGATTCCCCCTTTGAGCCTATGCAGAAGCTTGAGTTTGTTGTTCCATTATGTAATGCTGTGACGGTCTTCAGTCCAAAGACTGACCCATGTTCTGTGTTCATGTGTTGCCCTGCAGAAGGAAACAGGTCTGACAAGCAAACTGGTTTTTTTTTTTTTTGCAGCCAGTGCATAAAACGGACACGAGGCCACGGTGCCTCACATTATAGCATAGCAGTGTGAATATATAAAGACTAAGAGCTTTGATATTGTTTTGGAAATTTATGGCACTACAATATATTATGTAAGAAATATTGAAATAAATTTGGTCAAACATTTATGACACACAGCACATTTTTCAGGTTTTATTTTTAATTCTATAATCTTTAGCTACTTCACATACAAAAAAAAAAGAAAAAAGAATTTGCATTAAAAAAAAAAATAGCACTCCCCAGAGAAACCACAGGTAATACGAAAAGAAATCAGGAAGCGCGAGACATGCAGAAAATATCCCGATGAAATCCAAATTGGATCACAGTTTCGGTTTAATTAGCAGACGTGTTGATTTGATTGAAGAGCTTGTCTTTAATGACTTGAGACATCAGGCCATGAATCGCCTCGATGGTCGTCTTGCAGCTGAAACAAACGGTGAGAAACAGAGAGCAGTTCAGGGACACCGTGACCGTATCAACATCAAAATATAAACATTTATGGATAGTGAACTAAGAACTGAAATTCTAATTATTTTATTTTACACTGATGGCAATTTTAATTTCTGACTTTTTTTTTTAAATCAAGACAAATAATATAAATTCAGTTAACAGGATAATCAGTGATAACAAAATAAGGTTACAACTCGATTTAACATGAACGATTTATGATTCACATCAACACCAAAAAAATGATTCTAAATAATAAAGAACTGTGGTTATAAATTGTTCTTCATACCAGTGACTAATTCCTTACATTTAATTTGTGGAATTGTGATTGAAAGCAACAGATTTTACACCTCATTAAGTTGTTTAAATAAAATAAGAATGAGAATATCAGACAAATTGGAAAATACTATATGAAACAGAAATATTTAAGTAAATAAACACAATACCATCAACCACTTTCTCAGGAGATATTATATACAATATAACCATAAGAAAACAAGGCAAAAAAACCCAACAGTGCCCAAAATAAAATGAAGGTCAAATTTAAGTCTGTTATTTTCTTAGAAAACAAATGACCTATCTCGTGTTGCTTTGGCCAGCTTGTCCTCGGACTTCCTGTCATGCGTGTCCAATCCGAGCATGAAGCTGCCTCGGCCGAGCTGAGCCTCGGACTGCTCCAGCTTCTCCGACAGATCAAACACCTGGCCCGTGGTGTAGTCCGAGTTCTGACCATTCAACACACACACACACACACACACACACACACGCATTCACGCACAATTTGCCGTCAAAAGCCAGATAACAGATTTTCCATAAAGAAGACACATTTTTGCTGCGTAGCAACGATTCAGTCTAAGTGGCTGTCGGCTTACTTTGTGTCGACGTGAATGAAAAGAAGTCGGTGAGACGTTTGCTTAAGGTGAGGCCATGCGTTTAGTGGGAAAGGTAATTAAAAGACAATGACGCGGGGGGGGCCGAATAGGGCCGACAGTGTAACGACTGACAAAGCCTGTCACACAGGGAACAGAAAGTTCTTGACATCTAGTCAATGCGTCTTCATCCAGAATGCCAGAGAGCCAAATGTTTGGACAAGCCTGTCGCCTATTTGGACTGTTCAGTCAGGCTCAGGAGAGACGGTCTGCATCCACAATGGGAGGGGGAGGGGGGGGGGGGGGGTCCACGGTGAACCACGGTAGTATCTGCGTCGCTGCAGTTGAGCTCAACTCGTATACATACCCCCCCCTTTACATTAAGCGTATTACCAAAATGAATAAACAGTGACTGTTGGCAACTAAGCAGCAATAAATCACAACATCACAGGCAGGTGATCGCGTGTCCCCGTGAGTTATAGAGCAATAATTAACCATAAATCAAAATGTCACACAAATACAACAGAGTTTTGCGTCGACTACGTACCGTGAGGAGACTTGAGGAACTTAAGGTATTGACCCAATATTTATTCCATAGGAGCTCCAGGAGTTTTCTATCGAGGGAGGACTTGAAATAAGTTACTTCCAACGCATAATACCTAAAAAGAAATACAAATAAAATCAACACCACGAGCCGTGCACAGCGCGCAATTACATTAAAAAACCTCCTTTACGCAATACACACGTAAGTAACTATTTTCACTGTGTTGACAACGGCGTGATGTTTGTCACTACTTACTGTTTACAGTGAACACCGAAGTCTTCGATCTTGTTCAGGGGGATCGTCTGATATTCTGACGGTCCTTCATCAGGAGGTTTGTAACCCTGAAAATTCAAGATGGAAACGCTGAGAAATAAGTAAAATAGCTTCACAATTCTGGACCATAACGAGACAATGAGAAATTACACACAAACACACACACACACACCCCAAAATGTTTAATGATATATGTATATTCTTTGCTCTACCTTTGGGTAGGTCCTGAAAGCACCGAGGTTGACCTTCCCTGCAGAAATAGTCCGAGTGGGGTCGATCTGCAGGAAGTTAGATACAGTAGAACAGGAAAACAAAGTCAGGGTCAAAGAGGCCACTGGGGGGGGGGGGGGGGGGGCTGGAGTCTTTTACTCTGGCTGTCAGTGAGATGAAAACACACACTTCATTATGTGACGCCCAAAGCACTCTAGCAGCAAATGAAGCGTAAAAAACATATATGGTTGCAATAGCAAAAATATTAATCAGTACAACACAGAAGCCTGCAGCTCATATGTCAACAATGTGTCAACAACCCCCCCCCCCCCGCCTCCCCGGCATACGTTTCACTTACATTAACTCATATTAACATAGTTTGGATGAATGGAGCGTACTTTCTTGACGGCGTGCAGTCAGCGATCACCGTAAATGAAGCGTTTAACCGAACTAAAGAAGCATCAGTATTTCCCTCTGTCCTACCACAACAGCCACGAAAGGCTCCTGGAACTGCTGGTTGAGCATCTGAGTGCTGACATCGATGCCCGAGAGCCAGCACCCATAGCCGGGGTGGCTGTGGTACCAGCCGATGGCGTTCTCCAGTCGACCCACCTGAAGGATCAGAGACACGTTCGGATACGTTTAAGACGTTAAATACAACATTAAAAGAGTGTATTAGCAACTATTATTATTTTTTTTTTTTAGTATCAAACAACTTTGAATTTGGCAAAACATAATTAAAGTGTGATACTGTTTTGAATTTTATACAAGGGGTGGAGCAACATAATAATTGTTTTAGTTTAAAGCCACCTTTCTTGACACTCAAGGAAATTTAAATGATGGTGAATTAAAAATAGAGCAGCAGTGCGGATGAGGTAAACAGGCTCTCTCTCTCTCCCGGAACTACTTTCACCTCGTGGATCATCGCTCCTGACCTGCTTCGCGTTCTCTATGTAGGCAGCCATGTACTCGTAGGCCGCAGCCTGAGCGTTGACTCGAGTTTCTGTTCCCTCCACGGGCAAAGCGAAGCTGTCCATAATGATCATGGTTTCTCCATCCACCTTCCCCAGCATGAGGCCCATCACCTCCAGGTTCCCCCCAGACCGGGCGTGCATCACCATCTTCAACAGGGCCAGGGCTGAGATCTTGCAGTACTTAAAGTAATGATGACTGTGGGGTCCAATCAGATTAAAAGATCAAAAGACAATGAGTTAGACATTTACAGTTTATTGATAAACAACCCGAAGCTAGCTTGTAGGCAAGAGCTAGCGTGTCAATTTTAAAGCATATTAATTTACGACAACAAATATATAGTTTGACGATCACCTATCGATTAGCTAGTGACAGATCCGCACTTACTCCTTCGTCCATGGTTTCGCTGCGAGGATTTCTTGCTGTTGCTTTTTGTCGTATTTGTAGATTTCATCTATGCTCTGGACTTCTTGCATACTGTTGGTTAGCTCCCATGTTTTCTGAGCGGTGCTGCTCCCCGCCATAGTGAATCAGCCAAAACAATGTAAACGAGCGTTTATAAACCCCTATTTTTTTCTAAAGAACACCGTCAAATGCGTAAATTTATCTGAAAACGCGGATAACCACGATAGAGACAATTATCCTGCTCGTCAGGTCGCCATGACAGTGAATGATACCAATATAACAGTCGCAGGGGGCCTTTACCTCTGCGTTCAGAAAATACGTAAAAAGATGTTCGGATTCCTGATAGTATTTTACTACTGTAAAACACAAACCAGAGATAACAAAAACAAATTCACCTGAAGCGACTAATGACGCATTTAAAATTCGTTTTACACTGCAACCACCCCTCTGACCTATTGAATGGTTCCGTCTTACTTGTATCATCCCCTATCAGCCAGGGATGCACTGACCTCTAGCGGTGCAGTCTGCATTTACAGCTAATATTCCTGCATCAAACTTAGTTTAGTAGAACCTAGAACTAAGTTCTACTGCTGTGAGTGTGACCTATATAATTACTTTATATGCATGATTTTATATCACTGGGCTTTTAGAATCCACAGCAGTATGAAATAGTTCCCCTTACTTTCAGAATTCAGGCTCCATCTTTCAAATTACTTGAAAATATGACATCCACCTCTGCATATGCAAAAGTTTTATAATCAGCAACTAATGAGGATGGAGGAATCATTTTCAACCGTGTGTGGAAAATGATATTAGATAAAAGGCATTGAAAAATGCACCAAAAAGAAATGTTAACCATATGATGATATAGATTAGATTAGGCATGGGCAAACCAACGGGCCATATGCGGCCCGTTGGTCTCTTTAATCCGGCCCGCGAAACTTGTCCAAATTATATTATTAAATAAAATTGTATTATAATTAAACCTCAGTCATTTGACCTTTTCCCTGTAATGCTACCTGTAAAAGGCCAAATCCTTTAATGCAATAGCTTTCATGTGTCATTTATATTAGCTCACACAAATACTCCATCCATCTGTTCTTGGTCCGGCCCCTCTGTCAAATTTTAGAACCTATTGTGGCCCGCGAGTCAAAAAGTTTGCCCAGCCCTGGATTAGATCCACATGCTCATTTAAGGGCCCGCAAATGTATTCACTCAGTCACCTTCGTAGTAGAAGTGATTTTTAGTATTTTAAAAGTTTGAACAGGTCTTACAGAGTTATTGACATACACACAGCTGCACATCTAAATGCACCAGATCAGACCTGCACACACACAAAGTGTAACTGATGACATATTCCAATATCTCCCACAACCACGGTACTTTTCCCTGCCACACCCGCCTAATGGTTGATGCTTTCTCCTCACTGAGGACAGAGGATTTAAGCAGCTCTGTCTTTGTTCTCCTCCTCTCCTCTTGATGTCACTGTGCCACTAAAGTTTGAAATACCACCTACGTTGGACATTTGATCGCCCTCCAGCCAGCTTCCTTGCATTCAGCTGCAAAGTTTAAATACAAGTATGGAAGACTGGAGGTGACAGCTTTTTTAGGTTCTGTGCTTTTTGTACTTCAGAGCCATCTCACATGAGGCAAGGCCACTTGCCTTGCCTCACCTTCACCGCAGGATGGTGACTGGAACACACAAACTGCCAGCAGTTTGTGTGTTCCAGTCACTTACCAACAATGAGGTCGTCCCCGTCAGCCGTTGTCTGAACTATTTTTATTGATACGGTAAAATAAATAAGAGTTTTTACTTCAAAGTCAGTAATGCAGAATTTCAAATCAACCAAGTTCAAAAACTTTATTGACCTAGAACCTGATTAGAATGCCAGATGATGTATCGTACAGAAAGTTGTACATAATCTTTTTGCAACATAGAAAACTTTACATTTCTGTATCATACATGTTTGCCTTCTACGTCCATGAGCAGAAATGCCTGCCATTCATACATGAAGCAGAGCCAACAGTTTTCATTTTCTCTATACATATAACTTTGCCCAAAACCAAAGGAAAACAAAAACAAACATTAAATATATTATCAACTTGAATTTGTACACAAGAGTGAAAACTAAATGTGAAAATTAAAACAGACTAGTGATTCTAAAGCAGCTTTTCCAAAGCATCAGGTTCGCTCTCATTTTCCACATTCAAAAGCCCAGTTATCATCTGACTCCAATAAAAACCTAAGAACATATAAAATGGAATAAGAATAATTTAACCCTTCACTTTCCATGGGCTTATTCAATTGCAAGTCATACAGAATCTGCAGGAGATAGTGCAGTTAAATAAATTATCACAAAAGTAAAATCTCCAGTGCAAAAAAAGAAGAACCCCCCCTCCAAAAAAAAAGCTACAGATCAGGTGCAGCAAAAAAAACAAACAAAAACAAATGATACCTAGTGTTATAAGATTATATTACACATCGGCAGATCTGTACAACTATTTTCATCCAAGAGGCTATCAATGCTAACGTTAGCCACCTGTGGTGCAGACGGAAAGAAAAAAATGTATTCATTTTTTGACAAATGCCACGTTTCATATTTACTAAATGTGTTTTTGCATCTTGTGGAAACCATTACCTTTAAATATTCAGTAAGAAGCACACATTTTTTTTTGGAAATATACTCTTTCTGAAAGAATCAGAGTCATCGGTAACTGTCAGTAGTTTTTAATCCAGTGGACGCATCGCTACACCTTTAACAAGACATTACAGTTTTCTTTGTGTTATCAAGTACTCCATCTGTGTGTATAGGCGTGTGGGTGTGGTGAGGGGGTTAAGGGTGGGTGTAGCAAACAGCTGCTGCTTAATAAGAGGACAAAATGAACCAGTTGGAAACCTCACTGGGCCTCCTCCCCCACCTCTCTCAAAGCTTCCTGCTCGACGCGTGCCGGCTGTGATTCCGATTGCTCCGGCGGTTGTGCGATTTGAAATACAAGACCGATACGCTGGAAGAACCTTCTCAGAACAGCCCGGAGCTCAGGGATGAGGTCAAACTGCATGATTTCACACAGGAGAGGGTAGTACCTGGATGCATGAGCCCTGAACTGGAGGAGGAGGGCAGAAGAGAGAGAGTGTGAGGCAAACTTAGTACACAAAGTAAAGAAGCATGTGAGGATTTCCACATTGGAATGGTAGTCTAGCACAAAATGGTTGGAAGTTATAAAAAAAAGCTGGCAATTTGAAGCAAAGCCTCTCTTGTGTTAATAATTAAAACACGGGAAATAACCACCTCAGGAATCAGACTTGGCAAAGTAAATTATCACCGCATTGCCACAAGTGGTCGTCTTCTTACCCTTTCGTCGCTGATCTTTTGCACCTTCGTGAGGAAGAGGAGCAGCAGGTTGGTCCAGGCCTCTCTGTGGCTTTCTGAAGTCAGACCCAAGAAGTACGCAACGGCCTCACTGCACGCACTGAACAAGACACAGAGACGTTTTTCTCTCACTTAGCACAGGAACAACCGAGGTCGTTATGAAAACATTAGGGACACAGACACGACCTTTGACCCCCCCCCTCCAACGCCATCTGTTAACCATTCATCCCATCTCGCTTCCCTCTCTTTACACTCACAACTCCCAGGCACTCTAATCTCTATGACCTAAATGCTACCAGAATCTGTCCCAATCAAACTATGCAAGAGTACAAACAACTATCTGTGTGTTTGCAATGACAAAAAGATATCATATATATACTCCATCTTTTTTTTTCAGGACTGATGGTAAATAGGTCCTTAATGAGTAGCATCATTGTCAACAGCAAGAATTTATCCGCATGATTTTTGAAGTTAATAACAATCAGTTTCTTCCAAAGCAAGTAAGAAAATAACAATAACCCTGACTGTTGAAATACTGAGAATAACAGGCCTGACCTGAGGAGTCGTCTCTGAACCTCCTCCCATGCATCCTGGCGACGCTCATCTGTGTACATGCGGAACAAGATGCGTAGGCCACACGACAGGCTGCTGGTCTCCTGCTTCAACAGGTTGGGTTTGGACTTTCCTTTGAAACCTTAAACACAGGCAAACAGACGGAGTCAAGTCAGAGCCACAGACCGTCCGGATGAATTCTCAACAGCACAACCCGAGGTAAAATAGAAGCCCAACTTTCTCGGCCCACCTGCTTTCCACAATAAGGTCCTCTGCTCGTTGTTGGAGTTGAAGGCCTTGGCAAAGCGGTGCGATTCCAGCAGGCAGTCCAGCAGCTTGAAGAGCTGCTCTGAGGTCAGGTAGTGATACATTCCCTGGTTCTGGATCTCCACCGGGATGTCCGCTGCGTGAACGGCATCCCGCTTCAAAATGACAAAGGCGCGACGCCGTTATTGATTTCAGTCGCAGCAGAGAAATAGAGTAAAACACATCACGGAAAGGAGGAATGTAAACTTTCACGGAAGTGTCTTTCCTCTGCAGTTCCAGTCTGACGGGATTAAATAGCGTTTGTACCTGCGCAGCGGCAAAGTTCTCGGCGTCCTCCTTCTTACTGGTGGCAGGAAAAAACACGATGTTATCTATAGTCTGAATCAGCTCGAGTTGCACGACACACTTTATCAGCAAAGCTGAGAACAAGCGCTGCTCCTGGACTTCTGTGGGACACAGAGGCAAACGTCTGTCAGCAAACACAAAAACATTCGCCGACGGTTTCAGAGTCAAGAGGCAGGCCTACTGGTTGGGGTCCTGCTTCGGGAGCCGTCCTCATACATGCCGGACGCTGCGCTGTACTGACTGTGGCGACGGTTCTCCATGGCAAACCTGTCAGCACTGCTGATTGAGCGCTGGTCATCAGAGCGGGATTGAGTATCCTCTGACTTCTGGGAGATGGAGTCCTGAGAGCAAAGTGAGCAGAGTTAATAAAGCCTAATGAAATCATACAAATACAGATCAGTCATGTCTAGGAAGTACTAAACATGAAAGAAGCAAGACAAATACGGAATTTCCTAGAAAAATCTCAGCTATGCAAATTAGCAAAATGATTTTGCACACTTGCTTTCATGAGTAAAACAGAGCGATCCAGTTTTTCCCTCACCTGTTTGTCCAACAGGCTCGGAGTTGAAAGGTGTTCTCCTTCTGCTCCCGCTGGTCTCCATGTCAACAGCCTGGAAAACAGTTTGCTCCAGAATCATTCATTCTTGGACAGAAACCAGTGACGACATCCAGATATTTCTAGTTAAATATATACATTACTTTAATAAATATCAGGTTTTTTTTTATTGTCCATTGCAGAAACATACACATGAGGGAGGGTGGTCTTGAAGATGTCCAGCATGCAGTTGCAGGTCTTGTCCCACGTCTCCGGGGAGAATTTCTCTCCGTTTAGGATGACCACGTTCTCCAAACAGTTGGTGCCTGAACGGGCGAGCTGCTCGTTATCTACAAAGAGGAAGGGGGGAGAAGAAAAGGAGGGGGCAGTCAAAGGAAGGGTAACTTAAAGAAGGTAAGCAGTATCGATATATTTAAAGGGACAGTTCTGCCTTTTTAATCAGTTTTCCACAAACATTCCAAAGAATTATTGATTAATGGATTAACTGTGGAGCTTGGTCTCAAGTGCTGGTCTATTATTGATGCAGCAAATAAAATTTAAGAGCTTATCTGTAAGTTCTGTGCTCACCTTGCTGCACACACCAGTAGAGCTGAGCCAGAATATCGTCCAGCAGGACGTCACTGAGGGACTCAAAGTACTGGGTGAAGACATCACAGATGGCATAAAGTGCATGGTTGCAGGTGGTGGTCATCCACTCTGCTTTCTGAGGGGGCGACACAACCTTTGTGAGGAAAAAACTTGCACGCAATCCTGCAGCTTGGAGAGTTTATGAAAGTCATCAATAGGAATGACGAAGGTTCTCCGCGTACCTCAGTCTGCTGCTCAGGCAGCTTCATGTTGTCAAAGATCCTGAAAACTATTCTGAAAAGGTCTTGCCACCAGTGTTTCTCAAAGGTGTGTCCATAGGTCTTCATCACTTCAAACATGACCGTCAGCCCCCTGGAAAACGCCAACACAGACACATAAAGGTCGTACCGTCTACGATGTTTTTCTGTAAAGATGCGTCTCAATTTAAATCTAAAACAGGTGTTAAAATATCCAGTTTTACACCGCTGCCCACTCTAAGCCATGAAAGAGCAGGGCAGAGGTGAAGCTGCCTACCTGGTCCTGACATCCAGCTTACACCTGTTGATGATGCAGGAGAGCTCAAAGAGAATGGGGAACCACCCCCGCACCCACACGCGGTCCTCCGGGGCTACATTCATGTCATCGCTGGTGTAATCTTTGAAGGCCTGCCGGACATACGGGAGCCATGTTACTCCTCTTGATACACACTTTCCCCACACATGGTGCATGGGTGTGACATACACTCTCCACACTCACTCCTTCTTAGGCATCAAATATAATTCTTGATTCCGTCATAGCAATAGCTTTATTTTTTTTCCGGACAAACCAGAAAGAATAATATTTACGATCTGTGTAATATAATGAACAATTTCATCTTTACAATTTGAAATAATTATTCCGCATCAAGTGCCGACCTGAGGCCTCTCTGAGACGTATTTGGCGCAGTGTCGGATGAGGCGGATGGCTTCCATGCTGGTGTCTGGGAAGGAGGCGTTACAGGCGAACTCCGATAGACACTTAACAGCATCCTGGAAGGAGTCGATGGTGGCCGCAAAGTGCTTCTCAAATACATTCGCTGGGAGCAGATAGAGGTAGAACAGAGCGATGGATGGTCACGATAGGGGGACTCTGGAGTTGGAATCTAATGTGCCTGAGGTAAATGTAACTGGCAACCACATTAAAGTTAAATTATGACATCCTTCTTAGGTGTGTGTGTGTGTGCGCGCTAGACTTACTGACGATATGGCCGCTGGTCTGGAAGGCCAGCTCTACAATGCTCTCGTCCTGGTCAGAAGCAGCCAAGTGGAAGACGGAGAAGATGTTCTTCCAGCCTGAGCGGATGTTAGCCGCTTGGGAGTTAACCATTTGGGCTATGCAACGCACCACCATGTCTCTGATGGTGGGAGACCTGGATGGGACGTGGGAAATAAGGAGGAGAATTCATTTAAATACGGATTGCAGTGAAACTCATAGGCTGAGGGTTGAAAAAGTCAAAGGCGGAACTCGAAATGAAGAATTAGAAGGTATGTGTGGAGAGTAGAAAGCAGAAAGCTTTCCTCTCCCTTAAAAAAAAAAGAAGAATTGCATCCATTTATTGACATAAA
Source organism: Brachionichthys hirsutus (assembly GCF_040956055.1). Classification (NCBI taxonomy): domain Eukaryota; kingdom Metazoa; phylum Chordata; class Actinopteri; order Lophiiformes; family Brachionichthyidae; genus Brachionichthys; species Brachionichthys hirsutus. Next base: position 8,104,967 of record NC_090910.1, on the reverse strand, counting down.
TTATTGGTAAAAGCTCTTAAAAACACTAAAGCCACTTATCAGGCAGAACCATTATTGCAACACTGTCTAGTCTTTGTATAACATGTTTATACAGCAACTGCTGCACAGAGAAGAGCATCCCTAATTGCTCTGTAGTTACAAACGAGAGACTCCCTCCACGAACCATTACACACACACACACACACACACACACACACACACACGACTGAGTCTAATGGACACATTGCGCTGCAGGGTTTATACGGGCGCCTGCCATCTCCCCTGTCAATCTGTGGGTGGATCTGTATTTGCACTGCTACACCTCTTTCAAATGAATAAAAAGAAGGCTGCGGTAAAACAGCTTGCCTTACGACACTCTGAACAGAGGGAGTAACAAAAACATTAAAATAATCATATTCATTTATAACTGGTGGCTGTTCTAATTCCATGCAGAAATAAAAAAAGGCTTTGCATGAATTCACTGAGGGGTTAAAGCAAACGTAATGAAATGGTTCACTGAAATGTTCATGCTGACAATGTTGCTTAAGTCACTGCTGTGTGAGCTGGAGACGGAAAGACAAGGATAACAAGAGAGAGGCTCTGGAGCTGGAAGGGAGGAGGTTAAAACGAGTCCGTCCGTTCGCACCACCTGCCACTAGCAGATCTATGTTGGAAGACTCACAGGTAAATGGGCGACTCGTTTCTTTACCTGTTCTTTTTCATGATGTGCTCGAAAGGTCTGAGGAAGTCCTTCTGGAATCTGAAGTTGGCGAGCTCCCCCTTCTCCAGAAACTTCATGGACAGTTGCCTGAGAGAATCCACAGCGAAAATCGCCACATCCTCATTTGAATTACAGCCAACCTGAGACAAAGCATACAACAGCGACATCACACTGTTAACATTTCAGGTTTCGGGAACTGAAGTCAACAAAAGATTTCCAAAATGAACAACAGGTTCACCATGAACCCACAAAGAAGTATATCTTAAAACATGCTTTCCAGCATAATAGAAGACAAACTTTAATGACTAGATTTTTCCACGTGCCTCTTTTTCATGACTACCTCACCCACCTTGTTGAAGTGATCTCCAATCACCTCCCAGATCCTCGACCACTGCAGCCTGATGCGGCCCATGTTGTAGTAGGAGATCTCCACTATTTTCTGCAGGCTGAACATACGTGGGTGCGTGGGCGAGGCCAGCTCATCCATGGACACAGCGCACAGCCAGCGCACAAAATCCACTGACGAATAGAACGAAGATGTTGGCAATGAGAAAAGAAAGGCCACTTTGTACGGACAAAGCAAATAGCCGCAATGCAGCCGTCCTTGGAGGAATCGCAACAACAAAGAATTGCGTGGGCTCACCTATTGCGTTACCGTCCAATCGGGTCGATCCGGTGAATATCCTGAAGCAGGAAAATGTGTCACAATTATCATTCAAAAGCCCAGATTTGCATTGCCCGACAAAAATATAAATCAACTTCCTGCAGGACCAGTTAACGCGTTCCAGAACAGGCTTTTACTTTAAATCAAATGTTTTTTTTTTACTCTGATGAGAAATGGTTCCGATTTGAAACCTTTACAAATATAGCAGTGATGAGGAACCTTCAGTCATTCTTTATGGCCAGTGAGACTTCTGAGAATGTGGAAGAGTGTGACGCACCAAGATGGAATTATAGAAACAGTAATATAAGAAAAACAAATGGATAAAAGGAGAAACTAAAGCAACTGAATGTCAGATTAAAGGTTGGTTTTTTTTTTTAGCCGACTACGGTACCTGTCCACGGCCACCACCACGCTCTGAGAGCTGGTTTCTCCGATGGACTCCTGAATGCTGGCGATCTGCTTTCGGTCTGTCCCTCCAACTGCAGAGCGAAGCACAGAAGAAAACAAACCAGAGAACGGATTGAGTTTTAGACCTATAAGAACATCACAAGGCTGAGACACTGGACTGGACTGCTACTGACCGAGACCCAGGTACTCGTCGTTGCTCTGTTCCTTCGTGCTCGTAACAAAGCCCTCTTTGCTCCGCACAGTTCCTGAGATGTAGCGTGCTTTTACCCCGGTACCGATCAGCTGAGCCAGCTCCAGCTGACTGATGCACTTCATGATCTGAGATGAGAGAGAGCCAAATTTAGACACACAAACATGGACAGAAAGCAGCAGATACGGGGCATGGGAAAAGGTGAGGAAGGATTATAGAAGGAAATCCATTTTATAGGAAAGCGTTTTAGTGAGATTCGGGAGAACCCACCTCGTGCCAGGAGTTGCCCAAGTAGTTGCCGTCGGTGTGGGCCACAGTGATGAGGGTCTTAATGGTGTCAATGTTCTTCTGCTTCATTTCAGCAATGCCAGAGCTGGCTGTTAGCAGGGTGAACCTCGCAAGAGCCTGAACATATGCATCCCTCTCCAGCTGACGACAAGAAGAGACAAAACGAGTGTCAGAATCCAGCACAGGAGGACAAAGTTACACAACTAACTAACCCCCCGATCAGGTGAAGCACCTGTATGGAGAAGATACACGCTATCCTGATGGCACAGCGGATCCCCTCCAGACACAGTGAGGCCACCTCGGTGTCGTCGCAATCCTGCAGACCCACACTGAAAGCAGCCAGGAAGGGTGTCCATGCCAGCTGAGGGACAGCAGAGGGGTAAAAGGTTACAATTTGTGTCACATGCTTCACAGTGCATGCGTGCCTGTTCACTTGTGTTACCTTGAACATTGGTCTGACGTGCTCCAGGTGTGTGGCGCTGGTGAAGGGCGCCTGGACGTGGCTGACGGCCTCCATCAGAGCTTTGGCCGTCTTGGCCATTTGCTCCATCTCTACGTTGTACAGCAGACGTCTTTGCTTCTCACTGGCCACACCTGAGTGGGAACCACGCGAAACACAAGCACGGCTAAACAGGTCGGCAAGGTGACAAAAACGGGACAACGGCCTTCTTCGCACCAATCGTTTCCATGACAGTCATTGATCAGTTTTAATCTGTTTCAATCAGATGAGATTCATTTACAATCCTCACAACATTTCAGATGAATGGCTCTGAATAATGGAATATTTTATCTCCGTCTTTGACTCACTCTGCTTGCTGGATTTCAAGGTGAGCTCTTTAGTTTCCTTCATGGCGATCTTCTTCCCCGCTATCTCGTCGTAGATGGCCGAGAGGTATTCCTCCGGCAGGTCTTTGCTGTCATTGATGCCGCGGTTCATCTTGATATATTGTTCTTTTGTCATTTTGTTTTTCACCTTCGCAGACAACAACAACAAGCAGATGCTAATGCCATCCCTGCGATCCATTTTTGCGCTAATATCTGGGGAAAAGACTGCTCGGTCACCCCCGAGGGGAGGGGCGCTTACCTGTGGACTGTGAAGGTCTGTCGTCAACATAATGATGGAGTAGGCGAGGACGTACGCGGTATCAGCGCTAGCAAAGAGCGTTTGCCTGGACAAACGAGGGGGCAGAGGGAAGCAGAGAATGCATGTTAATACAGAAAGCTTTACATGTGGAGTCGGATGTCGTCAACTCACCCTTGATTGCATTCAAGGTATCTTGCCGCAAATTTCTCCATGAGCCTGTCGATCTTCTGGGCTTCTCCGGGCAGCCGGAAACCTTCCAAGAACGTCCGCAGCGCAGAAACAAAGTCCTTGCCCTGGAAATCCATCTGATCCACGTAGGCGTACATCACCTCTTTATTGAAGCGCTCATTGTCTCCAAGGAACTCGCCCACTTGCGTCTAAGACGGGCAAATACAGAGTATTATGGTCTCAGTTTCTCTAAAAGGCAACACAAACTAGATATTAGAGGGGGAAAAAGTCCTGCCTGAGGCTGCTGCCGTTTCTTTCACGCCATGTAATTATTAAAATCTCGTTATCCTGCAGGGGGCGCTGTAAGAGACCAGTTTACGTTTGACTAATTTTATGGTCACCCACTCTGTTGGCTGCTGCTGAATCAAAGACGCCTTTATTCCTGACCAGGGGGCTGTGAGTTCTCTTTAATGCTGCTGCGCCCCGTCACCCTCGAGGCCGACCAATCAAGGCAGAGTGTGCTGCTTATTAGAGCCAACATTTATAATGCTTACAGGACGTCCGGCAGGGTCACTCTTTAATGCTGGAGAACAAGCATTAGATTATTATGTGCTTTCTGTGTGGTTGGCTACTTGATGGATGAGGCAGTAAGAGCAGGTCAATTATTTATCTTATTTTTTTTTCCTTTGACCAAGCATCAGGTTTCTTCTGCAGCTACCGGATCCGGATTTTCCACAAACACAAAACGGCTGCTTTGTGTCGAGTGTTTTCCCCATTATATATGAAGCGGACCACAAGAATTAAGCAACACACAAGTCTTATGTCTAAAGAAAAACCCTCAACTCAAAGGCAGACAATTTCAAGAGTGTTGTTAATGTAATGAGAACAAATATGCAAATGTTAAATTCAGATTCATTACAACTCAAATCACAATTTCTCCATCTTTGATTTCAAACACACTCATGAAAAGTTTCATTTATTTTTCTGAGTCCGTTTTTTAAAAATATTTCATTTATGAATTCTTCATATCCAAAGCTAACAGAGTTTCTTTAAAAGGTTCTTCCGTTTGATGCACACTAGTAGTGGAATTATCTCACTGTGCACCCGTCCACTTGTTGTGAAGGCAGCACAGCAACTCTGTCTCTCTACTTGGCTTTGTCTAAGAAGCGTAGTGAAAACCGGGCGACTTGTTACCGAATCAATCCTTTCTTCCTGGTGCAAGAACTGCGCTAGATCCTCTGGCGTTGTTCCCAGCATGCCTTGCTCTTGAAGGTACTGGATTCCTCTCTTTGGTTTCTTGTTAAACCTGTTAAACCCACAAAAGACATTGCCGCTGATGACACGCGTCACAGCGTCAAGAACTAAAGACTGTCAATTTCAAACGTGTGCACCCGTACAGGTCAATGCCTTGCTCGATGATCTCCTTTTGCTGTTTGAGGACCTCGAACTGCTCTGGGTTGTCGGTGCCCGACATCTGGGTGCTGTAGCTGCCGATGCCCGACGAGGCGGTGGAGTCCAGAGAGTTAATGCTCCCGTAGCGGTTTATGGTCTCCGGAGCCTTTGTCTCTGTGCTCTCTTGTTCTGATGGTTTCTCCAGGCCTGAAGAACAACAACAAAAAAAAAACACGACATAGGATGACCCAGAAATTGTGATAGGCAAGCATAGAGATAAACTTAGAAAAGAGTTTTAAGAAGCAGGCTGACTTGAAGCTAATGCTACAGAGGGGGGGGGGAACTGCTACACAGGGAGGCATTCATAGTGCTTGTTGTGGCAGCAAGCGTACGCTTCTCATATTCACATAAGATCACAGTCTACAGAAAAATACCACAGAGCAGGAGTAAGGTGGAGCGGCTATTATAAAAGGTGGGTTATCCAAAACGCGCTCGGAAGTCAAAGAGGAAGCAGCCAGAACTTAAGAGGTGGATTTTTAAGCCTGCCGAGACAAACTGAGGGATCTACTTCACCCTGTAAGCCTATGCTCAGGCCAGATTAACCCATTGGAAGCTCTCAGAACATTCAGAAGGGTACGTTACAATGTTGTGAGCTGGCAGCATGCTTCCCATTTGTAGGCTAACAGCTTAGAGAGGAAAAAGGTGGACACTGAGGGAGGAAGGTAAAAAAAAAAAAAAAAAAGAACTGAAGGGTTAAACTGTGTACAAGGAATGCATTTATTACCCATTCACAAAATCAACAAGCAGCGTTTGCATCTGCGGAGTTCTTGGAGAGCTTTTGGCTGCAATGCTTGGGGCGGAAGCGACTAACGGGGGAAACCACTCAACAAAACCAGTACAAAATGATCTCGAGCTACAGACAACAAAATGCTGAAAGCAAACCATTTCCATGACAGCCAACACTTTCTGTTCTACTATTACCTGCTCTTGCTTTGAAGTCACAACAAAAAGGAGAGAAAATGACACAACGAGAGAGAATTGAGAGAGTGAAAGGTGACGGCATCCTTAAATTCAAATAGTCTTTGTGTGAAATCCCCAACAGACATAGACGACCTCGGGCTCCTTCCACTCAGGGTCTGCGCTTTGTGCATCAGAAAGGCTGCTATTCTGGTATTACTCCATTTGAGACTAAACCGCCTGGACGTCTGCACTGGCCCTGTGGGCATCGTCTCTCTGGTCTCTCTGGCCGGAGGTGAGCCGACAAAACGGTCACGTCTTTGATAAATGCCAACTGTCGGTACTACAGCCAACTGCAACCGAGATGATGGATGCGAGTTTCACCACTGACCTACTGTAGACTATTCACGATCACGCCGGTATTGTCTCTGAAACAACACAAGTTAATGTCCCAAAAGACACGAGAGGAAAAACGTCGAATTTGAAGGAAAGAATTAAACTGAGCGTAAATTAAAAACTCTTGTGATCACATCTGATCGTTACAATATGGAATAAAGCGATCTCCTGCATCCCTCAGCATTAGAGGCGGATTCAGCTGTAACCAATGACTCTGCAAGGGTCTAATCCTGAATGATCAGTCGGTGCGAAAAACGAGAACCAACAGAAAGGTCGTTTTCTCGTTGGGGTCTGATAGCGGTTGGACCGCTTTGATAAATGACACTCATGTTTCACTGCATCACTGTCTTACCGAGGCTGGTCTGAGAGTTGGGGTTGACATATTGGTCTTTGCTCCATTCTACCATACATTTCAGGATGGACACCAGACATTCAAGGCCTTTTTTCCTCAGGGTTAGATCCTAGGAGGTGCAAAGAAATATCCGCATGCTTTTCAACACTTTGTACAATATAATAAATAAATGCAACGCTGAATGTAATAAAAAGAAAAAATGCTCGGATTAGAGGAAAAGAAAAAAGGATCACCTGTAGGGGTGTTGTCCCGAGCTCATGGCCTCCGCGACCCTGCGCGATTTTTGACAGGTCATTGACTAATCGCTCAAATATGTTGGCAGCATTCAAGTCACAATCATAGTTCACGTAGATGTCCACCACACTCTGGGCATCTGAGCGGCAAATGAGACACAAGTCAGTGAGAATGCATATATATTACTATATTAGATGAAGTGTAACCTTTAAGATGTGATGCCATTAAAACACAATTAGCTAACAGATGTTATGCAAAACATCAGAAACAGAAAGCTTCAATCTCGGGCATCAATTATTGCATTATAAAAAATAAAAAAAAACTATGCATATTACCACATGTAAAGGATCAATATTAAAATGGGCAGTTTATCTCTGGAGATAAAGAGACACAAACCTGCGCATATTCTGGTCAGGGTTTGTATGACCATCCATTTGTGCTCGTAGGAGCTCGTCGACGTCTCGAGAATGTACAGGAAAATCTCCTTGAAGAAGACCTGAAGAGTCCGAGAGATAGAAAGAGACGCCCATTAGCTCCCCAGCTTTCAACACGAGACACAATGTCCTCCAATGTCCTCCTTTGACCACAACTGCCTTTATCAGTTTGTCAAGAATTGCATGGATGGACGGACGACGTGAAAACACAATGCCTCCAGCTGTGACTGTCGGCGGCACAGAGACATGAAATCTGAACCTCACAGCACAGAACGCTGGAGAGAAGAAGACCAGAAAGACGTGAGCCATTATGAGCAGTTGTGTTTAAAAATTCAGACGTCCTATTGTTTCATTCCATTAAGTCCGTTCTGGCTGCCAGCGGAAACGCTCTTATTCTCAGCGAGAGTGCTCAGTCTTTACTTTTACATCTCAGAATCAGACAACGGAACGCAAAATCTTTTTAATAAGCGCAAGATGCAGCAGGGAGAAGGGCTTTACCTCAATTTGCATCTTGAGATGCGTCTTAAAGTGGGAGAGCAGAGTGAGGAAAATGGAGAGCGAGAGTTCGAAGACCTCGGGCACGGAGGAGACTCCATTCTTGGACAGAGCCACACACAAGTACTGCTTAATGGCATTGATGAACATCTCATTCGTCTTGAAGATGGGCCCGGCATTTTGCAGAATGGACAGGAGCAACTGGAGGGACAAGACCTTCGATCGGAGCTCGTGGGACCTGAGGGACAGGAGAGAGGAGTTTAAAAAAGCGGCAGTGAGAAGAAACATTGCTGTATTTGTACGTTAGCAGACAAGGACAGCACATACGGTCCTCGTCTGCTAACCCTTTGAGAATGAAGCTGGCTCGCTCCTAAAGACTATTTCAGGGATAATTTTTTCCAGCCATCTGCTCAAGACCGGGAACACAATGTCCAGTCTGATGAGGATTAACATTTCAGCCATGAAACAGCTTTGAGCGAAACAAAGCAGTCTCGCTCACAGTATTTACAGGCAAAATGAAAGTCCTTCAACCAAAGTTGTACCCCAGAGAAACAGCAACGCTATTGCACACTGAGACCACATCATACTACGCGTCTCTGCATCTGAGAGTTCAAACATCAAGACATCAAGTAAATGCTAAGGCAACGAAATCAAAGCTCCTCTGTGTGTCGAGTTCCAGCTTGGTCTGATCTGCTTTGCTGCAGCAGCAGGACGCTGGGGCTTAAAAAAAACAACAACCTACTTTCAGCTTCCTTAAATGCTGCGATGGACTTCTTCTCTGCTCTGTATTCCATCTCTGGCAAACTGGCAGAGCAGGATTTATGCGGCATAAAAAAAAGTGTCTCTGCGTCTACTGCAAGTGGCCAAAAATATGAGGTATAGGCAGTGAATGGACAGATCCAAGCGATTTATAATAATGCAGAGATCAGACATTTGGCCTTCAGATCCTCCATGAGGACAGAAAGTACTTTCTACTAGTAAAGGGAGTAATAACACAACTTTACAGCCGTTGTGTTGCGTGTGATGGAGAGTCAATATTTCTTAGTGCTTTGGATTCAAGAAGAAATAATTTGGTGTCCCAAATTGAAATATATTTTGCCGTTTGTTTTTGAACATTCTAGAACGGAAAATGGCTTCTAAGTTGCAGTTTATTATTATTCAATGAGTCAGTTATAAACTGTGCTCCGTTTTGCCCACACACATCCGTTTTGTTCATGGTAACCGGCAGCAGCTTCTTTGGATTTCCATCTGGAACTCCATCCACACATCGTCTGTGGTCTGACTTTGATATTTGCCTGTTTACTTTCTTATTCGTCTGTTCAGTTCACGCTCTCTCTGTAGCCAAGCTGTTAATACTTTAGAGCATTTGGAGAAATGATGGTTAAATCGCTCACTTAAATATGGTGATAATCAAAATATGTCCAACAGCAAACATTCAAATTGCAGGAAATGAGGTGAACAGTGCAATAACTATCTTACACACTACATGGACTAAACCCTTACTTCGGATCAGGCGGTCCGTCTGACAGCGGCTTCATTGACAGCTTGCAGAGCGAGCGAAAGACAAGGAAGGCATCTTTCTGGAGGATGTGGGAAAACTTTGCACCCGGTGGCTGGCCAGGTGCTGCTCCCGATTCCTGCAGAGAAGCAAAGTCAAACTATTTTTAGTGGAATATGTTGGAGGGGGGTTTCACTTTAGCGAACACCTATATGAAGCAATTTTGAATTACCTGAGTGTCATTGGACGAGATAGAAAGTCTGTCGTCAAGCAGCGAGGGGGTGAAGCTGGCGGAAATAGGCGTGCCGGGGATGCCATTGGCGTGGACGTGCTCGCCGTCACTACCCAGGGTGGCCTCGTCCTCCAGGGAGTTCTGGGTGCCCTCCGTCACCCCTTCAGGCGGCTCCGGCTCTGCTGGCTCGCCCTCGCCACCCCGCCCTTTGGTGTCAGAGCAAAGGTTTGAGGGGTCCAAACAATTCCCTGTGGTGACGATGGAGCAGGGAGGTGTTGGATTGATCTCTGGACACAATATGAAAATGTGTTTCAACATCCTCGCCAAGGATTACATGTTCTATGAACAAAAAACAACAACTTGATATTTCAAAGTATGAAGAGGGGAAAAATGGCAGCGGCACAGAGAAATTTCAGGTTCAAATCCTCCCGACTATTAAAGCTCGTCTGTAATTTACCGCTCAAGGGTAAAACGGCTTTTTGTAGAAGCACTCACCAGGTCAGGCTTACGTTTCATTTTGTACTGGTATTCTTTGGAGAAGCGCACACTCGTGTAACCTTTACGCTACAATAATGCCAAAGAGAGCAAACTGGAAAGGACTCGAGGGCAACGACACTGAACAAAGAGCAGAGGGCGAACTTCCTGTCCAACAAGCTGCTAATGCACCTCGACACTCCATGAGTTGGACAAATATTCCTTTATTTGATGCTTGAGCTATTCTTTCTTAATACAACATTAGCACCATAAATATACACAAAAAAATACATATATTTTAGGAAAATCTCACCTCCTGCTACAGTGTTAACCACCTCCTGCAGAATACTCAGGACAATTTCTTGGGCTTTCTCGTCATAGTTTGGGGTCCCGCCATCCCCCTCCCTAATTACATCTTGATGCTGCTGGTCTGCTGCATCTTAGGACACACAAACACGCAGCTTCAGAAAAAGCACGCACCCCTCTTTACTGAATAAAAGGCAGTCGGGACCATTCTTGATGATGCTTTCTCTGCCAGCAAACAGACAGCCACTGCATGAATGAAATTACAGACATTAAAATAGATCTTCACAGGAAGCCTTACTCTGCGCTGCTGCAGTAGCTTGATCCGCCTCCGTCTGCTCATTTTCAGCCTCGCAGAACTCAGAACCGTTCTCTGGATCCGGGTTCTCGTAGACACGCCCCTGTCCTCCCTGCTCCTCCTGCCCCCCAGGCCTGCTATCGCCCTCCAAGGCAGGTGTCGAGGGGCTGGAAGGGGTGGATGGGGTGGTGGTGGAGGGTGTGGGAGTGGGAGGAGTAGCTGACCCGTTGGCCTCCAGGCCTAGACCCTTCGCGGGCTTGTGGAGCTGGGGGGAGTCTGGGTCTGTGTGCTGGGTGGCGGGGGACTGCTGTCTGTGACGCTCTCTCTCCAGCTGCTTTGCTTCTTGCAGCTGTGATGAAGGTGGAACGCACACACACGCGCACACACACACACACACACACACACACACACACACACACACACACACACACACACAGAGATAAAGACAGGTTAAGGCTTTGTAAGTGAACCCAAAACAGCAAGTTACAATTTTGATCTCTGAAAGCTCATGAACTGAGAGCAGCAACTGTCAGGCGTCAAGGCAAAGCGCAAGACAATTCTAACGTGAATATCTTTTGGAGATTTATTTTCGACTCTATTGCATCAGCAAACATTGGTTGCATGTTCGTATGGATATGCGCATGAAGATGCATTCACTGAGAATAGGACATGCGACTAAAAACAGCCACGAGACAACGAGCTCTGGGAAGTCGTTTCATGCCGTCGCGTGATCAGGGTGGACTTTCAGCCCGCTGATAGCAGAAGCTGCTCGTCATGGAAAATGCATCCCGGTCATTCATTTCCTGGCTGATGAGTTACAGCTGATAGCCACAGCATCTAATGCGGACTATTGGAAAGTGCTGCTGCGCTTTGGGTGGGTGGGTCACATGACAGATGTGGTTTGAGGCCTAAAGAATAGGCGATGCGTTACTTCAGATAATAAACAGCGGTAAAGTTTGATTTTGAGCAGAGTAAAAGGTTTATATGCTAATCTCTGCTGACTTTGCCGGAAAACATTTCTATGCACAGCGACACACGTCACTGTTCATTAGCAGACTCAAATACAAGTTCTGGAAGAGAGAGCAATTATAAACAGCCAAGTTGGATTAACAAATTCATTAGAGGAAGTAATATTTCTACATTTATTGCAGTAAAAAAATAAATCATAGACTTGAATGACTCAAAGAAAATCAGCAGGAGTAAAGAGAGGCATCTGTTACAGATGAAAATAGGACTCAAGTGACCCGTTTAAAGAACAGTGGTGATAAATGGTGATCCTTCTGTCAACAGCAGATGATGTTCCAGTAAATAACGGTAGTTAACAGCTTCCGAGTACAGTGAGACTGGTGGCAAATGTGAATTTGATAACGTGAAGCGGCTTGTGTCACCTTTCCCGTCTACTTACACGTCACAGCTACACAAACTGTTTTGAGCTTTTTCTTCACAGAAAGTCAAAGAGAAACTGCTTCACACACACAAACTCCTCTGGTTATTGTCTCGTTATCAAACACGATCGCAGGAGCTGTCTGGTCTAATTTAACCAGCATGCTGATCTGATATTTAAACGAACGTAGACGAATTCCACTGGTGCCGTATTTTGAATGAGACAATTAGTTTTGAATACAATGAACAAGCAACAAGGCCAGAGGACGCGCCTCAGCTGGACGGGACACACGAGCCACTACTGACAAACTAAAGCTCATTATTTAAATCCCACCTCAGTCGGATGGTGAAGGCCGAGTGTGCGAGGGTGAGCAAGACAAACGCTGCATGGCTGCGTGTGTGTGATCACACCACGCTGAGCCACAGAAAGGGCGGATATCCCTGCACAGACGCACAACACTACACAGACGGACGACAAAAACAATAGGTCTCTGCCTCGTCTCTCTGCCGCTACTCCCGATCGCTTCTATTCGGACTGTGGAATGACAAAACATAATATAAAAATCTGTCGGGAAGAAGACACAGCTGGCCTGAGAGAAAACGCTTCCCACGCCCAGGCGGGAAACTCAAATGTAAATTGGTGCATGAAAGCAAGATGATTTTTAGGCAAGTCAACAAAAGCCACGGCAAGCATATAGTGGAGAAAGTATAAAGCATTCCTGCTCCTGTAGGGGTGAAGGAAGAGAGCGAATGAGTGCACGGATGGATGAGGCTAAAGCTCGATGCACAACCACAGACACACAGAGAAGAGTTTAGGAGTTCTGATCAGGCAAAGTCACAGCGGTCCTGCACGCTTTACCTGGCGGTCACGCTTTCTGGAGGCCAGAGACCAAGATAGCTTGTGATTTGTAAGCTATGTGTCCAAAAGGAAGGGAAGGGGGCAGGTGAGGAGGGGGGGGGGGGGGGGGGGTATCATTCAAAAAGAAAAAAGATGACATTAGAGCAAGCTTTTTGTTTTGAAAGGCAACAGCTAAAACGTCCCTCTGGACACAAAGAAAGCAGTAGCGTTATAAGTTAAGTCAAGAGTATGTCTCATTATATTACAAACCAATCAGACGGTAAGCCAAACAGTTTTACGTACCGATAGTTTGCTGCAGCATTTGTAACGGGCCAACCGTGCAGATTTTTGCTTTAAAAAAAATCGCAGTTTGTTTGCTCCTTAAAACACCAGCTCAAGGGAGGGGTTGGCATGGCTCTCACCTTTCTGCATTCATTCGACATAAAAAGCTTTTGTGTGTCACAAGTGAACTGTTCAGGAGGGTTGGACATACTGCTTGATTCTCCATGCGTGCAAAGATGACGTTGAGCATCTGTGTGAGCGTGGCTTTGGCCGTGGTCTGGTTGATGAGGTTCTTGCTGGCCAAGTAGATGTTGTAACATGTCCGGACAGCCTGCAGCACGGTGCCTTCGTGGATTTCTATGTGCTGGGAGGTCACAGCGGTCAACAGAGCCTACGGAAGCGTAAAGAAGGAAGGAAAGGAAAAAGAAGGACTTTTCAGGAATGCTTTTTAGCATAGAAAAAAATAAAACTATTTGCAACGTCATAATTCTTTACGCGCACATGATTTATTGCTGGAACCCAACTTGGTAAACATTTAAGCTGTAGAACACGTAGAAACGATAGAAATGCTCAATGAACAATCTTACATCAGTCACGCACAAGTGTTTAAAAGAAAATCCAGCCAAAATAGAATTTATCTCTAAATTAAGATGTTGTGAGGAAACAAACTTTTAGCTGAGACATTTTAAGTTGTATACAAAGAGGCACTGACAGCTTGGAGTGTGTTTAAATCTTCCAGCCAACAATGAGTAATGTATGATCAGCGGTCAAGCCATCGTCATAAACCTACTGTAATCAGAGGTCTGTCATCGGTGTGGCAATTTTTTAAATTCCAGTAATTAGCAGCAGCAACAAAACAAACCAATCAATCAATCTAAAAGGATATTTTTATGCAATATTCCCTTCAACCCACTTCATTTTTCAAATTATTCAGCGTGTGATGTTTGTAAAAGTTCATGAATACTAGAAATATAAATAAAAACAAATGCTCTTTATTTAATTTGTTATCAATAAACCTGTCTTCACATCTAGAAACAAAAAAAACCTGCTTTTGAGAAACAGAACGTTTTAGCGGACGAAGACAGAAGCAGCACACCTTAATAATCTGCAGCTGCACACCCTCATCAGTCTGCGGCCCCTGGAAACAAGCGCAGATGGTCTCGATGATCCTGTCTATGAGCCTCTTGCCTGGGGCCGTGTTGTCAGGGGCACTGCCCGTCAGGTGGCCGTACGCTATCAGCTTCTACAGGACACATGAGAAAAGGAAAAAAAACAAACCACGTGAGGCCTGAGAGCAGCTTCAGCAATGACTAAGGAAAATACTTCTGCTTAAAGGCATATTTTCAGTCGTCTCAGCGTTATTTATGCCTGAAGAAGTACCGGCAATAAGATCTTTGAAGAACATGACAACTAAAGCGCCCCCCCCCCCATCCCATCGTGCAGTGGACTCAAACCATGGAGGGTTTACATTCAAACTCGTCCACTGACCTGTAAACAGTCGAGCGAGGTGATGACGATGCGGGGACATTTGGACTGACATGCCAGTTCAAACGGCAAGAAGTACTTGTCGGCTTCGATGAAGTTGGTCTTTGATTTGACTGGCGGTAAAGTGCTGGAACCCGATTTGCTGTCTCCACTGGGTGGACTAGTGAGGAAGAACATGGGGAGAGAAAAAAAAAAAAAAGATGAACGCAGTGGCCCAGTTTGCCATCCAGACTCAATAGAAAAGAAGATGGGTCCCGGAATCAAGCCGACACTCGAACTCCTCTTGATACGCTGGCGTTGCTGACGGCGCTTTAAAAACAGAAAAACCTCTCCTCTTCTCAGCCTAGAAACATTCTGTCAAGCTTCCTCCCCCCCGTCAGTAAAAAATGCAGAACATCAAAATCTTTATTTCAGTGCATTTAATGTCGCTCCTTACTGGATGTTCCATTCTCTCGCCGGGAGGGGCACACATCCCAGAGGTTCGTACATTCAGTCTCAAAACTCGGCATGCGTTCCCGCTGACACAGCAGCTCCTGGCCCTCGACCACATTTTAATTGACAGCTATTATTTGTTTCTGAATTTTTAAAGACTCTTGCACTCAACAGACACGCGTCGCCAGCTCCTCGGAACACAAACACCACACCCAGACTGCACATGTCTGGAGAAGAAAGCAACACGGGGAGCGATGGAGGGAGACGGATGATAGAGGGAAGGGCGGTAATGTTTATATCTTCAGCTCTTTCTAGCAAAACGTCGCCGAGTACACCAGGGCGGAAGAAAATGGGGAGGAGCAGGAGAACGGAGTGAGGATGAGGAGCCTTGTAAAAGAAGAGAAGGCGGATAGGATGATATAAAGCCAGCTGTTTGGAAACAAGGCAGGGACTGAATACCTAGAATTAAAAGAGGAATTAGAAACAGAACAAAAGAACATAGAGAGAGAAAAAATAAGAAGGGAGAAAGAGTTAGGAGGCTTAGCAATGGAAAGCAAAAAAAATAAAAATCGTAGAAGGACAAAGTGAGGAGGAAGCGGCGAACGTAGGCAATGAGCAGCAATAATTAAAGATATTCAAAAAGAAATAAACTACACGACAAATATTAAAACACTGGTATCTGAATCTATACTCTAATATCATAAGCATCAGAGTGGAGCTGTGAGTCACCAAAGAGCATCCACTCCACGGTGGGTGGGGGCTCGTCTGCATGGTTTGACCCAGCCTCTCCCTCAGCTATTGTGCTGCACGTCTCCGGGGAGCTCATGTTCCCTGGCTTAATACTGGACTCCCTGCTTAATGTCAGCTGGCCTGCGCTCTCTCTTAATCAGCCCAATGTCAGCCTGCTCATTGAACATAATGTGGCCATTTATTTATTAGTCATTCAGCGCACAAGGAAGCCACACACATTTTGGTGATGGAAGGGAAAACAGACTACACGCAAGATCTGTCCCAAAAAACATGACGTATATTTATTAAAACAATGCTGCATTACAGACAGCAGCACCGTGTTGTTTACAGCAGATCAATGAAGGTAATGTTGAAAACATTCGTCCAACGGCTAAGCGATTATAACGCCATCACATGGATAACAGGTGATAGTTTAAGTACCTGAGATTCATCCAGATGCACAAGTTTTTGAATGAGCTTTGAGCCGCTCTGATCTAAAAGTTCTAACCTTTAATGCAAAGTCTGAATCATGTTGCTCACTCTGAATGCTAATTTGGAATGAAAAACCGGAAGGAAATAATGGGCAATGAATATGGAGGACAGGAGGAGACGAGACACTGAAGGATAAAAGTGAAAGCAGGAAATAAAAATGAAAAGGCAGGAGGGGGAAGTGTGATGCGTTTCATTCCAATGAACACACACACACACACACACACACAGGCTCTAAAAAATAAGTTCAGCATTAGGCAGGGGTTTGTGAAGAAAATTATTAATAAGAAGGCAAGAGAACAGGCCAGGCATCAAGACACAAACAACAACACTCCAGGCTCTGCACACAAACACACACTCATGCATCCACTCTGCACGTTTACTGGTCTGATCACAGCAGAAAGGAGAAACAGGGAGAAATAAAAGCAAAGCCCATGCAGTGACCTTCGATACCTTATTAACTTGCTTACCTTAATTTCTCTGATTCCTCTTTAATTTCCTCTGAAACAGAAAAAAAAAGAGGAAGGGAATAGATGTTAAATTAGTCGAGTATGAGCCTTGGGGAATGTAAATTCTGCCATGTTTCACCGAGCTAATGATACCGTCGGGAGTCGAGCGCAGACCATGCCTGGCAGGACAGAGGATGCGATTCCTGAAGGGGTGTTTTTATTTTGAAGAGACTTCTATATAAAACTCTAAATACCAAACTTGGGTGTTTGTACCTCATATGAGAAACTGCAAGAAGCAAGGCGTGTGTTTGCGCACCCACAATTTGTGCTGTGCCGACACCGATCGTGCATCCAGTTACAGACATCCGACGTGGTCTTTGCTGCAGTCTAGCCCCAGAAACGTAAGCGTTCACTCTCAGTCGTGTTTGTGAGCCGGCCAGGCCAGCGTTTGGCCAAATCTGTGTTTACATCACAGATCTCCAGGCATGAAAGCAGTTGTATGAAGTTGCTGAGCGCTGGCATAGAGGAGCAGGGGAAGACGACAGACAAACAGAGGGATGAGAGAGAGACAGAAATAGAGCTGGAGATCGAAAGAGAGGCCGATTGGTACTAACACATTAAAGAGGACATGAATGAGGAAGCTTCGTGAAACGAAGCTGCCGTCGACAAAGTCCTCAGAGAATTGCGCCATCCTGCGACAGTTGGGGGAGGATAAACTGTTTTAATGCAATGACAGCCCAAATATTTGACTGCCGTAAGGCTCCTCTCAAATCAATCTACTGAGAATGTGTGAATAGCTAGCATTAGCACTACAAGGAATTAAATTAAGGCTGGTTTTGACCATGTCTCACTGTTTACCCAGAAGGGGGGTGGAGTCATGAGGCAAGGAAGCAAAGTAATCACAAAGCCTTCAATGCTTTGTGATGCTATCAATAATCAAGGGACTGGTCTGAACATTAAGGACCTGATTGGGTTTATTTAGCAATACTGAAAATAATCATTTTGATATAATTAAACCAAACTACTGCAGTAATGTGGAGGGTAAACTTTCACCCTTAAATTAATCTATCAGGGCCTTTATTTCCCCTGCTATAATCTGAATTGTCTCACAAATAATACTAGAGTCATTATGTATATATTTGAGATGAGGCATTGTTCATTGTGGCTCTGTACACCAAAGTGAATAATCAGGACAATCTCTTCTCTCTTCCAGCCACCCGTTCTCTTCAGCCAGAGTGTGACACGAAGACCAAGATCATAAAGCGGGACCCAAGATAAAACTGCAACATCACGCTGCAGTGCAGCGAACGAATCGGCTGCATCTGCCCAGCTCTGCTTAATGTCTGTACGCCCGATGATCTATAACCCACAACAGAAAACTCTCTCCAGAATACATAAAATCACAAACTCACGCTGACCCAGGCCGTCCTGCTTTTAGTATTACCTTCACGTAATATCGTCTCCGAAGCTCTGGGAAATCAGATTTATGCAAAAGCACCCACAAATCAAACATAAATCCAGCATGCAGCCACATATAGGCCGACAGTTTGATGGGAGGGAAGGGGGTTACCATACTGACTGTGTAAGTAACATCAAGTCAAGCAATTAGCTCGGTATGTCAGGGGACTGTTGATGAGGAATTGTCACCCCAGGATTCAAACACTGAAACCATGGCAATGGTGGATGGTGTTTGTGATGAGAAAAAGCAGATATTTAACAGATGGATATTCCTGAGATGGGGCAGATGCAGGATGCAATTTGAAGCAGTGGTATCAAAACTCATGTGCCAAGCTACTGGTTCCAAAACGCACACAGAAGAGCAGCCGTATGCTAGGACAGGAAGCTGAGATTAAACCCAACACCCATGCAAAATGAAACTAACATTTATACGTCACAAACAGGCCATGATATACTGTAATGATAAGAAATTATGCAACATATGAACACTGCATATAGAACACACGAAATATAAATTCATTCTAAAGAAATTAGAAAATATTTTTGGGAAATGCATGGTTAACAGCATCAAAGTGCTTGTATAAAAAGAAAACTGTGTTGCGCTTCAGACCATAACTTCCTATAATACATCAACAAACATGAAATTACTGGAGTTCAAATATATATAAAAATGAAGAATAGACAAACTGAAGAACCTAGGGTTGCAAAAGTCCGGGAAATTCCAAAGGTTGAAACTTTCCATTGGAATTAATGGGAATTGAAGGGAATATATCAGGAATTTTCCCAAATTGAAAATTCTTTCATCATAGGGAACTTAAATATAGTTGGGGAAAGTATATTTTAACATAATCTTGACTAAAACAAACAGATGCCATTCAAGTACACTTGAATATCCAATCCATTCCTTGGTAAGAAGCAAACTCCAGTCGGGTATTTCCCCACTGTCAGAAGATAAGTAGCATCTGCAATGCTAACAGCCTTTATCCTTCCAATAAGGAAGTAAGACACTTCCTGAATTTCAGAAAACGTTCAACCGTGCAGCCTCGGCTATCGTCTTCTTTCCATGACGCACTTTGCGGTTGCTGAGTCAATGCTGCCAAAGTTACAAAGACATATATCCCCCTTAGAATCGTATTTATTGATCAATAACTCCATGTTGAGTGAGTGCAACATCGCACAAATATTCCTGTTTGTCTTTGTGTCAGACTTATTAAAGCAAACATAATAGCCTTGGCCTCTCTGCACAATAATGACTGCTACACGACACCCCAACAACAAGACGGGCTGTGAAAAATACATGAGACGATGACGCCATTGAGACAAAAGCCTCAGCACCTCCAGTCCGAGACCAGCTCATGTAAAAGAACCTAATCGCGCCTCTGCCATCACAATGGAACCCAACTACGAACACAGAGTTAGACAGAAAGGCATGCTAGTCATGCTTCGCACTGTATTGCATTGAATGTGGGTCATAAGTTTAAGTAGAGCTACTGAAGACCTTTGAGAATATAGCTGCTGAGGAAAGATAGAAGCACAACAACCCCAGTGAAGTCGGGACAAACATCTCATGTTCTGGACTGAAAGATGATGACATCATCACGCTCAGTCGGCGAACCTGACGCAGAGCTTTGTGGAGCGCATGTTTCAAAGGAGCTTATCTGAGATCCCTTCAATCGCAGTTACACTGAGAGACAGCAAGAGCTGATCACGGCCTAGATATCAAGTGCACAATGGTGTAGTCAGCCTGTTGGGACGCAAATGTGCAGCTGAAACAGATAAAGCTGACGAATGAGCGAGGGGAACTCTGGGTAAAAGGTTAGAAGGAGGATTGTGGCAGGGCTGCCGGGTCGAATCCATAGAATATCTGGAGGAAAGTCCGAGTCAAGTGAATGAGAAGTGTGCTGCTAATGCAATAATTAGTGTGGAGATCCCAGGAGAGCTGCAGTTTTGCTCTGAGCATGAGTTCAAGCACGGTATCTGGATTCAAACTGCTGGTGAAGCATGCAGATGCATATTCATTTATCCTTCAATGGATAAATAAACACGACAGAAAAGCTAACAGCAGCAACAGCAACCTCTTCCCCCGTCTCTCCCCGCTGAAAAGCTGCTTGCAGGAGAGCTCGAGTCTTATTCCTGGGCACCACCCTGCCTTACCGGCATCACAAAGCATTCCTCAACTAGCAGCAGCCTAACACCGTGCTGGGAGTGTCAGCCATTGGGAAGACGGCTGACTAGAGCCACGGGCACTGGAATCCCAGGTCCTATTCTTAACCCTGGGTGTGGCTGAATTTATGCATCACACAATTGTGTTATTAAGTATGTAATAATGTGAAACCATTTTACAGCAAAGATGAACACGAAGTCTGAGAATAATAAGATGCATGCGATAGAAGTATCACGGATGTTGGGGATTCCAGTTGTTCAAGTTCGTAAATCTAAATAAGTCTAGAAGGTCCAAGATGAATTCCACCATTGGTGGAGGCAAGTAACAGTAACAGATTGTGAAGTACTTGTTTTGATTGGGATGCACAGTATTGTGACTAATAAATAATCAGCCCCCCATGATTTTAGCAAGTTCACCGTCTTTTACATTCCTTGTTTCCCCCCCACCAAAAAAATAAAAATAAAAATTGTCTTATAAACTCTGGGAAGACTGGGAATGAAATTCTGGTCGCAGCTTGAAATGAAAATACATTTACAGTCAGTTTCTCTCACCACTTCCTGAACAGGCTAACCCTGATTTTGCCGAGTCAGTATCTTTCAGCACTGGGCTGCGTCGTACATCAAGGTCTGTTTAATACAAGTATGCATGACAGTTAGCCAACAATGCATGTCCTACAAGATCAATAACAACATCATGTACAGGTGTACAGGTGACACACACATACGCCCGTTAAATGCACATACACTAACACCAAAAATCTGATGGGAGCTGCCGCCAACATTTCATCAATTAAGAGAGAGCAGTCCACGGCTGCTCCACAGGCAGGAGGGACGTAGATAAACAGACGCTCTCTGGAGATGCTCTCCAGCACATCACAGGACCGGCAGCAGGAAAACAGCTCGCGCTGGGGGGGGGGGGCTTCATGCATAGAGGGAGGAGAAGAGGGACCGATAGAAAGAAGGTACCAGGATGAGGCTGGATTCTAAAACAAGCGCGCTACATAAACCCGTCTCTTGCCAGCTGGTTGCATCTCTGCGTTGAATGAGTGTGTCAATGTGAGCGCTTCTATTACAAGGCTACCGGAGATAAACGGTATTCTCAGATTACGTTAACACTGTAGCGTCGTTTTGGTTGTATGTGTGTGTGTGTGTGTGTGTGCGCAGCCTTTCACATTCGAGTAACACAAGGATAGAGAAACACATGGATTGTCATGGAGCAGATTTCAATCCCCAGCCCTTTGAGTGGGTAGAAATCTGTGACATGATGACTCAATGGGGTTCAAGCAATCTCTAGACACACACACACACACACACACACACACACACGAGAGGCTAGAGATCATTCGCTGACTCAGTTTCCATCACCTGAGAAAGGGCACGCTTCTTCGAGGAGCAGCTTTTCCATTTCGAAAAGCTTTGAGGCAACAGCATCTGGCATGACTCCCATTCTTCACTCCAGATGCGGTGATCAGTTTAATTCAATCCAGTGCCTGACTACAAAAAAAAAGGTCACGCAAATCCAGATGTGGACCTTTGGTCATGGAGGTGTTAAAGCATATTAAAAACGCATGTGTGTGTGAGAAGTCAAGAGAGACGTAGACTGCAGATGCATAATGATGCATTACGGTATGTAGAAAGCGCACCATTGACCCCGCCATCCGGGCCGTGGACATTCCAACATCTCCGGAGCGCTCATTAATCAGGCAGCATCGCTATGAGAACAGCTTTTGGACAAGCCAATGTTCATGGAGATGATAATAAAAACAACGCTGCAGCTAATTGCTAAGACAATTGAGGATGAATCTTTGTGTAGGTGTCCACCTCCACCTCCCACTAAACGCGGACAAACAGAGCCACCTCGGAGGGCCTGAGAAAAATCAGACCCACGACATTTCTATTGTACGATGTGAAAGGAAAGGTTGCAGAGCAGTAATTACATTTGGGGGGGGGGGGGGGGTGCACTGCGAGAGGTTGTCCGGACTACCTAATCGCGTGCACGCAGACATTAATGTGCGTGTGTGTGTGGATCAAACCAACCCCCTCACTTACACTTGCATAAGTCTACGTCTATCCTGCAGTCTCGATCCAACGGCTGAGTCAAGGCGCTCGGTTTCTAGCCAGAGAGTCACAAAGCTCTAAGCGCCTACCTTAATTATTGAGCTGCTGCCTTTGTTCCTACGAAGAATTCAGCTCGAACAAATCTGCTGCAATAATATAATGATTTGTCACTCTGGCAACAGCAGGAATTACACTTTTAATGTTCTAGTTTCAAGCTTCCCTTCAGTTTTTTGACTGATGTTTTTTGAGCCAGAGTTGTTTACAACCCTGCTTAGGCAACAAACATTGATTAAAATAATGCTTTTCTGCCTCGTTCCACAAGGAGACGTAGCAATTTAAACCCACCCATGCCCCTTTACAAAATCAACACTTCATTCAAGATGCCGTAAATTGTATTCCACTCTGGTTTCCATTTGATCTCACGTCTGCCATTCCTGCAAATATTTTTTGTCGCATCTCTGTTGTGTTACTCCACAGAACAATGCGATTCAGATCAGAGCCGTCCGACACGCCCAGACAGCGATAGGTCCTCAGACTCGATCCGAGGTACGACAGGAATGCACGACAGGAATGGCAGCAAATGAGTATGAACCACACATTTTTAGCGCTGGATTCATCATTATGATTTGATTTGATCCAACATCAACTCGCTCTAGGGTCGTTCACAAAGCTTCAACGTTAACGGCACAGCCGTTTTATCAAATTATCTGAATTTGTCGTCTAGCTGTTGGGAAACAACAGACGAGCGTTTTCTTGCTCTTGAGGGGATGTTGATTAACCGAGACACCGATGTCTGTACTGAAAGTCTCCTGCCTCACTGGTAACCTTTTCCTCCGTTTGGCGTTCGCTCTCAGTCAGTCGCCCACTCAGCGAGACATTAGCGGAAAACAATCAGTCAGTCACTCACTGTGCCAGGTGGTTCTGTAATCCCAGCACAATGCGCAGTATCCAGTGATTTGAATTACAAGCCTTAAGAGTTGTACAGAAATCCAAAGTACCGCCTTTCCACACAGATCCACACTGCATTTAGAATAAATCAGATGTTACACCCAAGTTCAGCTTTAAAGTCCTCATGTGTTCAGAATAATGCCGCCTTTTGAACTCTATTTCCTTTACTCGCTTCCTCGGGTAACGGTGTTATATTTTGTACCAACTTTCCTAACATGAATACAAATGATAGATGGATAATACACATAAATACAAGCGGTGCAGGGATGGAACAGAGAGAGAGACAGGATGATTTTTCTTAATTCACTTCATTTGTTTGCAGCGTAATTCATTTATCAGCTATTTTAGGAGTGAAGGAGGCATCAACAGAGAGAGAGACATAATGCATTATGTATGGAGGTATCAGTCTAACTAAAATAAATAAAGTGGAAAGGTGGAAAAACAGACTCCGGCGTCTCAATTTTACGGCGTCTCCTGCACACAGATAAAAGAATTACCTGTGCTTTCAGAGCGAACTCCGACCCTGGCGTGTCGACTACTCCGCGGAACACCCGTCAAGATTTGGGGATGCAAGCAGCTTAGAAGTCAGCGCTTCCTGAGATGGAGCCTAGACATTCGTCTTTCTCCCTTTTCTCATCCGTAAACTTGACTGTAGATCCAATTATCTCACATTCATTACGCTTCTTAAAAACATACATTGCTTGTGCTGCGATGTCACTTGAGCCAACGGCAGTTTGTGTTAAATGTTACAGCGAGGAAAATGTGCATTTACGAATAAATAAAATAAAATAATTTAGTAAGCATGCAAACATTTGCTGACATTTTTTTTTGAAGATGAGACGATCAGTAATTACTAATATAGCAAAGAAACATCTCCATTTCAGAGCTTCTCTTCTGAAAACAAACGATTCACAGGTAACTGAAAATAATACGTCAATATTGGGAACAATATTCTTTGGATCTGACAATAATTGAACATACTGAGCATATTTTAGGATAAGAAACACTTTTTAAAATTGATTTTAAAAAGTCCATCTCTTAACAAAAGGCTAGGAAAACCCAATGTTTAAAAGCATGTAACACCAGCAAATAACAGAATCAATTAAAGGAAACAAATACTGCTCTTATAGCACACCAGGACTCAGTGGACTACATCAATACAACAGCGTGCTTCTAGTTTATGGTAATTTGTTTTCTCATAACCACCCTGTGCTGCAAAACATTCACGTTTAATGAATGTCAAAGCCCTCAGACCATCAGGAACACACCACAGGCACTCAAACTGTCAATATCACAGGGAAAGCACGCTGACAAGCCAACCGACAACAACAGTAACACCTTCTGAACAACACAACTTTATGGCATCAAATTCACATGGTGCTTTCAAAGCCGTGTATATTTTTCTTTCCTACAGTTTGGAATTGATTAAAAACATTTAGAAAACCACGAGAACCTTTTTATTCCTCAGGAGGTGGAAGAAGAGCAAACAACTGAATAATGGATTTCATGAGATAGAATCAAACGGTGTGTCAAACGTAGTTGTAGATAATGTTAAATAACAGTTATCAACATATTAGTTTTGCCAATAACCAATAAAAATGTGTTTGTGAAGCGTAAAGACCAACAACAATCTTCTCTTTGTAGCTGCTACCTTCAGACCATACATTAAAAACATACCTGCAATATAAGAAAATTACAGGGCGGCGTTATACAGCCGCAACGTCTTTCCACGTTACAGCGCCCCCTGTGGCAGAGCCTTGGTTCAAACACCAAGGTAGCTTGTAGAGACTCCTGATGTTTTTCCACCAGCATCATGAGCATAATTAAAAGCAAGCAATGCACGACAATTAACCAAAATAGATTTGCCAGTCCTAAACTCTTTCCATGTAATCAGGAAACTTCTTGCAGGACTCGGTGCAGTGAGAAATTGAGATGCTCTCCTCTTGACAGTTGGAACGAGGGTGGTTGTCTAGCAAATGCACGCTAGCCAGAGGTATTTAGCTCAATGCTACAGCAAATCCCTGTAAAGATTTATACCTTGCAGCAGAAAGAAAAACTAAGCGGGCTTCAACGATACATTCGAGACTAAATCTATACGACTAACACAAACAAATATAACCTAATCAATTCCCATGTAGTAACAACAATAGGAGAACTTCGAGTTAGAGCAAAGAAGAGACTCTGGTACAGGCACCTCTTTGAGGTGTCTCAGAGCAACACAAGAACGAGGGGATTATGTAAGTCACTCAGAATACTAGGCCACACAGTCTTTTTGGCGACGCACTACAACAGCAACGCTCCAACGCAGCGATCCTCCTTTTGTAAAGCCGAAATGTGAGGTCCAGTGTGTACATTGGGTCAAATCAACCCGGGGCAAGTAGACCAAATGCAGTCCTTCATTAACCTCAACCTGGTTCTGTGATTCATATATAAAGGAATATTCCTATACATGGGTTGTTTAGCACAGACGTATGACTATTCTGCACAGATAGCAATCAAACCCCGGAACCATCTTGCTGTGAGACGACAGCGCTACCCACTACGTAACCGTGCACCCCCCCCCCAAAAAAAAAACCCAGGAAAAAATTAGAATGCATTACTGTATTGCATTTCTAAAAACATTAACATACTTTCTAAGAAGAAAAAGATTCCATGACCTTACCTGTGATCAAGTCTGAAAACTATTATATAATCATACATCAATGAAATCTGGTTTTGGATTTAGGTAAATATAGGGGTGAAAGTGAATGTGATCATTTTTTTCATTGTGTTTTTATTGCTGAATAATAATCATTTATAACACATTTAAGTAAGCCTTGACAAACAATCTGTATATTGAGACTTCAATGCCACTGGAAAATCCTTGAATTAGTTAAAATGGCAGCACCTGCAGGGCCAGGCAGCAAGCCTGGCTGCTGTACAAAAGGGACTCATTGTTTCTCCGGTAGTGTCATATTACTTTCTACCTTGGCAGGGCAGAAACTAGCTTGTTCCAAAACACAAAACAGATTTTGAAAGCGCAGGTAGGCAGAAAATGACATTATATAGGCTCTGACCCCGTATGGATTTTTCTAAAATGCGTTAAATTAATTAGAAATACACCTGCTTAAACACTTTAATCAAGTTAAGGTTTAGGCTTAATTGACAACAGGATGTTTAGCAACGTTGCCTTAAAAATAAAAGCACACTATATTAGTGGCACATATTTTTCCCCATTTCGTCTAAAAAAGAAAAGAAAAATCATACCGAATCAATATGAAGTTTGAAATAATATAATTATTTATTCTAGACATTAATATTCAGAAACGTTTGTAATGTCTTTATGTAACGATGTGGTCTGTATCACGTGACTTCATTGTAATTTGTTGTGGTAGTCCACCGGAAACAGAACCTTCTTATTTACTATACCTTGACGCTAGCCGAGTATAAACTGACAGCTGTCACCTTTTGTCGCGGCCTCTTATTTACTTTTACCACGTAACAATGACAAATAAAATAGCGTGGGCCGTTCAATTATTAAATCAGGTATATAAATGTAAAAAGTAAAAAAAAAAAATATCACAATGCATGTCCTCGAATACTCTTCACGGTGAAAAGGGCACGGCTACGTTTGTGTACCAGGAAGAGACAAAAACACGTAAAATCAAGCACATTTAAGAAAACCGCTTTACACTTGACACACGTTTAGCGATGCGATCGTCGATCAACTTTATTTTGAAGGAAACTGAAGCCGTAAACAACTTTGTTTCCAGCCCCGCGTCCGGCCTGCTCTCGTATCGATGAACGCTGCGAACACCCACCACCACCACCACCCCTGCACCATTTCCGCCTTTTACACGCGATCAGTTCCACGGAGCTCGTGACACATCAATTAAACAATCGATCAATCACACTGCGAGACGCTACGACGATATTGGCGTTCGGCGTTTACCGGATGGAAAACAAACCACGCAAAGGGTGCGTGACGTGTCTTGGATCAATGAGAGTCCGAGGCGGCTAATGTGTGATGCTAACACGGCGTGAACTCACCCAGCGCCACCTCGCAGGCCTTACGCAGCTGCGAGTGGTGAGCCTTTTTCACCTCCTTGTCGGCTAGGATCTTTTCCAAAGCTCGTGTGAGGAACATGTTTTTCGTCTTTTTGCCCTCAAACATGTCTCACTGGAATTCGGGGTGAGGGGGGGTGAGGGGGGGGGGCTGCAGCCGCCTCGAATGGAGATGTCTACCTTCACGGATGTCAGCCGCAGAGCCCCGAACAGACAAACATAAACAAACACAGAAGGTGGGGTAGATCCCTCAGATTGCCATTAGCGACCTGCCTCCTGCGCCATGTTGGAGAGAGGAAACGACGTCACGCACGTTTGATACCGGCCGCAATGAGAGAGAGAGAGAGAGAGAGAGGGGGGGGAGAGAGGGAGAGCGAGAGAGAGGGGGAGAGAGAGAGCGAGAGAGAGAGAATGAGAGAGAGGGAGCGAGGGGGAGAGCGAGAGAGAGGGAGAGAGAGAGAGAGAGGGAGAGGGGGAGAGAGAGAGCGAGGGGGAGAGAGCAAGAGAGAGAGAGAAAGAGAGAGAGGGAGAGGGGGTGAGAGCGAGCGAGAGAGAGGAAAAGAGAGAGAGCGAGAGAGAGAGAATGAGAGAGAGAGAAAGAGAGAGAGGGGGAGAGCGAGAGAGGGAGAGAGAGAGAAAAAGAGAGAGCGAGAGAGAGAGAGCGAGGTTTTGTTTGATCGCTGCACAGAACAAGACCTCCAGATTTCTGTGGCTTGTTTCACTAGTTTTGAGTTATCGGATCTAACTTTGACTTTCTAATTAAATCTATTGTCATTATTCACAATTCGATATGTTCTAGTCATAATTAATAATTAATCTATTCTTCACCTCAATGATGAATGCTTATATCTTCACGTTTATTCTTGGCAGCGTGACAAGAGAGATCTGGTAGATGTGTGGGTGGCAGAGTTTACTTTTGTTTTGAGATGTCTTTAAAAAGACAGTTCTTTCATTACAGAATCCATTAAAAGATGACTTACAGAATCAGTGATCGTATATGAAGGGTGGTAAAGAAAGAGCTTGATTTTAAATATTTGAAGTCGCATGTAATAGTTAGTTCTGATCAAATCCATCCATGTATTTTCCATAACCTGTTTTCCTTAGCAGGGTTTGTATGGGGTACTTTTATGCATGGACAGATCGGTAGTTCAGATGTACAGATTAAATTAACCTGACAAAAAAAAATTATCTGATGAAGAAAAACAATTTTATTCAAGTCAAACATTAGTTAGAATCTCAGATTGAGCATATCAACTGTCAAAAGTAAACATTTCTGACTCTGTTATTGATCCATACCTGAGTAATGACATAGAAAGTTACTGGAGCGACAGGTCAAATCTTCAAATCGCAGCTAAATAAAAGAAAAAAAAAACTTTAAAAAAAACCCTCATTTCAAACCAAATTAAGGATTGTCAAGCGATAACTAATTATGTACCCTAACAATGTTGCAGTAATTAAGGCATTAATACATTAACATTATAGTCGAGTATCTGAACTTGCACTTAATAGGACTAATGCCAAAATAACAAAAAGCAACCAGGACAAAAATAGAGTTGGGGGTTATATTTATTAAAAATAGCTTTGTATTTTTTTTTAAGTGCTGGTATAGTGCTCATCTGACCACCACTCACTGGAAAAAAGCTTATATTATGGAAAACAATCTGCATGATTCTGTTTGTGGGTAGTGAGCAATAGTTTCAGAGGACGACTCAGGACACTATCTAAACACAAAATGACTCACAGGTCTACGGATGGTACCTTACAGCACGTGTGGGATATTAGATTACATAGACAGACTGTACTCTTTAAATATTTGTGGTAACTGGCAACCCCCCCCCCCCCAAAAAAAAGAAAAAAACACCATTAGCTCATATTTGATCAGAAAAGGAGAATAAGGCAAACAACCTAAAAATGAAGAGAGACTAATTAACATTCCTCGCTGGTCCTCCTGATCTCATCACCACCAGACAAAGTCGAGAAGACATATTAAATCTGAAAGGAACATGAGGTTTTTCAGATAAGTAACTACGTGGGTGTTGCTGCGGCGAGGTCATATATATGGAAATTTGTCTCTGTCTGTCTTGCACTTCTTCAGCAGACCTGATGCAATGGCCTTCACTGCCCTCGTAGTCTCAGTGCAGGTCGGGCTGATCAGTGATTCAGGCAGGAGGAAGCCAAAGTATCCCGTATCCCTCAACTCGAATGCAAACGCGTACGGGATCCCATTTCTGTAGGCCCAGTCTATGGAGCTGCCTGAAGTGACGTCTATGAAAAAAGAGTCAAAGGCATCGATTATACAAGTGGAAATATAATTTAGCGCCCACACCGGCAGTTATTTGCGCTGAACTATTTCCCTCAAATCACATGAGATGGCAGTACTCACACAGAGTCGTGGAGGCGGGGCCATATCTGTACCTCACGCCGTAGGCGGAGTACAGGGCCGTTACTGCATTGTGAGCCGCTGACTCCTGGACAGACAAAAGCACAAGGCCCACCAAGTAGTGATGATTTATGCCTTCACAGTAGGATTTAATGTCAAATAAAGCTTTTATTAACTCAAACATAATGTGATGCATGAAGGCTTATCTACCTGCTGGTTTAATGCCAAATAATAATAATGTCTTACCACACAGCTGAAGTTGGGGATAGCGGCATACTTGTAGGAATATGGGTAGAGCAGCATTTGGGCATAGGCATGGATAGATATGTATGCTTTGACATGTTTCTTGTTCTTGCGCAAGAACTTGACAACCGCCTTGACTTCTGGTTCCGACTCAGGGAAGGGGCCGCAGTAGGTGTCATCGCATGGATGCGAGGAGGCGCCCTCATCTGCAGGACAAGCAGAGAGCAATAATTACAATAGTCACGATGCACGATAGAAGCTAAAGACAGTGGTCCCAAAACGCGTTGCAGAAATGGTGAACTGCACAAGACCGTCCAATAGAGAAACAAATAAAACCTGGCTCGTTGCGATGTGACTGGTTATTGCGGTGACAAGCACACTGTCCACTTCTACCCACCAATCACAGGCGGATTAGCATTAGTCGGTGGCTTAGGGCAAATTAATGTTAAAGTGTGTACGTTTGAATGAAGGTGGAAAGTCCAGACGCTGAGAAAGGTCAACACAATCTGTGCCTTTCAGTTTTATCAGCCCAACTGTTGCAAAAAAGATTGCATGTGACTATTTCAGGAAGTTCTGGAGGTTTATTTCCTGACAATCTCTTTGCAAAACCGGTCAAACATTGCAGATTTATAATTGCTGTGTTTGTTTGCATATAAAAGTCAGCCATATCTACAAAGAGCAGAAACCATTTCAAGCAGTCTGGCGGTCATAAACATAACTGCCAAATATATTACTGTGCTTCTCCCAACCTTTTATCACTAAATACACAGCATGCACTAAAAATAGCCAAGATGTGAGCAAATGTTTTTGCCTAACAAATCTCCGTTCCCCAACACATATTCTGCAATGCAAATGCCTCTGCAATATTTCCTTCCTGTAGTCATGAGGATTCAGCAAAGCCCTGCACCCAGCCACTGTATGGCATCAAACACCCTGCACAGCATTCAATTATAGAATGAATGAACGGTTTATTTGGTTGATTGATGCATTTAAATCAGTACAATTCAATTTAAAACATTTCCAGAATAGAAACAAATAAATCTAACCAATAAGGAATAGGCTGAAGCCTAGATCAGAAACAGCAAGCTTACAGTGTGCATGTCTCTGTGTGCTCTTTTCCACAAGTCTCACTTGAGGTATAGTGTTATCAAACTCACCACACCATTTCACTTTCCAGTTTCTATTAGCATCCACTCCCCTGCAGTGGAACTTGTGATTTCTGGATCGTGTTTTCCGCCAGAACCGATCCTACGTGGGGGAAAATAAAGACACTATCATTGCATGTCCAATGAGTGCAGGTCTCACTGAGTGAAAGAAGCTGCCTACATTATAATCCATCTATGTAGTACTTGCACCTGAATTAAACCCATTTACCAAATCAAGTAACCAAATCCTACAAAAAATTGCAAAAAAAAAAAGAACAAAAAGAAACAATCTTTGTGCTCTTTATCATTAACATGCTCACATCTACAAAGACCTACAGTACCGTAGTCCAGCTGAACCGATATCCATCCACGTTAAAGACAGGCATGATGTAAAAGTTGAG
This sequence comes from Brachionichthys hirsutus, assembly GCF_040956055.1. Lineage (NCBI taxonomy): Eukaryota > Metazoa > Chordata > Actinopteri > Lophiiformes > Brachionichthyidae > Brachionichthys > Brachionichthys hirsutus. The sequence goes on along the minus strand of NC_090910.1, from coordinate 8,073,473 downwards.
TTGGTTCAGCAGTCGTCTCATCACTGGGTCGTACTGGTACGAGTTGATGGCCTTAAATGATGAAACAGCACCGATGAGGACCCAGGTCATCCCTTGTCACATTGCTATCACGCCAACACTGATCAGGATTTCAGTGAGATCTCGACACTGAGTTCATGCCGCTCACGCTCGACTTAGCCTGGCTTAGAGTAAAGGTTATGGCGCCCTGACCTCCAGTGGCCAACCTCAGTTATTACTTGCCAACGGGCTCTCATTTGAGCCAAAACAAGGCGTTTGAACTGTTTTTCAAAGTAATTTTTTTCCCTCATTATTTTTATTTTTACGTCATAATTTTTCTACTTGCTGCTGTATTACTTATTCTCACACTTCTGGGCTGTTTCTGTGTTTGTAAGTGAGAAAAGTCCAAAACATAGGATATATAAAGTCCATTTACTAAAGATGAAGGAACATGTTGAATATACTGTAGTGCTTTAATATTTAAAATCATGACCAAAACAAAAACCCCATTTGACCTCTTTTACAAACCACTGGCAGAAAGCAGGTCCAATCCACTCTCTGGCATGGACGCCACAATCCATCCACACTGCTTTCTTCTGATGGCGACTTCTCTTTCCTATCTGACAAGATACAAACGCTGTCAGGTTTGGAGAACAATTATCATCCATTTGCAAACTGTGTGCTTTCCAGTGCCATTTTCAAATGGATGTTAGCATGTACCCGAAGCACGTAAAGCGGCCTTCCCTCGTATGACTTCCCAACAGAGAACATGTCAACCAGGTTGGAATGGGTCCTGTTCATGTCAGACATCCACATCTGGATCTTAAGGGCGAAAAATCATGCAGAACAGTGAGTGACATTTGACAAACCAATAATGGCTGCTTTTCAAGCGATCAAACTTTTGTCCAAAATACATGCACATCGACGTGCGCCAACACACGGTGTTGTGGTTATGGAGTTTGCATTTTTATGTGTGTGTCTTCACCTACGCAGACAGACTGTTCATCTGAGTGTGTCGCTTGCCGTTTTCAAGTGTGTGTGCTTCATAAGGCCAAATGGCAAGTGTGTGAAGGAGAGTGCGGGGGATCACTGAGTGAGAGTGGGAGGCAGACACGTGGAGCGAGGTGTGTTCGAGTGTGTGTGCTGCGTGTGCCCTGAGCTTAGAGAGCAGAGGAGCGTGAGCCATTGGCAGGTAGATGGTGGGTTTTCACGTCTACCTCTTCCAGAGAGTGGTAAACCTCGTAGTCATGCTGAGACTCTGACCTCCGCTTGCGGTGGGAGCGATATCCTGTCTGCTTTTCAATTTCCTTCTGAAGATTGGCGATAAAGACCCTGCAGATGGAAGACAAGACACATGGTAGATACGAGAGCCGGCCTCCGTATCACCCTTACCACTAACAAAAACATGTCATTCATCATCCAATATTTATTATTGGCTCTGTTACTGGGAAAGATACCTAATAATGAAGAGCCCGAGGTAAAAAAAAACGCATCAGTCTAACGTTCATTCATTCCTTCATCTTAACTACTTATCCTGTTTTAGGGTCACCAGGGTGCTGGAGCGTAGCCTAGCTGACAGTGGACAGTAGACGGGGTACGCCCTGGACAATTCGCCAGTTTATTGCAGGGCGACAGTCAGGCCAAACAACCAATCACAATTCTGCCTAGTGACAGTTTATATTCAACAATTCACCTATAAACTGTATGTTTTTCTTGGTGGGAGCCGGAGAACCCGGAGAGAACCCACACAGACACGGGGAGAACATGCAAACTCCACACAGAAAAGTGCCAGAACTTTAAACAGTAAACAGTTTAAACAGTCCAAAAGCTATAATATACAAAGTAAGATCAAGTTATTAATCATCTATCTAGAACATATCGAATGACGAATAGTGACTTCATAAATACCACACTAACACTAAATGATAATAGATCAAGATGTGGATGGCTGGTGTGAAAAAACATTTTCTTGGTCAATAAATGCGGAGAAGAAAAAAAACCTCACTCTCAGATGTGCGATCTCTCCCTCAGGACAGGGATGACAATGGCATTCTTTCTAGCTGCGGCTGCTTTAATAAACTGCCATCATTTCAACATTAAGGTCGGTGAGGGATGAGGCAGAGCGATGAAAGGTTTTGATTTTGGAAAAAAAAATCTCTGAAGAACCATCTGCAGGCTTTAGAGGAAGTTTGGACGCAAACTATGGGTATGCAGAGAGAATATTTGAGTATCAGACGTGTCTCCTCTAACAAGAGTGCCAAATATAGAGAGTATGCATGCGATCAAACGCGTGTGATTTGTGGCCGGAGGCTGCAAATGTCTTACCTATAATCAATATGTCCCTCCTTCAAGCGTGCACGTAAACCCTGCGTGTCGTTGTGCTTGACGTGGACGTCCACCGTGGCGTTTTGACAGATCAGGCTGGCACTGTTTGGCTGCCAGAAGTCCACCTAAAGGAGCAGGACAAATATATTTGAAGAGGGCTTACAAAGACCCCAAGCAGAATTTTAAAATTCAACATCAACATATGTATAAATCTGTATATAATACATTAGATCAGCAGAATTAACTGCTTACGGCCAAAAATTATTTGAAATATTGTTTTTTTTTGTGAGCCAACTTGAGAAAAATGAAGCATCAGTTGGGATCTGTGTGCAAATGGTGGATCCCAGGACTCCATCTTTACTCTTTACAATAAAAAAAACAACTGGAAATAATTACTGAACTCAATTGTCACCACCGGCAGTTGTGCTGCAAATGTGTGTAAAGTTATGTCATCCTGGTCCAGTCCTTTAATCTCCTCTTGTGGTGGATAAATCAGGGAAATGTTGATGACGACACCATGTTTAATGGATAAAAACGCTCTGATGTGTCCTCTTAACAACCTGCTGGATTGACCTCACATTAGCAACAAAAAATATTGTCTTTCATCGCCTTTTATCAGGCTGCGATAGCCTGGTCTGTCTGAAACAGACGGCCCATGGAGTACACTATAAAAACACAGACGCCATGTGGCGATTGATGAAAGAACGCCAAGAGGGAGGGAAATTAAAGTCAAGGACTATTTTGAGAGACGTGTAAAACACTGTGCTCCGTGGTCGTTGCATCAATCCAAACGCATTCACTGTTTGCGTTTGCAGGTGTGTGACCATCCTCAGCTGGCTTTCATTTGAACTAAAGCATAGGGACATGCAGCCTGGCACATGCAGCCTGGCACACATGCCTGTTAATATGTCAATTTGTATAATGGATTACAGAATTCAGACCAGTTTAATTGAACTTTGTTTAGAGCCGGAGGGGCCAACAATCCTCAGCTGATTGGTGCACTTTTATAGCATTTCCAAATTGTTAGACGTCACAAATGTTTCCGTACAGAGCGCTCTACGATTAGTCAAACAAATCCAAAACATGCACGTTTCAAAGGCTCTTAAAGGAGACATATTATGATCAAATCCCTTTTCCCATGTTTCGATAACACTACTATTTTGGTGGGTTTGGGTCATTACCAACCCAAAAACAGTTAAATAAACCACCCAGTTAATTCTGCGTAGTTCTATAATCAACTACTGAAACGCGTCCGGCAGAAATCTCTCCCCATGTGACGTCACATGGGGAGAACGTGCACAAGATGTGCGTGCACTCTCCCCCCTGTCTGCGCTTTGCATGTGTGTCCGATGTCAGATGCAGTGATAAAAACGTCCTAGAGGAGCTGAGGTGGTGAAAGTCAGACTGAAGTAATTATTAACTTCTTTTTTGTTTCAATGTGTAAATATCTTATCTTGACCACGCATAGCTTTGGTGATGTTTGTCCTTCTGGGCGTATTCGGAAGCTGTTGTGTTTCTTTTCTAGGTTGACACACTTTTATTTTTAACCTAAATTGTTGGGGGGTTTTAAACCTTCTTTCCCCACATGCTCGGAATGGTGTAAATTAATGTCACGTCAGTCACGGAATCCAGTCAAATGTAGAAATCCTCTACCAGAATCTTCTTGAAATGTAGTATTAGTGTTAATTTGCTGAAGATGGATCTGATTCTCAACTCATTTGCTTTCTGAGTGGACGGAGGTCATTTTCTTTTTTTTTTACCTCCTGCCCAGCCTGATGCTGAATTATTTGACTCTGGCACTGAGGGCATGGCAGTGTGGCTAAGCTACTGAAAAAACAACCCCCACAGCTGTTCAAACAGTAGCTACCACTGCATCGGTTGGTCTTGGATCGCCGTCGCCGCCGTCCTTACACTGTATACTTCAAAAATCAAACCAGGTCCTGCTCTGCAGCTCGCCTGCTTTTCCTCGTCATTTTATATTCACCGAATCCTCTTCGGCCGTCGTCTTTCCATTCTCTGCTCAGAAATGCATTTGTTCTGGATCTCTAAATAAAAGCCTGACCTTAAAACAGATACCTAGCATACATAAAAAAAATATATATATTTATATATATATATATATATATATATATAACCTTTTGGAGTCATACATGCATGAACAAGACAACTGGATGCACAAAAATAACTGAAGCCGACCAAACCAAAGGTCGCGGGATCTGCTGGAGCCTATCCCAGTAGTCGACGGCAGGGTACACCCTGGACAAGCCGCCAGTTCATTGCAGGGCCACACGCAGACTGTGCCACTGTACTGCCCGAGAGTGTAATTAAAAGGAGGAATAGATTGTGAAATGCACAGTAGTTAATTTCTACTTTTGAAATATTTTTGGTTAAATATTTCCCAATAAATTCTCGGACTCCCTTCCAAACACTGACAGAATGACGGACACTTCAAAGTAAGAAACAATCAGCGCTTTCGTTGTCTTTCATCTCTTCGTTAGTGGTTATTACTGGAACACTATTATTGGTGTCACAAATATGCTGTAGTCTCAATTAATTGCTCGAAAAAATTATAATTCAGTTAAATTGATTGTCCTACCTTATTATAGTAGCAGTTATAATTTACAAGCAATATTTGTGTGTGTTTGCTAACTAAAACAATGTGCTGAGAGAGGCTATCCACGCTCCCGAGGGGGAGAGTAATTACTTCCGAATGAAGTCGGGAGAGGGAGGAGAGGCCGCCGTGCTCTCCGGGCTTTCCTCGCTCATTCCGCCATGTCTGCAACAGATGTACAGCTTCCAAACTTTCCTATTTCCCCCTCCCATTGTTCTCTTGGGAATACGCTCCGGCTGTGACAGATATGACCACACTCCCTCCCACGCTCCTTGTCTGTTTTGACCTGTTGCTGCTCTCAGCTCTCTGTCACATCAGAGTCGAGCCTCGCTCCGTCTGAGAGAGACCAATGTGGGACTCTGGGCTGGACTGAGTGCAATAATAACAGATATTACATGTTAATGAGGCATTAGAGAAAGAAACACAAAAACAAGTTAATGACTGTTTATAAAAAAAAAAGTCACGGTCAAAACAGAAAAACAACAACAACCGACCTTCATATGGCCCAGAATTGTCTTTAGCATTTGCACCTCCTCGCCATTCCCTGGCGTTATCCTGAAGACTTGATCCCTGCAAGAACAAAGAGCTCCTCTAAGTATTGCCGCACAACAAGAACTGGGATCAGTTTTCATTTTAACTATGTTTGAGGCCATGATGACACCAGTAACACAACCTCCTTTTGTGCCGACTGGTGACATTTATGATAGCAAATGCCTAAAAGGGAAAAGGGTGGTTCCCTTTTAACGGAGTGGTTCATCTATCCCGTAAACTAAACAGAGTCAGATACCAATCAAACAATCTGTTCGGCATTATTGTTGCGTTATATTTCATTATAATACTATATTTCAACACCAGCAGTTTCACATTTTTATACAGAAAATGAATCAAGCCTGTAAGTTGGACATTAAACACTGTTTTTTTCTAAAAGATAAAAAAATCATTCTGATTTTAATAAAGAATCAGGAAGAAAATAATTTCAGTCAGCTGCAGGAAAACTTCCTGAAATTGTTATACAATCCACAGAAGTCTGTATGAAAAGTCCTCTTGTTCTTGACATGTTGCTCTTAGCTGAGAGGAGAACCTCGACTTTGTCTGACTCACCCTGCGAACCACATCTTGTCTATTGCATTGCTGCAAACCAAAGGCATCTTTACCCTCATTGTTAATCGCACATGGAGAGATTTTCATTCATTTCCTGAGGCAAAGGCAACATACAACCAATAACAAAAGTCTCTCCTCTGCAGACGCTTTGCGCCTGCTGAGTTACCTGCCTGTGTAACGTTTCAAAGGGCTTTTTTCAACGTGTCAAACAGGAAGTTGCCCCCCCCCACCCCTCCCCTGAACAAAGGTGGTAGTATAGGCCACTCTGAAATTTGATGAACAAAAGCGTCCAGGGTGTCCCGTGCAAGTGGCCATCCCATTACATCTGGGAATACAACTCACTGCCAATAAACAGCCTTTTTTCCTTAAGGGGGTAGACTTCAAATGGGACAGTCAGAAAGGAGGCGGAAATATTGTTGGGATGAGATATAACTTCAGTCCTAAAAACCAAACCTAATTTATTATTAATAAAGTTCATTATTTTGTCTGAAGCATCAATAAGTTCACCCCCCCCCCCCCATAAATGTGTGATAACACCATCACTGAGAGACTAAGCAGCCCCTCTAGAGCTCTACTGTCACACGGACCGAACCGTCTCCTCATCTTTCAGTGATTCCGTTTTGTTAGCCTGGGAAAGGCCTTTTTTGCTTTCTATCAAACAGCTGCAGGGCAAACGCACTCCTCCAGGTTTCAGCCTCTTGGTTCCCACAACAGTGGGGTGGAAGTAATTTACTTTTTACGACAACTTTTAATACTGTGGCGTCGTATAATCATCGGTCCTCTCTGCGGCGCTTAATGATGCCGAGGTGAGAATGAATTAGATCACACGTTTTTGCCCTCTTTTTAAACTAAAGGCCGAGCTGAACATCCATTCACATGCCTGATATCTGAGTCATCCAAGCCCCCCACCCCACCCCCCACCCCCCAACTGCACTACACATTAGGATTTTAAGGTGTCAAACCAGAGGTTCTTCGGCTTATTGCGGGGGGGGGGGGGGGGGGGGGGGGGGGGGGGGGGGGGGTTAGGTGGTCTCCCTCTGCCTCAACTAAATTACATGAAAAACAGACGGTTAACCCAAACATGCCTTATATTTACCCCAAATGACTGCGTTTCGCTCCAGATGGTCCCACTGGACGCCATTATTTGTTCAAAAGCTCCCCAAATTTCACATGCAAGGTCAAACCCCGGGCTACTTGTCGCGTCTGGAACAGGCATGGGCAAACGACGCCCAGGGGGCCATATGCGGCCCCTTGTGCATTTTAATCCGGCCCTCCGAACCTTTCCAAATTATATCATTAAATAAAATTGTATTATAATTAAACCTCATTCATTTTACCTTTTACCTGTAAAAGGCCAAATCCTTTCATGTCATGGCTTTTACATGTCATTTATATTAGTTCACACATTACACTCCATCCATCTGTTCCTGGCCGGGCCCCTCTTGTCAAATTTTAGAACCCATTGTTGCCCGCGAGTCAAGAAGTTTGCCCACCCAGGCGTCCACCCCACAGCCGCCTAAACCCTGACACAGATGGAGATTCTTGGACCTTTTGATGACAGAAGCAAGTGGCTCCATGAACAGTTAAGAGAGTTTGCTGCAATCTGACATCTTTTTTTTAATGAGTCCTTTGACAGGAATTTGACAGACCACTATTGCTGCAAACGCCTTCGGTGTCTTTTGTGCGTTTGATCGCCTCTTCGCTACAAGCAAATAGAGAATCATTCCGAATGCAGTCAGAAAACAGTTTCAGTCAAATACAAATATTTGGTCTCAAAAGGGGGAAATATTGTGAGCGCAAAGGGCTTCCTGCGTTAATCCATACCTATAAAAGCGCGACTCTGTGTGGAGAGTTTATGCGCGTTTATCTTGAGACTGAGCGCAAAAAACCAGGCTGGATCTCTTTACTCACCCTGCGTAGCGGTTGTTATAGCGATAGGCACCGACGGGACATGGCACGATGGTGCAGATTACGCCGCACGCCAGCCAGACCGTTGCGCAAAATGCGCTCCTGCGTTCCATAACTTGGCTGCGCGTCGGCGTCTTTATACGTGATGCAAATCGATTTTTACCAGAACAGAAATGCGGTTTCAGCTGAAATGGGGGCTTGGTCCATCAGCAGAAATCACTTTTCTGCGGCGCTGCAAGTCTCTCCAGGAAAGTCGTTCCTCTGACGGACAAGACGCAAAAGTCGAGGGAAGCATTTAGCGCCTCTTTGAAGCTCTGGGGTGGGACGTTGCAGGGTGTCTGCTCATTTCAACGTGAGGAGGACCTGAGTCACGTGGCCCGGTGCCGGAGAAGTTGGTAACTGGATCCCTGCTCAGGCTCTGGTGGTGGTGGTGCGCGCTCCGTGCGCTCTCAGAGCGGTGATCAAGAGCCAAGCGGGGAAACGCACGCGTGCGCGCAAATATGAAGTGATCGTGAGTTTTATCATCACTATGTGACGACATGAGTTGGAACTCAACAGTCTTCCTCTGAGGAAGACCCTTTTGTAGTCCTTCACGGCACTGACTAGTGTGCTGTGCTCGCCACATGGCCTCGATCACGCAAAGCCAGCACTGAATGGGGATCCAATCTTATATAATGTTGGTCCCTGGTTTCGTTTGGGTTTGTTTTAGGGGGGGTCCTCGATATGAAACTGATAAGAAATTAGATGTTATCCCTTTCCTTTTTCTCTCTGCACTCATCTGGATTTATTTGCACTGAATGTTTTTATTTTATTTTTATATGATGATGATCCTGTTCTGGTAGATCTTTATCCCAAATACAGCGTGATAACCAGCTACAGATCTGCCAGTGACCCTTCTGCAGGGCTAATAGTGGCTCTTCCTGCTGTCCTTGGCTTTTAAAGCCGTTTGATCCTCCAACCCTGATGAGACGCCAGCCTCTCCCTTCAGCGGCACATTTTTCTCAGGCTTCTCACCAGTATCAACAGTGTGCCACCTGTTTCACACTCAATTACTAAGAGACTCAACTATACTCCCAGTAACCCTCTCTCAAGGGTGCTGCCTCCAACGTCATCCATCTCAACACGAGCAAGCTTTAGGTATGACACTAATAGCTTAGTACTCTGTAAAATACTCTGTATCCTGCTGTACTCGTTCCTTATCACGCATCAGGGGTTGAACAGCCCAGAGCTCTCCAGTGTGTTAATTTATGAAATTTTGAACAGACAAAATGAAATTAATCACAAACTCTGCAGAGGGTTCAATCACTGGCGTCAGAGCTTAACAAGAGGAAGGAATCTTCAAAAGAACCAAGCGTTCTAAACTGTGCTAAGGACTTATAGCGCTTGTATACCCTGGCATGCTTCAGGCATCTGTTGGATGGTTTCTTCTATCTGGTCTGAACAGTCTGACATTCGACATTTGCATTCCATCACCCAGATCTTGAGTTTCTGAGGAACAGGACGTTCAGTGTGAAACTCAGACGAGAATAAGCAGAAGCATAGGTTTAAGAGATCTGACGCCGTTAACAGTGAATGAACCTTTAAAGCTGAGTTATAATGCGCATAAAACAATTACGTGATTGAGCAAGCATGTATCACAATTATTCGACTAGGTTGATTATATGATTGATTATGTCTTTACAATGTATATAGATTCATTAGATGAATGAGTAAATATCTTAACACAAGGAAGAGGAAGGTGTAGGGTTTGGAGAATGGATTAAAGATGTTTGTGGGTTCGAATCCTTTCTGAGGAGTACTTTTTTTAAATCCAATTTCACCATCCTGTTCTGTTTAAAACCCTGCTGACCCTGGAATCTTCAGGTTGAGACTTGATGTTTTATTACTCAGAAGACCTCGACAGTAAATTACACGTTGGTTCTGCCTCAACTCAGCTTCGAACACGGTTAAAAAGAACGGATTTGCACGCAGCATCTGTTCTTTATCTGTGACAGTCCTGCATGTGCAGCACTACTTAGCCAAAATCCCAAATAAGCTTGCTTGGATTTTTGTTGTTGGAATTATGGGAGTCAAATCTCTATATGGGCTCTACAACCTGCCCTCAAACATAACATAATACTACATGTAGAATAAATATACTGCTCTCTGTCCCTGCATGAATTCATATGTTTATGCATGAAGGTCATATAACAAATAAAACATGAACGATTTATGCTTTTCCCCTAATAACAAATCTTAGAGGCCATTTTTTTGGTATTTTGCCACTTTTGCAGCCACATATTTCTTCACTGCATTTGCGATTTTAATAAGGTCAGAATGGAACTTTATCAATGTTATTTGTGGGAACTCAAACAATCAGGACACATCAGGATTTATTGCATGTTTCCGAGATGAGCACATCTGAACTAATTCAGGTTTGAACGGCATTAAAAATCCTCTTTTTCTGTGGAAAACATTGTGAATTGAAGGCAATGATGTTTACAGAGAGGTTTTCCTGACAGATTTATTTTTCAAAAGCAACATTAATCATAGAAACCAAAGTTTTTTTGAGCTGGCATCTCTGCACAGAAGCATATTCAGAAAACGCTTGCTCTGCATTTATGTTGGGCCGTCATTTAAGCATGAAAAGTTGCTCTCGGACCCTCAAACTGTGCCGAGGAGCGTGAATGAGCTCTTTGATAAGTGTGCAGTTTGAGAATAAGGCTAGCCGTGGTGGTGATGTGTGGGTGGGTGGCGGGGGAGTGATCCGGTCAAACTGCAGCTCTTTGTGATGCCTTCAGGGCTTCTGCATCTGACCCCGAGCAGGACTGCGAGTGCACATCTGGAACATTTTGACCTCTTGGGTAGAAGCAAAGAGAAGGAGAAGAGGAGCCTAAGGATGGGAGGCAGCAAAAATCCACTTTAATTATTTAATTAGCCACCGTCGTGAGATCATGGTTTCACTGCGCTTCGGTCAGACATCTGCTGCCCGCAGGCCGCCATCTGCAAGATTAGAAAGTACAGAGAGGTGCTTACAGAACTGAAATCAGTGATGTTGGATCTCAGAGCTAAAAGGAATAACATGGGGGGGGGGTAAAGAACACAAGTAAAAGTCCGTAAAAGTCTCACAGCGTTTCCGCTTCAGTTCATTGTTGCTCCAAGCGCGACGTGATTAGATGATTCAGCATGAAAACAGTAGAGGAATAACCCTGACGCCTGTTAGGCGCTCGGGCCTAATGATCACCAGACTGATATCACTGGCCCTTTTCCTGTTTTATTATGTCCAACTGTTCAACAGAAAAGATACACAAATTGTAGTGTTTGTGACTTTTTTCTTTTTGTATTCAGTTGTGCAGCTTTTCTACTTAACACGATCTTATTCACACACACATGTTGGCAAGAAAAGGAGTTTGAACATTTAAAATCTGCTAGAAAATGCTATTAATTTTTTTGCTGAAAAGTATTTTAATTACAGGATAAGACCAAAACCTAAGTACAAAAGCAGCGGTGGGTTACTAAGGTTGGAAGGAAATGAATTGAAAGAAAAGTCCTGAAATAAATTTAAAGCACATCTGTATGAATACGGAGTAAAAAGGCTCTAGAAAGAGTCACATTTAAGGGGCGTATCCTCTCAGACCTGATTTTATATACTGTATATATAATGCATAATCTATCTGTATAATATAGATGATAATATTGCTACTCAAAGAAAAACACGAGTCACTCAGGAAACAGAAAGTTGGCAGAAAGATGGGAAAAACAGGCCAGTTAAATACCTTAGAAATAATATGTACAATAAGGCCTGATTCATGAACATGCCAGAACTTTATTAAAGCACTTAACTGCCTGTTCCGCACCACTGCCATACAAACTAGAGCATGATAGCCACAAGCTGAGATGGTTTATTTACTGCATGTTAAAGTTCAGTATGAATGCTGTTTTTGTATTATAAATGTACACACACACACAGGGCTGTGGTTCTGTCATTAAATTACATGGGATTGCTTTTACTTCTGAGCAATGAGATAAATTAATTCATTTTAATAAAATTATAAAATAAAATAAAGTGTTTCTACAGATTCATTCAAATACATGCTGCAGTGCAGCTGACATCTCTTATGTGACGGGATCCAAAATCCTCCTCAGCCTCAACCTGCAAACAGCAATTTCTCTGTCTTGTTCTGTCCCTCTCTGATTGGACAGGAACGCAATAAACATGTCTGACAAGACAAAATTACATGTTTGACAGACAACACTGCAGACATGTGGGGCAGGAATGCTTTCGGTTGCCTGAAACAGGCAACGGGAACGGGAGCTCACGCTAAACGAACTCTGATTTCACCAATCCCGTTTGTACAAAGCATAAATCTGTTACAGGGATCAGTGGCAGCGTCTATAATGTAAATCCTTCATTATTAAATCATTAAAAGAGATGGATTTAGAATACCAACTTAAGTGTGTGTGTTTGTCTGGAAAAAGGGTTAAGAATTAAATATATATAATTTCCACTCTTATTATAGGATGTTTTTACCTCTTTTTATCTGTAGAGGTCTCTCATTTTCAGCCACGCAGATTTATGTGTTTTCAGAGTGATTACTGTTATTTGGATGCTTCATCTGTGACTCTGACATCTGAAGCTGTTTCCTCTCGAAAGATTGGATATTAAAATAATAAATAAAACCTTACAACTGATTACATATATATATGAAGGAAAACGAATTTCTTTTTACATATATTCAGAAATTCTCGCGTAATAGAGAAGATAATAGTATACAAATACATAATGTGGGGTAGATGTATATCTGCTGACCTCTCCTAGCAAGGGTTAAATCTGCATAGCTTCAAAAATAAATAAATAAAGTAGAACTTGCTGTCTTCAACACCACAGACACGGAAATGTTTAACGAATGCTGATGCTTCGAAACCTTTGATTGATTACGGTAACTTAATAATTTTTTCTTTAGAAATAACGTTTTGCGGTTTTAAAGCAGCAACTAGACTGAAAATAATTTTTAAAAAATCATCTAAATTTATAATATAGAGTTTCAGATATCAAACATTTATTAACATGTTTGTCTGAGAGCTGCAATCTTTTTGTTTGTGTTCATTTCCCCTTTTGTTACCATTGACCAAATGGACCACATGCTGCTTTTCTATAATATGCTATCTGTTCTTTTCACTAACAATGACACATTTGTGTTGTCCCTAAACGTTGTAAGAGAAAACAATTAATTTAACAATTAATACTCAGCCATTAAACCACATTAATAGTCCTGGACTTGAACATCATATATTGATGACACTTGCTTTCCAACAGGGAATAAGAAAACAATTGTTGGCTAACCTCAGCAAGGAACAGGTGGCACAAAACCACAAATGATAGAAGTTAATTTCAAGTCATTAGAAATAAAATGGGACGGTCTGAAATCTGTCTGGATTGTAATGGCTACTATAAAAAAGAATTACCGGTAAGTTGATCGCTCACAGATGCTTTAGACGTTTCTCTACTATTTATTTATTTATTTTCAACCAGGACTTAATTAGTTTTGGACCGGGATCCCTGCCTAATCAGATGTTGAAAGACTTTGCCCCATTTATGGAGCCACAGAAGGATCTGGATTATAGTCAAAGCAACAGCGCCGTCTGGCGGCCGTAGGGAAACAATACAGCATACAAATTGAACGTCAGGAAAACAAGGCAGCGAGTGCTTGATGTCACCACCAGAGTATACTGCGCGCTAAGATTTACTCAGGGTGAAGCGCCTTGTCCTCGTCTCACCTCACACAATCAGGGCTGCAATTGAGACACAAAACAGATCCATAAGATAAGAGCTCCCCTTGGTGCTGATGATTGTGGCTGGTAGTCATCAGAATCAGAATCAGAACCAGAATCAGAATCAGAATCAGAATCAGAATCAGAATCAGTTTATTGCCATTGTCAATGAGGGTTCACAGACTAGGAATTTTCCTTGGTGAAGTCGTGCAACATGTAACAGTAATTGGTTAAATTATTTAAGCTGAGACACATGAAAAAGAATAAAAGAACAAAGTCACTGACTCAGCCAAGCCTAAGTGCTGTGAAGTTTAACTCAGGTATTTGGTGTCATTGGTACCTGATGTTATTATAGGATTACTGTGTTTACTGTGTAAACTTTGTAAATGTTGTAAATGTTATGTGTGCTTTTTAATTGGACCATTGTGTCTGCAATAAAGATTTGATTGATTGATTGATTGATTGATTGATCTATATACGGCTAAATGAAACCTCGCTTGTTTGTGGTCTTAATCCTTAAATCATTACCGTGTTCAGCAATTGGCTAAGCCTAAAATCCCCCCAAAAGCTTTTCAAGATGGTGAAATTGAAGATGGCTTCATTGTTGATTGTGCTTTTGTTGGGTGCAAAAATAGCTGTCTCTAATTCAATATATAATTACTTAAGCAGCATGTCAAGTAGGTTTCCCTGCACTGAGAGTGTTAACAAGTACAGGGCTTATGCTTATCATTTTCCTCTATATTTTTTAATATAAGAAACTTTATCCAAATTCCCCAAGAAACGTTGTCTGATTGCAGTAAGAAGATGATCCTACAACATTTCATGAAATCAATCAAGAAAACTGCTGCAAGATTTAAAAAAATAAATAAATTTGGTCATTTAGTTTAGTCTAATTTCAGCATTTATTTTTTAGGAAGTCACAAGTATCTGTTAAACTGCACAATCATATGTTGTCATTATTTGTGTCTGTCAAATAGAAATAAGACATTTGGAAGGCGTTTTTATGCTTATGAAGAATATAGACTTCGCTGTGTGACATGACTTGTGGATCTTGCAGGCACTCAGACTTTAGCTCCCATTCACTGGATTCCACTCACGCTGCTTTTATTTACACATTCATAAAGATTAATATACAATCACTCATTTGTACTTTTTAAAAATCAAAATGTAATATGCATAGTTGTACTTTTTTTAAAATTTCATTTATTTGTTTGCTTCAACATCTAAAACCTGATGTTGTAGTATTCTCGTATCCATAAAAACAACTATTAATGATAAAACAATTTGCAACTTTATGAGATAAACTGAGGTTTTATTGCTGGATTTTATTGTTAATTAGGCAACTACTGTGCTTTAAAAGGAGAAAGAAAGGAATTAACGTACGCAATAGGTTTTATTTTCACACTTTCAAGTGTCTGGTTCCCGTTTGCTCTTGGCAACACAAAGATTTTCAGGGGTTCTCAAACAAGCGGGGAACCCTTGAGTTCTCCCATTATTTCACTCCATGCATTTGATTAAGAGTCGAAACAAGTGAAAAGGAGCAATTATGACGTCATTTGTTTTTGTATGATGCCATTATAGAAATAAACCGACGCCTTCTGGAGTTTTAGTTTCGTGTCTCTAATGTTGCGCTTCTATTGCATTTCGTTTGTGAACGTTTTGCTGTCCCGTCAAGATGAAAGTTTATAAACAAAGCACAGAAAAATACCCTTCAAAGTAAAAGCATAAAGTGTCTGCAACATAAGTGTTTAGCACATAAAGTGAGCCATTTCGCGCTGCTTGCAACTAGTTTCACCACAAATTGGCATAATTTATAAATCCCCTTCACAATCGATGAAGCAAACCGATTTAAACACGAGTTCTTTCTTTTAACCTGTTGATGAGGTTTTATTTTGAAACGCCGGTCTCTCCGCGTTAAAGGCTGATGGAGGCTGGGTTAGGATGAAGATTGAAATAAATCACATGGACCCAACTTCCCAAGTGGAGTTCGGCTGTTGTCCGTCCATTTGTGGGAGTCAGATTACAATGTTTTAACCTTTTTTTTCCTGAGTTTTATTTTTTGCATTCTTTTTGAACTTTGCCGGCTTCCCGTGCGCTTTCATCCACCTTTGTGCTTTGCAGACCTGCTCAGGTTTGACCATGCTGCAGACGTTTCGCCTCTGAGAGCCTTGTTGTTTGTTTTCTTGTTTGAATCGGCTCATTCGGCTCATTCATAATGACCGAGGAGAGCAGAGGCGAGCACAGAACCGAAAGCGCGAAGGACTTGGAGAAGCAGCTCCGGCTGCGCGTCTGCGTCCTAAACGAACTCCTGAAGACGGAACGGGATTACGTTGGGACGCTTGAGTTTCTCTCGGTGAGTCACGGAGGAGCGTTTTCTGCCAAAACCATGTAAAACAAAACAAAACAAGTGTGACATCAGAATCAACTTCACTGAGCTCACCTCTTTTGATGGAGACATTAACTTTTCAGATTCACAAAGTGTGAAATTGGGAAATCTGGCACAAAGGCATGGGTCAGCTTTCATCAGTGTGATGTCTAATCCATGTTCTCAGGCTGCTCAGAGAGTTAGAAGCTCCCTTTCATGTTTTAATGTTTTTAAATTAAGCATCTTCCCACATATTGTTTCACTATTTAGATGAAGAGACCAGATTGGGAGTCACCAGGAAACATCTGCTGACCCCTGCGTTTCATCTTGTTGTTTTTAAACTCGCACCGTTCCGGATTATCACCCCAGATTCCACATGTAGTATTTAAAATACAAGAGGAGTGTGTTTTTCCTGGGGGGGGGGGGAGTCTTTGACAACGACGGCACAGGTGTACTGAAATAAAAAAAAACGCTACCCCTGGCGACGCGTCTCCGGCCCGCCGCAGCACAGGAACGATGTGCTGTCAGGCCTGGTTCCATTGCATAAAATAACAGCTTAACCTCAAAGGCGGGAGGGAAAGAAAACTTTGGCTGCGCCGCCTTTGAAACCAGAGCGCTGTGAAAAAGTCATCATTCTGCATGGATTGTGTTCAAGTCTCATTTGACAAAATGGTGTTGATGTGAACCCGACTGTGGCGGCTTCGGAGGACTTCCGTTGCGTTTCCTCAGCAGTTCTCAGTCCGATGGGAACTTTGCAGTGAAGTTGGCTTGAGGGGGTTGTGTGTCGCTAACTGTGCGATTTCCCAGAACGCATGTATTACTGCGGTACACCCCTCCCCCCCCTGACCTGCCTCCCACTGCACAGATGTTTCCACTGGAGGGGCGGAAGGACCAGGGAGGGGATGATGCCCTATCTGACCTTTCCTAGAAGTGGCATCACTGGAGAAATGTAGGAGGCAGTTCCATTAGGGATCGAGTCTACCCCTCCTTCGTCTCCCCGTGTCTCTCGCTGGAACTGGGATATCATTTCAAAAGCAACTGATCCTTGCAAGCCCCCCCCCCCCAACCACAGCCTTATGACTGATGTGGGAGGTCCTGGGGAGAATCCCGGAAGACACTCGCCGTGATCAAAGACCGCCTTCATGGGGAGAGGGGTCATTTTGAGACCCCTCTCCCCATGAAGCCTGCCTCCACTACCACCGCAGAGCGACGCAAGTCTTGGTGTGTCTAGAGGTCATAATCGGGAACAGCGCCCCCCCCCCCCCCCCACCTCTGTGAGACTCCCCGGTGGGATAATCAAGGGAACTCCCGAGTATCAGTAAGGAGAGGTGTAGTCAGGATCACACGGTGGATATTGCGGGGGTCGGGTGAAGGGTAGTCGTGGAGGTCTCCCCCAGGGACTGGGCCTTGTGCCGTCTCTCGCAAATCACGTTTCCTGGAGAAGGAATTCCTCTGAGGTTAGGAAATGCTGGGGAACAATGAGACTCCGGTCAGTAGCCGAAGTCAAACAGTGGAGCAGAGATTGTTGGTGCTGATCCGTGGGAGAAAAACACAATGCATCTCATGCATACCTTACCGCGAAGGTTTGGGAAGATAACAAGACCTGTTGGAGAAGTTTGACCCGAATTTGTGGCCTACCTAACCTTGTGGGGGGAAATACGGAGGTGTCAGGAGTGTAAAAATCTAAATTCTTTGCGTTTTAAGCATCAGTTTTTGCAGCAGACTCTTGACGGCAAAGAATATCTCAGGCTTATCTTGCATAATGAACAATAAGGGTCATCAGATAATGGCCTGAGCGGTGGACACTGGTGTTTATGTTGGACGGCTGCGAGCCAATCAAACGACAGCCATTCCTCGAAATGTCTCAATGAGGGGAACGGCCACTTTAATTAGGTGTTTGCTTTTTGTGCACTTTGATGCAACCCGATGTCAAATGCGTTCTAAAGTCTCTGCTTTTTTCCCCCATGAAAGATGTTGAAATTCATTCGCCTGCACGATAAACAAGGGGGGGGGGGGGGGGGGGGACGACAACGGCAGAAAGCTTTCATGTCCTGATCCTGGCGGGACATCTGAGCAGCCACAAGTTAAACTTTAAAATACGCCAAAGCGCTTTGCAGAGCTCTAAGTGGTTCCTCAGCTGTAGCCCAACTAAAGCCTGCTGAACTATGAAGCAGCCACAGAGTGAAGTGTTGGGAAGACATTTCAATCCCTTTCATGCATTTGAGATGTTGGTTGAAGAATTGTAGTACTCTGGAATATTCTTTGGCTTGGGCTTCAACTTTGCAGCAGCTGCATATGATTAGAATTTTCTGTTTCCTTAATTTGTAAATGGAAAAGTCATTAATCAGTCGTCACCTTAAGGCGGGAGGTTCGGTAAAATCAGCTGCAGGAAGGTTGTGAATCTCTTTTGATGGAGGGAAGCGGCTGTTTTGGAGGGAATATTTCCCGTCCCTCATTCACAGATTGGATTTGTTTCCATCTGGACGACCGGATTGTCCTTAGATGCTGCGGTAAGACATTTAATATTTTGCTCGTGTCGTATGACCAGAGGGCGGTCCGGAAGGAGGTCAGGTCAGAGGGGCGCGTGGAGCCCTCCTATATACTCCACGACAGACTGCCGATGACCTCCAGAGGTCACGATCTCTTGTTCTCATCTCTTTCCTGTCTGCCAGTGACTTCCAAGCTCGCCTCTTGGTCCGGATGGAATCAAGAACAGATGATTCGGATGCTCGGTTTATCTGGATTTGACAAAAATGCACAAACCAAACTATGTAAAGAGAGCAAATATGAGTGTCTATGGCGGGGGAAACGGAACCACAACAAGCTATTGTGTTTGCTAATAAATACCAAAATACCAAGTTAAGTGAGATTAATTTTACGTTTTATTACAGTGAGCCCCCCTCCCCCCCCCAACAGTAAAACAAAGTTAAATATTATGAGCAGTTGCCTCTGTTGCTGCTGATGGAACCTTTTTGCCACATTGAAACCCAAGGGAACATTTTTGATTCGCTCATCCTGTTTTTTTTTTTTGTCTGTTCCCTTCTCCAGGTGAACATGATACGGTTCCTTCCTGTCCGTCCAATCAGGGAAGCTCTTGATGATCAGGCACCTTCCTTTACCGGTTATGTGCTTCCTGCTTTACGGTTGCGGTTTCTGATTTGCTCTCTGGGCCGTTTTGTAATGTCTTGCCTCCGTCTGCCGTAATGACCGGAGAAGAATAGCACAGAATAAATTGATGCTTGGCCTTTTCAAATGTGTCCTCTTGTTACACCGAGCCATTCCCGTTTCCCCCCCGCAATTCAATTTAGCAACAACTATTTGAAAATGGCAAGTATGCCAGAATGAATTAAAGTTGCGTCAATTCTGAGAGCATCAGCTTTTGTTTGACAGCGTCTGAGTTGCAGATCCGTCTCTCCCTCTCTTACCACGACAGAGGCTGAGGGTATTTCTGATTTGGTATGTTTTTCTCCTTGACTCTTTGTAATTGAACCGGGGCAGTCTCTCCTGTCTGAGAGAGACTGCCCCCCCCCACCCCCCACCACTGCTGCTGCCTCACTGGAGGTTATCCTGATTGCTTCCAAGACTGAATGTCTTCTCCGTCCCTTCATTCTGTATATTTGGTGCAGGAATCAGTTTGTAAGCTAGATCTGTCTGAAGAGTAATAACAATGAGGATTAGCTCAGGAACAACGGGATCTTTCCCTGCAGAGCGTTTTGCACTAACCTGAAGTACCATAACAATAAAAACACCAGTGGGATGATTCTTTCTCTTCATCAGGGAGCAGTTTGCTTTGGAAGCCACCGTTTTATCCATATATCCCATTTTAGCAATCTCAAAACGAAGACATGCTGTTCAATAAATATCTAATATTATAATGTTCATTGAGGGGTGTGAAAACAAATGCAGGTTATTTGTTTGTAGTCTTTAACACCTTCTTTCTGTTACTGTTAAAACATTTAAGCCCCTCTAGCAGGTTCCTGCACAGTGTAGGGTTCTTTTTGCTTCTGTCTCAGAGGCCAGTTTTCAAGCAGGGTTTCCTTCCTTCCTGGCCCTCCCCATCTTTACATTGTGCTCCATATTTCCTGTTTCAACACACACGCACACACACACACACAAAGAACACACACACACACACACACTTCCCCCACTGTCTCCACCGGTCAGGGAAAGGAGAGTTGCCCACTTGGCAAGGTGAAGCTTCACTGCATAGGGATGCTGCTGCACGGAGCCCTGCCTGTATTGGATTCATCTAAGGCGGCGGTGGCGATGCAGCGGAGAAGAAGGCGGCCATTGATTTTGCCTGTGGCAGCTGCCCGGTCACATGGCGCAACAGAGAGCGGTGGCACTTTGGATGATATTCACGACATCTGATGGAGTCACCATCACAAGGATGCCTGTGTTTTAACCCCCCCCCCACCACACACACACACACACACAGATCGGATCATTATGCTTGTAGTGCTGGTTTGGCAATCGTAAAAATTACAATCTGTTTACAAGTCAATTAAAAGCAGATCTGCTTCGCCGCTCTCTTCGTTCTAATGTCCGACAGGAAGATCTTTTTTCTCCTCAGAAGTTGTTTAGACAAGTTTGTGTGTTTCTTGTCTCGCCAATTCCATTTTTTGCCTGCATGTTTCTGTCCATCCTGCATTTCTGGGCTCGTGATCCATAAACAATCCAAAGCGACCCGGCAGCCAGACGAGATTCCACTTCATTCATTATTTAATTAAGCCTTTGAAAAGGAGTTGCTGCAGCAGCTCTGATAGTGAGACAAGGCTCCCTCTGTCTCGAAGCATGCCTCGTGGGCAGACGTCCTCTTCATGTCAGCCTGTCTGGCTTTTCCGTCTTCTTTTTCATTCCTCTCTTTCTTTCATCCTTTAAAGATTTCAACAATAACGCATCAACAAAAAGTTTAATTACAACTGTAAATTTTAACTGTATGGATATATGGCAACTTTTGCTTTCCAAGTTATTGGTTATCTATTTGAAGGAAACTCTTAATTGTGATTCCTGATGAAGTTATAATCAAATGGAGGAGTTGGGTGTGTGACAGTTATGAGACAGATGATTCTGCTCAGTCATCTTGCAGATCAATACAGAGTCCTGGAGTGTGGGAATTGGCCTGTAGCAGTGGGTAACGGATGGGTAATGGAGGGGGGGGGGGGGGGGGGGGTCTCTAAAAGCTAACTCTGATCAACTGGAGGCTGGTCTTACTGCTTAATATCCAATTTCACAAGTTAAAAGATCTTTCTAACGCACTTCGGATGCCTTCCCTTTATGCTCACTTTGACTGACACGACCGCCCAGAATGGTTTGATGCTTCTTTTGCCCCTGCTGAGCAATGAGCTCAGTTGGGAGTCAGGGGCAGGCATCGGACACAGACATATTCATCAGATAAATGGCTTCATCCTGGTTATTATCTGATGACTTGGGCACCGGGACCACTGGAAGGACAAAGAATATCATCAGAGATTAGATATTTGTTTGCCCTTCATAGCAAATGCATTAAAGGGACGTTGGTTGGTTGGGTCTGAAATCTGCCCTTCATATATAACTCGGTTTTCTTTTTTCCCCGTACAACTGCTTCTCCAGAAATGTTAATCCTTCAATTGGAACTTTATTAGCTGCCGTTTTAATTGCCTTGAAAGCAGCCTACTTTTCTCTAATTTATTAGTGGGAGTCGTACGGAAATGAAAGGGGAGGTCCAAAGTCGGAAGTACCTGTATCCTCCTGAAGAATCTGTAATTGTGATCACACAATATGTTCTCTGTTAATTATATTAACCAGAGGCCCTGCATTGAGCCTTAATAGTCACTGCCCAGATTGATGTATTAACATTCCTTGCTGTATTTAGAGTGTCTCTTTCCTGTATACATTCCCAGCGGGGGAGAAACTGGACAGTTCCGGGAAGGCTTTCCAGATGAGGAGCTCGAGATGAATCCCGGAGGTGTCGGCGGGACCTGCTGAAGACGGGAGTCTTATGGGAAAAGGGTCTTTTCTATTTTCGGATGTTCCCCTGTGTTGTCGAGACTGACTCAGGCCCTTTAGGGGGGGTGGGGGTGGCCAGTTTTTGCTTGCTAGAAGTGTGTGTTTAGGCGTTTTCTTTTTTTTTTAAGCGTCGATGCAGGAGATCTTTAACCTGTAATGTTGAATTCCGGTTTAAAAGGAGTTCCTCTGAGCAGGAAGAATGCTCGGTACCCCCCCTACGGGGTTACCATGTAAAGAAGGCCAAACAAGGGTCTCTTTGTCCCTCTTTATCCCCATCTCTACATCCTCTCTATCGGTCTATTCTCCATTCCTTTTTGTGTCTCCCTCTTTCCACGTCTGTCCCAGATGATGGGCTTCACTTCCCTGCAACACATAAACATTTAAATTTAATCTGATATATAACGGATACCTTATTGTGTGTAAGCAGGTTATTCATGTGTGCTTGTTGCTCCACTCGCCAGCTGTGCCTGAAGGTCAACGGTTCCATGTCTGCCTGCGCTTTCAACAGTTCTAACCCAAGCCACATCCAAAGGCTAGCTCTGCACTTATAATACAAGCAGAAAGGAAAGTAAAAGAGTAATCCTCTACATCGTTTCGCTCTTTTCAGTGTGCTTCAAGCTCTTTTCCTCTCCGGGTGGGATTTGCATGCCCATCACAGCCCACTCTGCTGTGTATCTGTGTAATGTGATGGATGGACATTGTGTGCGTTTTTTTTTTCTTCCCTTAGATTTGCATCTTCAGCATCATATTTTTATTGGACACGCAAAGGGGCTCAGTTAATATGCAGTTTGCGTGCTTTATTTTAAAGCAAAAGAATATTCATCACTGTTGTGTTGTTTTCTTTTCGTGAATGTGCAGAAGCGAATAGCTTTTGTTTTTTGCCAAGCTCTGTGTGATTCCTCTGTTTCATTGACAGAGATCAACAGAGGACAGAGCCGTGCAGGAAGCCAATTGTATCTTTCCAATCTGGAGACATGGGGGGGGGGGGGGGGGGGTCAGGCATTGCATAATGTCCATTCACAAAATGTCTTGAACTGAGTTGGCCTGGCGGACACCGTCTGCATGGAAACGGCCGTCCCGCTGGTCTCCTAACCCTTTTCTTTTCCTCGCAGTGAAGGCCAGAGGAGGCGGTCTATAATTTCAACGACCATGCTCCTGAGCAAAAAGGCATTATTTGTGTATATAGCGCACGCTGTCCGTCATGTTAGTTTGAGGTCATTTCCTGCTGTTAAAGCAGCTTCCTGATTTCAGGTTTGTCACGACGGCGAAGGCTGCATGTAGTTTGCACTCGCTGTAATCTGAGTGTTGCTGAGGCAGACATGAGTCTCTCCATCACGCCTCTGTTGTCCACGGCGTCGTGAGCCGGCCTCACTCAGAGAGTGCATAAATCTATTCATCACACCCATCTGCTGTGTGGAATAATGAAAACGTTGATGCTCTTTTCAGAACAAGAAGAGATTCCTCTGAATTTAATGTCACTGACCCACAGAAAATCCTGCTGTTTCAAACACTCAGAACTTCTGTCCTTTTTAAGTCACTTTTCTTACAAATAAGCTGATGATGATGCATTTTAGTGGGAGGGTGCGGTAGATCGAAGAGGAATAAGTCGCCAAAATCCTGGTTACATGTTCGGTGGGTCACCGGCGGTGAGCTTTAAAATGCATTTAAAGTCTGCTTGTGATTCAGAAGGAGCCTGAGCCTGTGGTGGATTCCTGCTAGAAAGCACATCCAGTCCTCGGGAACAAAATGTGTCTCTGTGGAATTCATTCGTTGTTTGCCGAGTGGGCACAAAGACAACAACGATGGCGGGAATATGTTTTCAGATCTTCAGCTATTTTATTTTATTTTTTTCCTTTTTTTAAAACTTGGTTTGAATCCTTTGAATATGATACGTTTCTAGGTGATAATATCATCAGAGGGAAACTGAGAAAACGGAAGCTTTTCCTCTGTGATGCTACAGAAAGACAAATGGCGACTCGCTCCACTGACATTGGATTCGGAAGTTTACGCTACGCTAGATTTAAATACAACATATTATTCTGCAAATGAGCTTTGCAAGTCTGTGTTGCTGCGCCGTTGGAACACTGTACAATCCTCATGGCAATGGGCTTACATTCGCGATCGCCCTCGCTACTGTTACTACTCCCATAAATCCAGCCGGTCAGGCAGCTTCCCAGTCACTCTCCGTGGAGACGCTTCAGGATTAGTCTGGGCAGTGTCTTCAGAAGAGACGTGTCCGTTTACACGCATCAAGTTTTGAGCAGTGAGTGTATTTTCTGTGGTGCATAAATAGTCTGAACTCTGCAACAAAACACCCTCTTAATCATTGGATCGTTTGTTATTGCCATACATTTGATCAGATTTGGAGTTCATGCATTTCATTTAAATAAGGTAAGCATCTGCTGTGTGGATCACACTTCACAGCAGACCCCCCCCATAGCAATAGAGATAAAGTATAATCAGCGCTTTATTATTTCATCTTGAGTAGACTCATCATTATCAGAACTGAAGTGAAAGATTCCCTAATGAGCTCATGTCTGATGTCGCACATCGCTGACTGGAAGCAGAGTTTTCGATTCAAATTGGTGCTGCTTTTTCTCCGCTGACGTCCCGTACTGTAAGCCCCTCCAGGCCCGTCGAAGTCTGATGCACGTTTTTGACTTGGTAATCAGATGCTAATACATGTGAGTGGCAGAGTTGCGTGGCGAGAGCGCTGCAGAATGGTAATCGGCGGCGAGGCTGCCCCACAACAAGGAGTTTATTATTTAAGCCTCTCCTTTGCAACCGCAAAGCCGGATTCAAGCGCTCCTTTGTAGAGCTCCTTTTGAAGTGTCGCCCCACATCAGTGCAATGGGATTGAGATGATTTCAGTTATTTCTCTTTTTCATGTCAGTGTGTTTCACAACAAAAGCGTTGCCTATTTGATTGGCTAGAAATGGAGATTTTTTTTTATAACCGAGTGAGCCAAACCACCTTTCCTTGTGTTCACAATCAATCAAGGGAAACTTGAGCTTGGTTTAAGGCGATCGGTTTATTGCCTACATACTTTGTGTTTGCATTGTGCGAGCTCGCTGGGGCAACACTGCCCGCTGTGTGGCTGCAGTGGGTGACGGGTGGTATAGTGGTCCTCAGTGGGGTGGTGCAGGGATGCCCCGTGGATTAGGGTCAAATGCAAAGACAGATGTGGGTTTCTCGCTGACTGCATGAAACACGTTGCCTGCCCGTCTGGAGCTGGATCAGGTTCTTCCTGGATCTGCTGCTGTTGGCTTGTCATCTCGTACCGTAAGGTGAAAACCTTACACCGCTGACATGTCGGGTCGATTGCTTTGGAGTTTGAAAGCACCGTTTGTGTTTTCCCCGTGCGCTCCCAGAGTCGCGTGACTGTGACTTTCTAGTTTGTGCTTTGGTTCGCTCTGCTGCGGGAACAAATTCTGCTGATTCAAGGTGAACGTGTGAACCTGCACGATTGGGGATCCAAGATCAGACGAATGTTGAGCTCTGTCAATTACCAATTCAATTTCATTTATAGAGGTGTATTATCCCTAGAGGATTGAAGGGATCCACATCAAGCTCCTCCTTCATCCACCAGAGCGGTGGGCCGCCATGCCAGCAGCCAATCCAGAGCTCGAAGACGTCAATTGCAAGAAGTCTGCCTTCGTCATGATTATCCTTGTGGACCCTTTTTCTGCAGCTGGATGGAAACTACAAACTACGTAAATGCCGGAAAGCTTTTCCTCATGCGGATTTCAGAGTCCTTCATTCCCTCGCTGTCTTTCCTGACATCAGCGCATTCTCGAGGTCTCTGTCCTCTCGTCTGTGGTGCCGCGCTCTGATTTTGTGAGATGGATTGGTGCAATCAGCGGGGTCACAATGTGGGTTTTGACAGCTTTGCTGCATTGTGGGCGCTTGTAGTTTCAACATAATTAATTGATGAAGAGACTCAGCTGGAATACAACTGTTGGTTAACTTTTATCTGCAACATCATCAATCTTTTCCTTTTCTGCTAACAGGTTTGCCATAATTAATTCCAAGCACGTTCTTTTTTTTCTCTACTTAGAAAACCCATCTCTCACTTGAAGGATGACTGGAGTTACTTGTGTGGCACTGGAAATGGAAATAAATGTTGTTGACGCTAAACTGACATCTCATGAGTTTGTTTTGTGGCGCTATGCTTGCCGCATAACTTTCCCTGATTCAGATTTGACAGCGATTTGGCTGTTATCGGCACAATTGAAGACCATTCCGCTTCTGCTTAATATTTATGCACGCTTCACATTTTGAGCCTTACGTCATTGCTTTTCCTCAAGTGGAGTCATCAATCAAAAATCAAAGCACGATGCGAACAATTTGTTTCTTACACAGCGTTCCTATGACGATTGATTCAATCTGCGCTCCGCACGCTGCTCATGCAAACTTAAATATTCTTGTCTGCTGCCTGTTGATGGATGTTGTCTTCTTTTAAAAGCTCTCCCACAAGCAGAGCTCGGCAAAACAGCAAATTCTTCCCGAGTCACATTTTTAAGGATGCATTCGAAGCACACCTCCTTAATTTGCCTTTCTAACAAAATGCCCTGAAGCGTTAAAACGGGTTGTCGAGGGCTTGCGTCTCATAGCAAAGCCTGGGAACCATCGTCTTGAAGGCACTGGAGAAAATAAGAGCGCTCCCTATCCATCTCAATTCACACACACACACACACACACACACACACACCATTGGCCTCTCCACCTCGCATTCCCATCCACTTGGCGTCGGCTTTGAAATACTATGCGCTTCAATTATTGTGGAGCTTTCTTTTGTTTCTTCCAGCCAGTTCAGGCAGAGTTTCACGTGTATCAGGTATCTATTGTCATAGTTTACCGAATTAGCTCTGGCAGCTAAGTGTTACAGCTGCGCAGACTCAAAATCTCATCTTCTGTTTGTCCCATTAAGAGTTTGACGATCAGACGCCAGGATGTAATTTAATCCCGGGTTCCTTTTCGGAGACTTTTTAAATGTTGCTTTCTTTCTCTCTCTTCTGCGTCAGGTTTTTCTCCATCGTCTCAACCAATACGCAGCCGCCAAAATCGACAAGAACATCACGGAGGAAACCGTCAAGGTGAGAAATACTGGGAGCAGTTGAACTTATGTTCATCAGAATTTACCACACATTACACAGAAAACTAAATAAAGTGGGTTCATTGTTTAGGGTCCTCCTTTAGTTCTGAATGAAGGTGCGGGCGATGCAGGAAGCAGCTGTAAATCTCATCTATTTATAAATGATTCCGGCTGGAGGATAATAAAGGTTGCTCTCTCACAGTGGGAATGTGTTTTGTGTGACTGTTTTCAGGGAGCTTGCTTACTTTTGAAGGTAAATACACAGTGTATATTTACTGCATGTCCCATGTTCGGGAATGTCTGTCCCCTCTATGCTTTATTTGGAAACTCTGTGTACAGCGAGGGCTTGATTGCGTGGGTCATTATGAGGTTAGGAAGCAGCAACCTGTGATGTCACCAGGCAGCTGAGCGGCATCCAGTCTGGAACAGAGGTGAACTGATGGCATTTTACTAGATGCTTGACTGCTCTCAGGATTGCTTGAGATTACATTGTCTCTTAAAAGACCTTTTTAAAGATCAGTTTTACTCTAACTTCTTTTTAGTTGTCTAAAAAGAAGCCACAAAAATTGTGTTTTGTAGAAGCGGGCAGAAGTCAGCAGTTCTTGAAGCCAAACTTTCTGTCCAAAACCTCTTGATAATGTGCTCCTTTTTTTTATCTTCCTCGATGAAATATGTTTTATCATGTTTGTAATTGACATTTTATGTCTCCAGCAGAGATTCCCATTAAAAAGAAATGGGGAATCTCTGTCTGCTGCAGCTGGCCACAGAATACGGAAATCACAAAAGGAAATGCACAAGATGAATGTCTCCATCCTCTTCTTCTTTCCCAGGTTTTATTCTCCAACATTGAGGAGATCCTGGCTGTTCACAAAGGCTTTCTGTCCATGGCAGAGGAGCTGCTCCAACCAGACCCTTACGCTCACCATGAAATCGGCCGCTGCTTCTTGCGCTTTGTGAGTCGTCGCTACGCCCGTGCACATCCACGCATAACACGACGCCTCTCGCCTTAACACGTGATCGTCACAGTGCGATCCGTAATTGTGTAGCTCAGTCTCATCTCCATCTGCAGTAATCACCAAAGAGTTTATCTCCTATTTTACGATCAGAAGGCAAATGTTATTTACAATATTTCTGCTGAAAATGACGAGATAAAAAAACCACATGGCGTCAGTTTATCTCTCTGGATTAGCCATGATGAGGTGATATGCTTGTTGGGGCTCAGATATGCTGCTCTGTCCAGCTAGATATATATAGTTTTTTTTTGTGGTACAGAGCCCTGGGGCACACTGACATATAATAGGTTTCAAAGTGTAATAAATCTTCCCATCCTTCTGTGGGCCTCAAGCTGCTGCTCTGCTGCAGCGCCCTGGTTGTAGCACTGGGCCACAGTTTATACAGGTGAGACACAGATGATTGAACAATAAATTATGTAGCGTTAATGATGAGCTGACTTCATTGAGAAACTGGAATAGTAAAACTCTTTTCTCAGTCCATTTTTTTTTTTTTTTTAATCTTCCTTCTCTGTAGAGGCTTTTTATTGCAACATTTTACAGCAAAGACTTTCACATTTTAGACACACTTACAGAAACACAGATGGGTGAATAAGCTTGTTGTACAGCAGACTGTTGAAAGTGAACTCTCAAGATCCCCCCCTGCTTTGGATTGCAATAAAATCCTTTTGTTTTGAGCATTCATACGCTCCTTTTCACAAACATGAATAAATAAGATGCGCTTTACTCTATAGTTAATCTTAAAGTTGTGATTTTCAAACGCATTCCCTCTTGATTTATTACCCCCCTGTCACATTGACTTCTGAGCCAGATTAACACGGCCAACGTTCTCGTTTTCACGGCGGTGGTGAGACTGTGTGGTCTGATTCTCCCTGCTGCCTTCAAAGACAATGGGACATCTTGAGAACTGCTGTGATTGGAAAGTTGTCAGTCATGTGGCTGCAAGGCAGATGACAGGATATGGATGGAAGCCCCCCCCCCACCCCACCCACTGTATATAAATTACTGTATGTATTTCATGAAAGAGAAGAGAGTGAGAATAGGAACACTTTCCCAACATGATTGCTGTCATTTATACTGGTCCATAATCTCTTTTGTCCTTCTGTGCTCTCAATGATCATAATTTCCAAGTCAATATTTCTGTTTTTAATATTTCCCTGTCTCAATCACCTTTCTCTGTGACTTTGTCCCCTTCCCCCCCCCCCCCCCCCCCCCACACTTTTCCTTTGTGTGGCTTTTGCAGAGGGAGCGCTTCCAGATTTATGATGAGTACTGCGGGAACCATGAGAAGGCCCAGAGGTTGCTGCTGGAGCTCAATAAGATCAGGAGCGTTCGGACATGTTTACTGGTGAGAGGCGGCTGCAAACACGCACATACACGGTGTCCTGGATGGCGGTCGCGTAGAGTGTGCGTAGATTTAAAAAAATAAAAAGTAAAAATAATTTAAGCAATCCTTGTTCAGTATTGCATTGCATTTACATGGGAAATGTTGTTGCAATAAAGATCTAGGGTAAAAATATAAGGACAATATTTACATCATTTACATTACTTGGACATACGAGCAGACGGTCACACGCAAGGGAGCTGGGTGGTGTAGAACCCTGTACTCAATGTTCCAGCTGATGGGACTCCCTCTTCCTGTCTCGACACTTTCGCTTCCACAAGGGGAGCATCGTGTTGCTTGAACAAAAGATGAAGACATCCCCTCTGTGGGATCGCTAAACTCTCTCTCTGCTTGTGAACTGTACTCTCGTATAAGATGTCGAATCTGCTCACTTTCTCTTCCTTTGCGTTTCGGCAAATTACCTGATGCTGTGTGCGGTCGAGTTTTTTATTTTGTCAGGATTTGAGAATTTTAGGTTCCACAGTGCAACCATTACCAGACTATTGTCTGTAAATGCGAGCGCTTCACCCTCCTGGCTGCTTTGCCGCACAGCGACACACGCCTGTTTCATTACACGATGCTACCCCCACTTGTGCTTCAAATATTCGTAGAACGAGAAGTCTTTGAAATGGAGATCTACAGCAGAGGTTCTCCAGTGTGACCACAGACTCATTGATTGGCCGACACAAAGCGCATTACTTTTTCTCAAGGCTGTAATTGATGGCGTGAGAGATGAAATGAAAAAGAACTTCTCTGATTTACTGGCCATATGTTTAATGTCAGAATCCAGCGGAGGCAAATGTATTCATTGATTTTGATTGCCTCTGCCGAGGTGGGCGTATGAAATCACTGCTTATGCAAGTTTTCAAAATGGCAATTCAGGCATGGGAGGTTTTGTATTGTTTGAAACCTTATAGATGGAGGGTTCTTAAAAGTTTATACAAGAGAATCTCTGATCAACCAGCCGGAGATCATTAAAAGTGATGAACATCTGCTCACATCATGCAAACGAAAAGCAGCTGATGAACCCGCCGGATAATTGGTGTCGATATTCCGTTTTAATTTTGCTGTCATTCCATATTAAAACAGTGTTTTAGTGTTCTCATTATTTAATATACACTTCACATTTTACATTTTTATCGGACTGAAATTAAAGACTTTCTTATAAATTGACATTCCCTCTGCTTATATCATGCAATTTATTTTTCTTCTTACTGTTCTGGTGGATGCAGCTGTCACTCCGCCACCTATCTGTAAATGTTTTTTCTTTGTGCCACAACTCAAGCACCGTTCAATATTATTTGATGAAACTTGGCATACACATCAACCATAGGGAGGAGTTGTGTGTATATATATGTGTTTTACATGCTTAACATAAATGTTGCAAACCACATCTCTTGCTAATAATCATGTCTTTATTTGGATTTTATTTTATTCTCCTCTCCAGAACTGCATGTTGCTGGGGGGCAGAAAAAACACAGAGGTCCCATTGGAGGGTTACCTGGTAGCTCCTATTCAGAGGATCTGCAAGTACCCATTGCTGCTCAGAGTGAGTATGGTCTCCTGCGTGCTAACCATACATTACGGAGATGCCACACCCTTGTGCCACCTCTGTGGGGGCACCTTCTACTCCGGTTTTCATCCACCACCACCTAGTCATTAGTCAGAGCTGTACAGTATTCCCATCAGCCTACTCCCTTACTAATGAAACACTGGGCTCGTATTCTGACAAGTGTCTGCTTTGGTTCGCGAGCAGGACCACATCGCAGCAATAACAGCAGACCTATCATCACCTCCCCTGCCCAGCCACTCATTCAGACTCGGTGCCCGGGCTCATAGCTGGTCAGTGAGTTGTAAGTCTTAAAATTCACCGACGGGAGACATGACTGAAATGAAATATAGGTTCCCCGGTGTCTTTGAGTCGGTGATCTGAGCTGTCCTATTGCAATGATCTATTCATTTTCTCAGGCATTTTCTAAACAGCCACAAGTACAGCCACAGTGATCTAATAATAATAAGGGTGTAATCTGATTCTGTGCCATTTGAAGTGTTCCAGCTGCCAGGGCCTCCTCCTCCTCTTCTGGAAAGATTCAGATAGCCATCGCTGGCTGCAGATGTATCCAGAACACCCTGTAGAGTCCACAGAAACACAGAGCCGTTTTTAATCACTGGAGCATGAACGAACGTGGAGTGGATGGGAAATGCATCGTGTATTTCTGAGATTATAATTCAGATTTAACGCCTTTTAAAAAGTAATTTAGGAGCATGAATGTCTCCACTCGTACACTAACTGTGTTTGCATTTGCAGGAGCTGCTAAAAAGGACCCCCAAGAAGCACAATGACTACGCCCTGGTGCAAGACTCTCTGCAGGTGATGAAGGCCGTGTGCTCCAGCATCAACGAAGCCAAGAGACAGATGGAGAAGTTGGAGATTTTGGAGGAATGGCAGTCCCACATCGAGGGCTGGGAGGTAGAGCCAAACCAATCACCAAGCTCAAAGTCATGACTTATTGAAGGCCACTTAGCCTTATGCCAGCCCCAACAAAAATTCTTAGTGGCTTGACTGTTATGCTCTCTTGTTCTCTGTGGAAACAATGGCTCACATTCCCTTTCTTAAATTTGTTCTGCCTGGATGAGCCTGATGCCGTTCGTTAAAGCTTCAGGGTCCAATTAGCATCAAATAGACGAC
Organism: Brachionichthys hirsutus; assembly: GCF_040956055.1. Lineage (NCBI taxonomy): Eukaryota > Metazoa > Chordata > Actinopteri > Lophiiformes > Brachionichthyidae > Brachionichthys > Brachionichthys hirsutus. The sequence continues at coordinate 8,041,249 of NC_090910.1, read as the reverse complement.
ACGTCTCGGTCTGCAGGATCGCCTTGGGATCAGGCATTTTCATGGCTTCTCAGATGCTTTAATAAGAAGGCAGAGGTGAAAGAGAAAGCAGAGGTAACTTTTAGGAAAGAGGCTGAGACTGTTGTAAAAGTGACCTGGAATTACCGGTATGCGAAAAAGGGCTTAAAAGCATCCTGGAAACGGCAAGGTGTCGGCGAGTGAGCCTCAGACCTTTTAAGTCAGATCCAGATGATTCCATGAATTTAGAATTTTGCCGCAGCGCTGTTGCCTCAAAAGGTTGCAGGTTCAAATCCAACTTTTATGTGAGGAGTTTGCATGTTCTTCTCGTGTCTGCGTGGGTTCTCACCGGGTTCTCCGGCTTCCTCCCACCGCCGAAAACATGCAGCTTCGGTGAATTGGTTACGTTAAATTGTCCGTGTGTGTGTGGGTGTGTGTGTGTGAATGTTGTCTGTGTGGCCCCGTGATGAACTGGGGGCTTGTCCAGGAGGTAGACCGCCTCGACCGTAGACTGCTGGGATAGGCTCCAGCACGACCTGCGACCCGGTTACGGAAAAAGCGGTTGGAAAATGAATAAATGAATGATTTTAGCCACATTTACTAGCCAGGAATTTTGAAAGAATTTTAGAATAGTTTGTTTTTATTGTAAAAATATGCATTACAAGTGTAATCAAGTCAATAAAATAAAACATTAATCCACTCATGTTGAATCTAGTAACATGGAAAAAAAGTCGTCTCACGGATTTCAACAGATAATTAGGAATATGAAAAGTTATGTTGCACCCTCATTAATCTTTAAGTTGGATCCCAAAATGAACACTGCACATTTGAAATGTACTTTAAACATGAACACACACACATCGTGTTGAATGGAATGACATCCATCTTGTACTTAATGCAGACTTGGCTGTAGTTAGTCTGTGGCTTCCCCTCAGCACTTTTATTAATTGTAAACATTAGCTCATGAGCATGAAGTGGGATCGTCTGACCGCTGCATGACAGACTCTGCAGCTCCAAATGAAATGGAACCGAGGAGAAGAGGGGAGGGAAGCAGAAAAACACAGGGAGTGACTGATGTTTGCATCTTGCAGCTTTGTGTGGGTGTTTGAGGAATGATGGAGGGATGAGGAGTGACTGGGAGAGCTGCTCCTTTTTTCCGTCGCCGCTCCTCCACCCTGGCTGATTGCTTGTTAATGCCGACCGGCTCCACAGCTGGTCGCCCTTGCGACATCCTGGCAGGTTCGCCTCGCGTGGGAGAGACGAGGCTGGCGATGGCCAGCATTTTTCATGGTGGTGATTGCCAATTGGTTAGTTTTCCAAGTGGTCTGTGTTTTGTCACTGCTGTGCACCGTAGAGATGCAGTATGTTAATTTTAGAGCAACGGGCAGTTGCTTCCAGTTGTGTTCCACTTCACATTCTGTTCTCTTGTGCATGTTTAATTAGTGTTCCTTCAATGTACTTGGCTCTGCTTCAGCTGGAATCTGTTTAATTTCAGTAAAATTATCTCATGTCTATGGCTCATTCTCAAGCACCACTACAGTTTCCACCACATCTCCCTAATTAATGGCATATCCTCCATTGTCATTTCTAGTTGTAATCATTTTTCTGCAGTTGTTGCATCTGGCACTTCTGGGACTATCAAGAGGGAAAGGTTGAACATTAGTTGAAACAGATGACTTGCGGGTACAAAGAGTTTTCAGTGGAACATTGACTTGGAGCAAGATTGGGGTGAAGAGTGTTGTGGAAATGCTGCTCAGAAGGCTGGACTTGGTGAAGTGCTGTTAAAATTGCATGAAACAGAAAAAGGAAATTGTCTGTCCTTCTGTGAAAAGACCCTAAAAACAGGTCAGGACCGATTGGCCTTTCCACGTCTGGTTGTGCACACATGCACGAGCTGAAAATGAGTTTAACATCTGGTCATGAGCTCTGGAAGAGTGGGGGAACAAAAAAAAAAAAGTGTGGCGGAAGGAATGAAATAGATAAAGAAATAGTCCAGGGAATCAAGAGGCGGGGAAGAGAGTAAGAGATGATCAGCAGAAGTGAAGGGAGGAGGAGCGAGAAACTGGCGAGGAGGGAAAGAAGGAAAAGCTTGGATGGGTTTTGGCCCCCGCTGATGTCCCCAGCAGAAGGAAATACTTAGCACATTTTCCGGCTCTGTGCGCGTAGTAGTTATTTTTAGCGCCGATCAAACATGGTACATAAATCCCCAGAACAGACGAGGTAAAGGAGAAGGCCGCACTTTCATCACTTGCAGGAGAAACCTCAACCCCGTTTGGTGACCAGACTCGACCATGCACGCGTAGTTTGACTGAACGGGATGTTATTCTATAGGAGCTATTAGCCACGCAGCGATCTGCTCTGAGGAAACGGGGGGGAGTGTTTTCACAAACCGCTGAGAGAGGGAACAGGAAAGGCTGGGCTTTCTAAAGCCCCCCTCCCCCCCCGTTCAAACACTCTGTGGGAACACTGAATGGTATAGAAATAATTTGTAAAACTTTATTTTCTTGACAGACTGCAGATTTCTTGAAGCCGTCTCAATCTGGTTCCACTCCCATGTTTGACCTTTTGTCCACATGTCCATCTGCAGGGCTCCAATATCACCGACACGTGCACAGAGATGCTCATGCACGGCGTCCTCCTGAAGATTTCCGCTGGAAACATACAGGAAAGGATTTTCTTCCTGTTTGACAAGCTTCTGGTTTACTGCAAGAAGAAAAACAGGTGTTTGACCATCTTTTATTCATTACCCTACAGAGAAAAATCCACAAACCAGGAGATGGTTTTGAATTCTCATTACAGAATATATATTTTTTGAGAGACTGAATAAAAATATTATTTATGCTAATTGAAATAAAGTCCTCCATGTTTACAAAACATTTAGATCACTGATCTTAGGAATACTTTACCACAAAATGCTTTAAAAAATCAAAATAAAAGTTTAAATTAAGAAATTATACACTCTAAGAGGAATTAAAAAAAGTATTTAGCAATTTTTAACTTGGGGTTACTCCAACCATCTACACACCGATGCCGTTATTCTTAGAAACAATAGTTATGGTGATCTAAGATGTGACTCTTGACTCTTTGTGCCACACGCAGTTTGTCCTCAGGTGGTAACTAAATGCAAATACATTCACTGAGTGAAGAAGGAAAATTGCTCTGACCTTAAAATTCCGTGACCTGGCTAACTATTGCGGTCGTTTTCTCTCCATCCAAGGCGTTTGAAAAACAGCAAGACGGCCACAGAGGGTCCCCGCTACCTGTTCAGAGGGAGAATCAACACAGAGGTGATGGAGGTGGAAAATGTAGACGATGGCACAGGTTAGACGGCCAACATTTATTTTGGACAAATGCATGTTGACATCAGCGAGATTTTCTTTCTGTTTCTGTGTTTGCTCACTCTGAGATTGTCATTTCTTTTATTTTTCTTCAGCGCTCCTGGCAGCAGAGGCTTTAAGATGTGCCATTATAACCCACACTGAATGTTGAGAACATAGGCCTTGGCTCAAGCCGGTGCACAACTGTGTGATTTTTATACTTGGGTTGCTGATGGAAAAATACGATTTACCTTTTTTTTTTACATTTTTCAGACCTCTATAGTTACATATCGCTGGGAGTGCAGCTGGCGCTCGGTGAAGTTCGCTGCTTGTGTCTCTTGGCCTCACACAGCCCCTGATTATCATTTTATATTTGTAGGGGCCATCATTTCCTCTCCGGCAGACCTAGATGGCCGGTAATATTGGGTGTTTGCAGTGAGAGATGGATGGGTTCGGAGCTGGAGACGGAGGATAAACGTGCGAGACATGGCAGCAGAGCAGGAACTCTTGGGTGTTCCGCACCACAGGCTGGAGAGTTCAATCTGAAATCCGGGGCAAAGAGAGTTTTTTTTTTTTTAGCATGGATTTCAACGTAGCGAATGCGACGTGACTTTTTTCCCCAGACGTGCAATTGCTGGCTGAGGTTGAAAAATGCCCTTGAGGCATTCCACAACGGACCCCGCGCCGTAGATGCTTTTAGACATGATTATAATTGATGATTGGAATGGTTTAGCGTTTGGTTTCGCCCTCAGAGGTCAGACTGTGAAGCATTTGAAATGTTCCCATATACATGATGGAAATAATGGTGGCCGTTCATCTAACGGTCAGGAGTTCATCCCCATTTGCTGTGGGTGTTTCCATGTTTTATATGTTTGACTTTAGGTGGCTAAATCACACATGTCCATCAGCTCTGTAGGAGTAGTCTGGAGACTTAAGTAGGAAATGATGCTGATGGATGGCTCTTCTGCTGCTTTCCTGCCCTCATTGTTTATTTCATTACAGGAGAAGAGGGGCAATCAATGAAGAACTCAATAGAATCAGAGAAATGGGTCTGGAGATTGAGTACATTAATAGCTGCAGTGTTATAATGGATGCTGTGTTTTGTGAATTAGACGCCGCTGCAAGAAAAAGCAATAATTAATCGGGCAATGTGCCTGTTCTTATCTGCTTCCTGTAGGACTAGTGTTGCCATCACAACATTTGTTTGCTTCGCTTTCTCCAAAGCGAGTCATTGGCCTCGTGTTATTGCTGTGTTTATGTGGTAACCCCGGCTTGCTGCAAAGCCAACTTCCCAACAACTCTGTTTACAGTGTCGTGATCAGCGCGACCGCAAATTGACAGCCCTCTCTGTCAAATTGGAAAATCTACTCAGAGCCTAAATCAGTCGGGGAAAAAAAGTGGAATCGTGTCGTTCCCGCCCCTCGCAAGGAGAGGCTTTTAAAGAACTATACTGAAGCAAAGCTCTCCTTACTTCTTCTGCCTTACAGCTGACTACCACAGCAGCGGAAACATAGTCAACAACGGCTGGAAGATCCACAACACGGCCAAGAACAAGTGGTTTGTCTGCATGGCCAAGACCCCTGAGGAGAAGCAGGAGTGGCTGGAGGCCATCATGAAGGAGAGGGAGCGGCGGAAAAGTAAGGAGCCGCTTTAACTGCGATGCCTTCATTTCGGGCCATTGCTAATCAAACTGTAGGCGCTGACTGTCAGGATTATTGACGGGCGCGGTCGTAACGGGTCCGTCGGACCCTCCTCTGCTGCTCAGGTCTGCGGCTCGGCATGGAGCAGGATACGTGGGTGATGGTGTCAGAGAAGGGAGAGAAGCTCTACCACCTCATGACGAAGAGTAACCTCATCAAGGACCGGAAACGCAAGCTCACCACCTTCCCCAAGGTCTTCCTGGGAAGGTAGGAGCATCGCCACTGATCGACACGCTTCGGCTTGTCTAGAGAGGAAGCGGTGTCGCGAGTCTCTTCTGATGTATCAAGACATTTGAAGTAAAATAGGTAGAGTGGGTCGTGTACTGCGGTGAGTAATACTGCCCAACGCTGCCTAAATTCTACAGTTAAATCTTCAGATGTTACTTTCATCATATAGATTTCTGTCCCTGCTTTCATTTCAAGATGGCAAACGTTTCTAAAGACGGCAGCTGGGGGGGAGAATAAAGCGTTGGCACTTCCTCTCAAGGAGACCGTTATGTTATATCGGCGGTCTCGGTCATGGGAAAATCAAATCCGCCCAGATTTAGCTCGTGAATCTTATTTAAGGATTATTGGTCTGGTCTCTGGGGACGGATCGGCCACCGCATGCCAGTCTGTAAATCACAGGGAGATATCCCTGCGTGGCTCAGCCTCGTCTCTCACTCGCTCATGTTAGATTACAATAAGGTCTCTGTAGAGGAGTCCATGATGTAACTGGAGTAGAGCCCGTTATGCCAGAGGGGAATCTGAATTTGTGTGTCTGTGTGCCGTATCAGTTTGCCAAGTTTTCAACCAAGTAAATAAATCAATAAATAAAAAGTCATCCTGAACAGAATCTCATCAGGGTCCAGCGGAACGCGGCGTAATCACATTTTAAATTTAAAGTCTTATATTCTGAATATTCTGCTTACTTCAAAATCCAATATTTAGCAGATTCGGACTGACAACCAAGAATGATTTCGTCAAAACGCCCACTGGAATAATCTAATTTTCATGTGCTTTGCAAACGAAATCTTGATATGTTAAACTAAACTTTATTCTTATTTACATTCGGAGCAAATATAATAGTTTTGCTTTTGCAATAATGTGCTTCCCACATTGTGTGGAGTAGATATTTTGAGATTGAGAGCGTGTTAAATCTGGATCAGGATGATAACATCTCCACATCTGGAGGAAGAGTTTTCAGCTTTTGAAAAAACAAAAAATGCTTTTCATACACTGGCGGCTCTTAAAATGGAATTTAAGCAGGGTTGGAAGTTAAATAAATCATTTTTAGAAGACTGTCTTATTTTGGATATCATTTTAATCCATGTTCCTCTCTTGATTCTTCCACTACATTTCAGAATGACTCACGCTTTACATTTGTTTGAATGGTTTCAGAGATGTTTGACTCGTCGTAATCGCACTGAAAATCACTGGAGCTTAATCCATCACTCCAAAATCCCTGTTTTTAAAAGCATGCAGAGAAGAAAACTGACATTCAAGTCCAACAGAACATGGCTGAGGCCGTGTTTTTTCGCACGGTGGTTTGAAATTAGCAGCTGTGTCCTTTGGGCCAGGCGGACGCCGGATCTTTCGCTGGATCTGTCGCACAAAAAGATCAAAAGGATGAAATATATATATGTGTGGTGCCTCGTTAAGCCTGAGGACAAGTCACAGTTGAATAATTGGAACCTGCGTGGCTTTTCCGTGATGGAAAGCCACAGCCTACAGCTTCGAGTTAGCTGCTCCCTCCATTGTGAAATTCTTTCCAGCTCACCTCTCTTCTCTAATTAATTATAATTATAATTATAGACAGACAGATTTTTTTGGGGGGGGTCCTCTCCTTTAAATGGTTAAGCCCCTTTTCTTTACTTTATCAGACAAAATGTGACAGCCACCTATTTGTTTTCTTTTTTTTTTTTAAATCTTGGAATTAATACAAAAACAAGTTTAAAATGGTGTCTTGATCCTTTTCATAATCCTACATAAAAGGGATTATTGGGGAATATTGGGACATTTGATCTGTTTGATAACTCCCTTCTTCATACACAAATCCTTTTCTCACATACATGACTCGGATCCATCCAAAGCCGTGAGAACTATGTTGACACAACTTTCAGGGTGTTTTCCTTCCATGGTTAAGGTGGAGAGGTTGACAAATTGACGCTTTTGTAGACTTGAGTTTTCCCCTTGTGGTCTGTCATGGTGAAAGGAAAAGATGCCGAGGGTGAGCGGTTAAAGCGTGTTAAACTCTGGACGGACGGATGAAGGAGGAGGCGCTGGTGTTTGTTCAGTTGTTTCTAAAAGCTGCTTGACGCCGACACCCGGCCACCTCCGTCATGGCCTGGAAGTGAATTTTACAGAATTCCAGTGGTGCTGCTGGCATTTGCTTGGCTTTTATGGGGAGATCAACAACAAGGATTCAATCAGGCTACTGCCGCTCGGCCTGTTATCTCTCGTTCCTTTCTTATTTTCCCCCTCTAGCTCACATAATCTGTCTGGGTCACTAAATGATTGAAAGTTGTGTAATTTACCTCATTTGGGCCATCAGAAGATCAGATGCACTTTGCTATTTTGGAGTCAGATCGGCTGCGTTTCCTCTTGCCAGATGTAAATGACGCACATCAGAACATATCTTGTGTATTCCATCAGTCTTCCTTCATGTTACAGTGTATGTTTAAAGGAAATCAAGTTTAAAGAGACAAAACGCACAAACTGAAGCCTGCTGATTGTTTAACCAGTCAGATGTGGTCATCAGTAAATAAAACATTAATTTTTCAGGATATTGTTTGTTGCCATCACATCAATTTAGAATAACTGTTGTTCATAGCATAGTAGAGACTGTAATGGCCACCATTGCTTTTCCTATTTACAGACTTTCAAACGTAAAATCTCCACTGATCACACAAATCCTCCTCTATGGAGTGATGCTTTCTGCGTTGTCCTTGAGTCTCTCTCTGTGTGTGTCTCTCTGTTTTATAATGCAAATCCTTCCTTTTGCTTGTCCCCAGTGAGTTTGTGTCTTGGCTGATGGAAATGGGTGAGACAGACAACCCGGAGGAAGGGGTTCACCTGGGCCAAGCTCTGCTGGAGAATGGCATCATCCACCATGGTTGGTTTGCATAAGCGTGTCCTTTATTTTCCCGTCACTCAGACGTGCTGTATCACCTTTTACTGCTCCGAAACTACGGCAATCCGAGTAGTGTTGTGCTGATGTGGGTAGAGACGCTGCTTGAACTACCTTCTTCATGTCCGATGAATGCCCCACCCCCGGGTTTGAGCCTGTAATTGTCTATTTTATGTTCTAGCTGGCATTTAATTTAAACATTTCCTTGACGCATTATTCATTTTTTGTTGCAGCACTATTTCCTATTTGTACAGTGGCTGTGCTGTGGATTTGTGTAACAAGTATGTTGCATTGCATTCATGCTAGATGGCACTCACTGATCTGTGTGCAGTTTTTTCTTTCTTTCTTTCGTTCTAAAAAGAGTAGGGCCCCAAGCCAAGTTGTAACTTAAAATCACCCAGGGGCGCTTTATTGCTTCCTTGCAGAGAAATAGGAATGGGCTCTAGAGCTGTTCCTGACAGAGAGGAATAACTTCAAGCCCCTTTATGCTTGTGTAATTCCCTATGTGTGAAATGATGAAATATCATTTCATAAAAGCCTTTAAAGGAACCCACAAGGCCTCAGTCCATCCAGTCCATCCTGTTATTACTGTTAGTAGGGGCCGCTACAATATCCGCTGAAGCAGGGGGGGTGCTGGGGGGGGGGGCTCTGAGCCGCTGTGACCCTTCTATCCGTGCGATGTTTGAGTCTTCCTCTTGTTATAGGAAAGCTTGTTTCACTGTGACTATGTGTAAACCCTCGTATGACCCTCCCGTAGCATTTGAGGTCTTCTTCTATTCTGACACCTCGTCCTTCAGAAACCTCCTTTTATTTTGCTTTTTTTTTTTTAGTCACAGACAAATACCAGTTCAAACCGGAGCCTGTATTGTACCGCTTTCGCTATGACGATGGCACCTACCACCCCAGGAGCGACATGCATGATGTCATATCTAAGGTAAAGACGCAATGGTGGAGCTTTAATAGGAACTGCATATGTTGCCCATTGCTGATGAAATCCTCTGTTTCTGCTCAGGGCGTTCGGCTCTTCTGTCGCCTCCACAGCCTCTTCACTCCTGTAGTCAGGTAGGTGACCAATATCCTTTCCGCTCCATTACGGCACACGCCAGGCGGCGGGCTCCAGTAGCATGGCGTCGCGCTCCTAACGATAGATTGACCGCAAAGCAAAGTGGGAGGAGGAGAAATATCACGGTGAACTATGAGCGCAGGCCTTTCAAAGCAAACCCGGGAGGATTCGGCGCCGATGGCGATGGAGCGCGGCTGGGTTCAGACAGATGCGGTGAAGAGGATTGAATCTTTCAAATGTTACAGTTGGATTGGGTTCATGTGACGGAAACCGTATGTAAACAATGTAAGTTGCAAGGAAAGGGTCTCGATCTTGGGTTTTTAAATAGTCGGAGTTGCTGCAACTAAACTTAAGTGGTGTAGAAGTCGTGGTGGTAACGAGCTCCACTCGTTTGCTTTTTATGGAGCTTTAAACCACATCACATGGCCCTCACTGGGAGCAGACATTCATTCACTCAGAACGATGAGCTTGGAAACACTAGCTGGACAGAACTTGTTGTTCTCCGACTTGGCTTTTCTGTCTTTCACTGGTCTTCACCAGAATGAAAATTCATTTTTTGACCTTCAAAGTAATACTTTTTTTCTCAAGAGTTTCTATTCAGTGTTTTAAATGTGAGAAATGTAAACTGCTGAGCATTTTGTCCTCACGGCCGAGTCCCCGGCGAAGACAAAATGCTCTCGGTGAAAGCTTGGAAGAAAGATTTGCCTAAGTAGACTTTGAGTTATTTTCTTAAAGGATATTGCCACTTTTTGTTCTTTCCTCTGTTTCTTTTTTCTCCTCTTTTGTCATGTCTGCACTACTTTGGGCCAGAGTCTCATAGTTCAATCCATTCATCACACCTACAAATTGCCTCAATTGCCAGCATTTTAGCAGGGGCCATTCAGTTACAATACGCAGGCCTTAAACATTTCAGAGTGTGACCGACAACGTATTGCTTTGATGCTGCGAAAGGCTCGGCACAATTTTCAATACGCTGCAAAATTTCAACACGACGTTTAACACTGTTTGCAAAGTTTCTACACTGAAGTAATGACATCTGTTTCATTATGTATTCTTATATAAACGCAGTAATTACTGTAAACAATTCAGCAAGCCAATGAAATACAGTAGTAATAATGTAGACATCCAAAACTTGAAAAGGTGTCAGCAATTTTTTTTCTTACTCGTGCTGAATAATTCCTTTATGTGCCAGAGTTCTGATGCAGAACAATCTCATTAAATAGAATAATTTGCCTTCATTTTTTAAATTTCTCATTTTTTTTTATGTATCATTTTCTTTAATTCCATTGAACCCCAGGCGCAGCCTGCTAATGCGTTTTACCACGAAATAGCACGCTAAGATTAGCTTGTTTATGCTGGATTTGACATACGGCATGCATTAAAACGTTTCTGTCCGACTTGGACTGTCAGCATTCAGTTGATATGCAATTGTATCAAGGCCAAAACTCATTTGCATAAACGCTCTTGTCTGCGTGTCTTTCAACAGTACATCTGTGCAGCGTGTTCTCGCTGAGAGTCTAACACAATGCATCACAGGGCCTGGGAATGCCAGAGTTTAATGGGGGCAACCAGCCCCTGCCTAATTAGGTATAATTTCCTGGCAAATTGAGAGTGAGGACTCAAAGCAAGGGAATGTACAATATGCAACCGCTGACCCCCCCCCCCCCCCCCCCCTCTGTGCTCCCCTCATTCCACACAAGAGAACATTGAATCTATCCACTCCAGGGATTTGATTGCACAGTTTGAAATGTCCAATATAACCTAACACTGTGTAGACAGAGATTAATAATACAATGACAATAATATTTCACTGTGCACACAGAGAAGCTCCAAACCCACAGACCGCTGAAGGTATTCGCATAAATGACCTTTATACGCTGCAGTGCAGTTAATAATAGGGTATTGTGTGTATATATGGTCTGTGGGGACTGTAGATTTATACACATGCATATGTATGTATATGCCCTTTTTATTCCTGTTTGGTCTTTATAAATGTCTTCAAGGATTTATGCTGCTTTAAAAATTGACGGCTTTGCTTGCTGTTGGTCTTAAAGAAATGGAACTTTATTTTTGAATGCACCTAATGTGAAATAAAATGAATGAATCGCTGATCACCAGCCGCTGTCCCAGTCTCACAGGAAAACAGGCTTTCCTCTTGCCTCTTCTGGTCCAAGTGGGGATTATGCATGGCAAGGGCAGGGCAACCGGACTCATGAGCCAATACCCAACAGCGGGGTCCTCCTCAGAGGCCAACACGGGCTGTCAGACGCAGTTATGCAACAGAATGTTCCATTGTGGAGGGAACGGTGCAGCGTTTTGCATCGGAGGCTTCATATTCTGAAGAGCTCCGGACAGCTGAGATCGGCCTTTAACTTGGCCCACATGCCACGTTTGACTTGTCTGAACTGTGTGTGTGTGTGTGTGTGTGTGTGTGTGAGTGAGTGTGTGTGTGTGGTGCAACCCAGCCTCTGAGCACCTTCCAGGGAGGCCCCTCGTCTTCATGGGAAAGTCACAGCTTTATTTCAGATGTCATTCTCGTGGTCCTTCACGCTAAAAGCAGCAACACCAGGCTGACCTGTGACCTGCCAAACACCGCGGGGGGGGGGGGGTTCCAGTCCTGCTCTGAGAAATGTTACCTTGCTGTCAGCGGCTGTCAGAAACTCACTTAGATTAACGACGCAACCTGAACACTGACCAGGCCATGCTGACGGGAGGGGGGGGGGGGGGGGGGGGTCGTTTTTCTTCTTGTGTTTAAAATAGACTAACATATTACGGGTCTGTGTGCTCACCAGATGCGTTTAATGTAGTTTTAAGTAGATCATAGTAACATGGCTAAAGTTCAAAGGCAGAATTGTGTTCCTTTGCTGATATTTTCTGCTTTCATACCCCCCCCCACAGGGATAAAGACTACCACCTACGCACCTATAAATCTGTGGTTATGGCCAACAAGCTGATAGACTGGCTGGTTGCACAGGTAAGCCTGCATTAAGCTGCTTCACTCACCGTAATGGATCATCTATATTACCGTGTGTCGATTTACAGTGGGATTGTATTCTGGTAATATGATCACATGAAGCCTTTTTTTTAACAGATGTGAAAACCATTGTTAGATTGAGGCTGGTTTTACACGTATAATAATAGTTTTTACAGCTTCAGATGTGCAGCAGAGGAAATAAAGAGCCTTGAGGCTCTCAGTGGAGCCAAGAGGAAATGAAGAAAGAGCAGCTGAGCTTTATTGACTTTGACATGAAGCTTTGAGCTTGATAGACTGATAGCCCTGTTCAGGATGACAACAGAATAAGGAAATATATATGGCGGCTGACATAGAATTAACACCAGATTATCCCATCTTCCTGCGTGTGGTAGTCCATAAGAGTGTTTGACCCGGGCCAGCAGAATAGCTCTTACTCCTTCAATAGCAGTCGCACTCTACTGTCTAGACACAATATGTTATGATGATGAATCGAGTGGCTTTGCTGGTCTGTAGGGTTTTGGATGCAGGAACAAAAGTGAGTGGCATTTCTCTAAACAAGCACAATAGCCTTTGTTCTATTTCTTTCTACGAGTGTCATCTGCTTTTTATTTTCCCCTTTCCTCGTTTTTGTTTAACTCTCTCATCTTTCTTCACTCTGTCTTGTCCTGCTTTTCCTGTGCCCCCTGCTGCAGGGGGACTGCAGAACCAGAGAGGAAGCGTTGATCCTGGGGGTGGAGCTGTGCGACAATGGCTTCATGCATCACGGTACTGCACTTTTCAATGCTGAGGATTTCAACCAAAAAACAAAAACCCCCCAGAACATTCTGATCTTGCTTTTCACAATCCATGGAATCTTTTTCATCACTGACTAATTGAGAGTTAAATGCTTTGGAGAAACCGCACAGAGGGCGGCTGGCATTTAACATCCTGTTTTAGAACATAACCGCACTTGTTCTCTTTCCATGCTACAAGGATAGAAAATCTTTCCAATCCAATGAATTCATTTGTATGTGTGCAAAGTGTGTGTGGTTAGGGGTACGACTGTATACATGCAAACTGCTGTTGACTCCGTGCACGCTCCTGTGCAAACTGCTGCAGCAGCCAAGTTCAGGAGACGAAGCACAGTCTGCATTAACTATGACAACTTGGCAGGTGACGCATGAATGTTTGTTAGCTTGTGTGCAAAATGGACAGTATCCATGGTGACGGTTTGTTTATGGGAGTTGGGCTTGTTTGTAACACTGCGCTTCCCTTGTGCCAAAGTCCACATCATACGCGTTATTGCATGACTCACAGCGTGTCTCCTCGCCTACCTCCATGATGTAACCGTACCCAAAGTACCCACAACCGAATCCTCGCGCTAAAAATGACCAGCATGTCTGTGGAACGGAGCCGTCCCGGCCGTCAAACGTCCCCTCATTGCCACGAGCTTAATTTTACCATTCGTGCCGGAGAGTTATTTGGCATGAAGATTGTACTGTAACCGATCTGGAGGAAATGTAATTTTTTAAAAGAAAAGTTTTAATTTTTTTCCCTCACCTTCTGTGCCAGTTCATCCGTTTTCTATTTTAGCAGTATAAAAACAACATATTTGCATTAAATAAGCTTAAAAAGCTAGTTTAAGTGTCGCTCTTTGACAGTATTCTTTATCATTTATTCATCTGTGTCCCATCTGCCAGTCTTGGAAAAGAGTGAATTCAAGGATGAGCCCTTGTTGTTTCGATTCTTTGCCGACGAGGAGATGGAGGGTTCCAACACGAAACACAAACCCGTGAAACATGACCTGAAAATAGTAGAAAACGTCATCTCCAAGTCGCTCCTGGTGAGTTCAGTGCACCTTATTGATTCAGCAGATCTTCATCTGTCTAATGATCAGACTTTGTGGTAACATACACACAAACCAAGGCAGCAGTGAATCAATGTGAGATTTAAAAGTTAAAACGCTATAGTGGAGCTTGCAGAGCAGCTGGATGTCTGTAGCGGTATTGGCTTGTGGTGTTTGCGCTCTGCAAAATGTGTTGATCTGGTGGGTTCTGCTGATTGGAAATGTGTTGTTGTATGTCAAAGATAAGGCCGTGTGATGGAGGCTACGGCTTTACGCTGGAAGAGAGGAACAAGGTCCCGATCATCAAATCTGTGGAGAAGGGCTCCCCAGCTGAGGTGAGAATGAAGGCACATACAGGAACTTGAAAGCCTCAGCACAATGAAGGCTCTAAGTCACGTAGAATTTGACAGATGCAATGGCTTCTTCTAAACATTTCTTTATTATTATTAAGTTAGATAATTATTCTACAGTACCCAGAGAAAGAAAAAATAACTCTGGACTAAAAATGACATTAATACCTGCTTTTACATCTTTGCTAAGATGGCTGGCCTAGAAGTGGGGAAGAAGTTGTTTGCCATAAATGGAGACCTAGTGTTCCTCCGGCCGTTCTCTGAAGTGGAGGTTCTCCTCAGGCAGTGTTTCAACAACAAGGGACCCCTCAGGGTGCTCGTTAGCACCAAACCGAGAGAGTAAGTTCGATTTGTAGCTGAAAATAGTCTAAGAATGAGAAACCCGCGGGATTCATATTTTATTAGCGGCCATATTTTCCATCCTCTTCTCCCCAGAACGATAAAGATCCCAGACTCGGCTGACGGCTTGGGCTTCCAGATTCGAGGCTTTGGCCCCTCTGTGGTCCACGCTGTTGGGAGAGGTAAGATATCGCCTTCGCCACCACTTGAGTTGTCTGGCTTCGTCAGAAAGAGGGGCCTCCTGTCACCTTTCTGTTATTGCAGCACAGCTGGCAGGCAGCTGTCACACCAGCCTTTGGAGGGGGGGTTGTGTGTGACTCGACCGCAAGAGGCCAATTTACCCCGCTCATGCTTTCCATGTGTCTCAGCTGGGTGTTTAGTGGTGCTGCCAAAACCCAGAATTATCTAGTTATCTGTCACTTTAATCACTGCAATTATTCCCATGTATCCTTTCGCACTGGAGTAGTTCTCTCTCTGATGGAAAAGCACTTTGCGTTTTCCCCCCCGTCCCTCTTTTTCTGTGGCAGTGCATTTAGTAGCGCAGCTATCAAGGCTGGTACGAGATAGGGTCCAATACAAAAACAATTTGTCTCCTCGCCTGGCTGTTCTCAGGGGAATTTAATCCTGTTTTTCCTTTCTTAAGCAATCTAAGTAGGATAGCAGGTGAGAAATGTGCTCTGTGTGTGTGTATGTATTAGCCCGATGAGGCGGTTGCCTGGGAACCTCCATTGGGACAAGACTGATGATGTAGGGAGGTGTCTAATCCACTGGATTGTCATAACAGCTGCTGTCCCCTGGTGTCCGAGGTCAGCAGGAGCAGAAACCGAGAGACAAGAAGAGGCACTGAAACAGATTCATTGTGAAGTTAATTTTACGGGACAGTTCCCTGCGTCTTTCTGTGATGCTTCGATGATATTTTGTCAAGGTTACTTGTATTTTGTATATATCGGCCATTTAAAAGAAACATTCTCATCCTGAGATGGAGACTATGTTGGGCATCCACCAGATTGAAACATCACCCGCCAGCTTTGCTTTGTTGCTTTTGCTGTGATGATGATGATGAATATATTTATTAGATAGAATGTTAGAGTACAAGTACAGTCACACAGTAGCATGTATTACAGTACAAATAAAGTCAAACATCCTGTCTAAGAGGAGCATTTCAAAAAAGCCCTTGCGGTCTTGTTTCCGTTGAAAGTCCTTCGTACATAAATCATCCACAATCGTACATAAATCATCCACATGATCAAACGTCAGCAATGTTAACATGTTTACTTCACACAATTTATTTATTGTACATATTTCAAAGTGGGGCTGTCTCTCTTATGAAGGTAAAATTGTTGAGTGGAGGATTTCACCAAAAGAGAAACAGACCAGAGGGCGTAATGAGAGCTATTGGCTGCTGGGTTTCATCATCGTCGGAAAGTAAAAATCTATTCACTTAACACAAATTAAAAGTGGCAACTCCAGTAATATGGATGATGGATCTTGCTTTTCTCTTTTCTCATCAACCTGTCTGTCGATGCACTTTCTTTACTAGCGTAACAATTTAATTTGTACAATATTTGGCCCCAGGCATGCAGATTCTGTGCATTGCAAACTAAGGTAAGCGTTGTGTATGTTCAAAGACAGAATGCGGGGGGGGGGGATAGTCTGCCATGCACTTCCTCTGACGGCAGTAAACCTTAACGTTCTCTCCCGTTTCTAATCGGGTCCCTTTGAGAGGCCCTCGTCTATCCCAGATAAACAACTTCCGTCCTCTCTCTGCTCCCTCTCTCGCACACTGATCTTCAGCTGCCAAAACAGGAAGCTAAAGTTACAAATACAAAGACGGGAAAGGAATGTGGTTCGGTGCGGTTTCATGTACAGGATGTGGGAAATATGACGGTTACATTCTGGCACGTGCCGTTGTCTATGTAATCCGGATTCCGCTCTCACCTGCGTGATGACATGCTGAAGTTGCTGCGCTTCACATCGCTCTTCTTTCTCTATGCTTGCCTCCGTCTGATTCCAGGTACCGTGGCAGCCATGGCCGGGCTCCACCCGGGCCAGTGCATCATCAAGGTGAATGGCATCAATGTGAGCAAGGAGAGCCATGCCAGTGTCATCGCTCACGTCACCGCATGCAGGAAGTACAGACGGCCCACACAGGTGAGGGGGGGAACTCTCCACAAAGCTTCACAAAGTTTTATTTTGGCTGGAAATATACTTCACTGGAGTTTTATTCACTTGATTAACATTTAAATCTTTACCCCATAAGAAAATCAGGAAATACATTCTGAAACTAGGATTTGGAGGTCACACTTTAATTTTTCATGACCGACACTGGAATAAAGACAAATAATTTGACTGCATTGATTAATCTTGTAGAAATGTGTGAGAGATTATAAATGATCAAGAAGTATAGGACAAGTTGATCATCAGGGAAACAACAGCAGCCAGCGAGGCTTCTTCTCTCTCTCGCTCTCTTTCTCCCCCTCTTTCGTTCTTTTGGGTCATTACACAGAAATAATAGTAGTTTTGGCTCCTCCAGTGCTGACCCCTGGCTCACAGTAGAGGGCCTGCTGTGGGAGAGTGGCAGGCTCCAGAGAGAGAGGTGGGAAAGGATTTGGGGGTGGCTGGGGGCTCAGAGAGGGTGAGATCCCAGCAGGGAAGGAGGGAAAATGTGGAGGATTTTTCTTTTTCCCCCTGGGAGAATGTTGACAGCAGACAAATGTAGGAGGGAGGGAGCAAACTTGGTCCACCTGTTGAAGGTATGAAACCCAAGAGTGTGTGTGAATTAGCGTGTCACTGTAAATGAGGCCCGTTGGGGCTTCAGGCTAATGAAGTACTTCATGGTTGTTACACAACTGGGAGGGGGGGATCTGGTTTACACACACACAGAGGAGCTGCCCTCTCTTTCCCAGATTCTGTCTGGATGCGGTTGTAGACTGGAAGGCCACAGCCCAAGAGGAAGGGCAGCACGAAGCCTCGGCACTGAGGGCCGAGGGTGTCTCGAGAACAGGAAGAGACAGATGCGCACGCACACACACACACAAACACACACACACACGTGCGCGCGCGTACAGAGCTGTCTGGCATGCTGGTATGAATTGATTTTGGGGTCTCACCAAGCATCCTGTTCCTGTATGTTTGTGAGGAGGTTTCACTGTATGCTTCGCCAATCCAACTGTGAAACTACGCCTATCTAGGTAGAATCAGCAAGCATGCTGCATCAAATCCAAACCACGCACACACACACACACACACACACACACACATTCTGTGATGGTTTATTAGAAGTTGCATTTTTGCTCGAATTTTATTTTGTGAAACCATTTTATTCCGCTTTTAATTGAATCCATTTTTTTTGTAATCTCTTGCAGCAAGATACTATTAAGTGGGTGTACAACAACAGTGACAGCGCCCAGGAGGACAACCTGAAAACGCACCAGAAACCAGCTGCTGACGAGAACGGCGAAGGCTTTGAGTGTAAAGTAGAAGGTGACCACACACACACACACACGTACTTTTATACGTTTCTCATTGGGAAAAGAAGATTGGCTTTAAGGTGTCTGTGGATTTAATGCGAGCTTGTTCCTCTGGAACACGACCGCAGCTGTCTTCTCCAATTTTACAAGTCCGAAGCAGCTCTCGACAGGCTCCATCTGGAGTGTGTTAGCCTGAGAACAGTCGCCACGACTGGCTCATCATGGGTTAACCCCCCCCCCCCCCCGATTTATGGATCCCATTGAGAAAGTAAAACAGGAAAGCCGTTCCCTTTATAGCAAACAGCCCCAGAGCAGGATTTATTGCAGCATTAAGTAATCATGTTAGAATAGGCTGGTTAACATAATACTCCTTAAATGGCTCATCACTTGGGGGGGGGGGGGTGGAAGCCATGCGGTCTGAGGCGTCCTGCAGCACTGTGTGTGATGATGAAAGCCCTTTCTGCAGCAAAGACGGGGGGGGGGGGGGGGGGGGGGGGGTGCACGGTGTTTATTGCCGAACATTGTCAGGACATGATTTGTGTGTCGCAATGTTTCTGTGCAAGTTGCAGGAATTCTTTCTACAGCGCTCACTTTTTGTTCTTCATATTTGTGCCACATCAGAGGTGATGGACAAATTCAACACGATAGCCATCATCGATGGAAAGAAGGACCACGTGAGCCTGACGGTGGATAACGTCCACCTGGAGTACGGAGTGATGTACGAGTACGACAGCACGGCTGGCATCAAGTGTCATGTCCTGGAAAAGATGGTGGAACCCAAGGGATTCTTCAGTCTCACAGCGAAGGTATCCTGACTGCTCATTTCACCCGCTTTTTTATTGGGTTCAATCCTGTGTTATTATCCTGATATATCAGCAATGTCACAATTTAGAAGCCACATTTTTCAAAGGCTGTAAGGCGAAAAAGGCAATTCCATTTCAAAGGCTCCTTTAAATGTGGTGGTCGTCTCTTTATTTACCCCCTGAAACGGCATGCATGAACACTGCTCAGCCCCCCCCACCCCCCCAAAAAGCCAATGTGCTTTCTGGGGGGGGGGGGGCTGCAGAGTAAAACAGCTTTTTGTATTGTTGACGATGCATCGGAAGAGCAACAAC
The DNA here is from genome assembly GCF_040956055.1 of Brachionichthys hirsutus. Taxonomy (NCBI): domain Eukaryota; kingdom Metazoa; phylum Chordata; class Actinopteri; order Lophiiformes; family Brachionichthyidae; genus Brachionichthys; species Brachionichthys hirsutus. Next base: position 8,021,990 of record NC_090910.1, on the reverse strand, counting down.
ACTCACAGAATGAAGAGAAGACATGACAAAATAAATCAGCACTTTGCCTTTGGAGCTCTAATTAACTTCTGGGCTAAATTCTTTTCTCTTTTTTTTTTAAAGACAGATGTTGTTTTAGTTTGTCTGGTCTAGTTAGCATTTCAATATCATTGCTATTTCAGTTATTATTTGGCTTTAAATGAAGCATCCTCCTTACTATATTTGTACGTGATCACACGAATCATATGCATTTAGCAGAACAGCAGGTTGTGCCGGTTGCTGCTGTGCAGTGTTTTGATGCTAGTTAAAACTGGCATATTCAGTCACGTAAGTCTCCAGCTGTGTTAAGTGCATGCTTTTTACATCCCAGCGGTGCTGTTCATAGAATCGTCATTAATGTTTCAAGATGCACAGAGGAATGAAAATTCAGTGAGAGACAGATACACACTTACTGGTGGGAAGACTAAAATGCTCTTCACAGCATCTTTGTGACAAATTTATGATCATAAAAATGATACATAGTCTTTTAACGCACCATCATAAAGCAAAACCAACATGCATAAAGTGTGACTTGGCATATCTCCTTTTACTATACGTAGTTTCCCAAACAAAGTATTTTTAGTAATCATAAATCATAAAAACTAGATAGCCACTGCATCTGTGCTTCAGTCTATCCCGTTTCCACCGCTGCTTTTCATTCTCCTCCGTTGACACGTTATTATTAAGATTTGTGTCTACCCACCTCCATACATGTAATCACTGAGCGGGTATCCACACATACAATACGTAAAGCATATGCATTACAATCTGGAATCATGCATGGAAACTCTAGCCATCTGAGCTAAATGCATCTGAAAGGGATGTTGAGCCATCCTTTCCCTCTTTCCACCGCCAGATCCTGGAGGCGTTGGCACGCAACGATGACGCGCTGGTGCAGATGTGTGGCAGGTTGAGTTTCAGCTGTGATGTGATCCCCGAGGAGCTGCAAGTTCGCTTCAGCGCCATGTGTGGTGACAGGCTGGAGCACATCAACCGGCGCATCACCAACTACAGGAAGGTAACCGTTATGAGCCGCTCTGGATTTCTTTCCGCCATCGACGGCAAATGTTTATCTTTTAACGCAACGTGGACCATAAAATTAACTTTCTGAACAGATGCACGGTGTGGCCAGTGTTAGAATATCACCGTTACGTGTTTATGCTGCGTATCGATACATAGATTTGCGGTGAAAGATCCAGTCTTGCAGTATTTATTATAAGCTGCCACTTAGTTTAGTTTTCTTTTTTTTACTAGGTTACATCTGGTTATTGACAAGAAAATATTTTCATATCCTCCCATTCACATCTGCCAGCATGTGTCGAAAGGACAAATGTGCGTGAGAGGTAAAAAGGAAAAGATCTGACTCAACATAAGAGCGGGCCTTGGATTAATTACCAGTCATTTATAAATAGCCCTACTCAGCCACAGCCAGGCCATTTGTTGCGTAAGATGCCCTCCTGCACCGGAGCATTCCTTCTCAGACCCCGAGAGAGAGAGGGAGAAAAAAATCTAAAAACACAAAAAGGAGCAAAGATAAGGATGAAAGTGAGAAGAAACGTGAGCCAAAAGTAGGGTTTCAAAGGGGCGGAACATTTCCGGTCAATTTCCATGGGAAGTTAAGATGGGGAATTTTGGAAATATTCAATTCCATATACCACATACACATCGGATAGCGCACGTGGAATTTTTCTGTAAAATAAGACAACAGCTTGTTAGAATACTAATGAAATGGCATGAACAGATATGCAAATAGTTAGGCTGGCTAAACAGCTGGAATGATTTTCAAAACATCTGGCAGGAGGCAGAAAACGGCAGCACATTTGAGGTAGAGAGCGTCTTTATAAGAGTGCCTCACAGACGGTAAATGAAGTGATGCTAGCTATGGCTTATTTAGCATCTAACTAGTCAAAAGTAGTAAGAATCCTGGCTTCTGGTCGGTCTGGAGAGGATCATGGAGAGGATCAGAGCAGCAGCTTCATTCTGCAGCTATCTGAGATCCCTGAGAAGATGTTTAGCTTGGGTTCGGTAGTTAACACGTACATTGTGATGTGCTTATTTCCGCTTGAGGGCTCAAGTTATTAAAAACTGGTCTGACTGATATCGCAGGGAGGATGCAGGCCCTGCAATGGAGAGTTCAAGGAACATGCTATGGAATGTTTGTTTGTTCTGTATCAGCTTTATCGCACCTGAGCAGCCGTTTGTTGAGTCGGTGTGCGTTTTGTTTTATACGATGATATCGCAGCACAACAGATTAAGGTACCAAATAGCTTTGGTACCTCGCTTTAACCCGCTGAGGAGGATTTAGGCACTTGTTTATCAGTATAAACAGGAAATAATCTTTATTTCGTTATGTTGCTAGAAAATTAACATTTTGTGCATTTGAAATGTCAAACCACAAAACACTATTTCATCATTCAGTCTTACAACCTGTCCTTTATTTTAAACTTTCTACTTTACCTCAGTAGAGCTCTACATCAGCGGCGTCCTTCATTTCTTACAGTTTGCTCGGGTACTGAAGAACAGAGCGTGGCCCACCTTTAAGCAGGCTAAAGCCAAGGTGTCCCCGCTTCACAGCAGCGACTTCTGCCCCACCAACTGTCACATTAATGTGATGGAGGTTTCCTACCCGAAGACCACCACCTCTCTCGGTAGTGCCTTCGGTGTGCAGCTGGACAACAGGAAGAACACGCTGGAGAAGAGGGAACGCAACAGCGCTGAGCAGGGTGAGGAAAGACGTAAAGAAAAAGGCCTGGACGGAATGCTTCTGCTGTGATATGTCAGATCGATTACTCCAATGTTTGCCTTGCCTCAGGTAAGCTGCACCCCATGGTTAATGTGCAGCACACTATCACCACGATGGCTGCACCATCGGGTCACAGCCTGGGCGGGACGGAGGGCCATGGCCTTCGCTTTCTGCTGAGAGAGGAAGACCTGGTCACTCTGGATGCTTACCAGAAACTCCTCTGCAAACTCTCCATGGCCGTCAAGGAGATGGAGACACACAGCGCCCATATTCACGAGTAAGCGGCGATATTTACTTGTGTGTTTACAGAGTATGCGGCTGGACTGCCTCCGCGGTATGCAAACATAAACACACATACGCAACGTGCGCTTATTTGTTTCTCTCACAAATCCCGTCCACTTTTTCCATTCAGCCCGCTCAAAGGACGAGGTGATTCTATTAACATGCCATCCTCAAATGTCAAAATATAGAGTGATGCCAGCATTTATTCAACACATCAGATCACCTTTGCCTATGAAAGAGGGGGGGGGGGGGGGGGAGGAATAGAGGGAGATGATCAGGTTAAATTTCTCCATACTGTATGGCTGCACTTCCTTTTGTCTGCTTTTGTGTGTTCTATCGGTGTTTCCCCGGCTGGCTGCTGCGTGTTCAGCAGCGTTACCCTATTCATTGTTCAGTCATGCACGAGGCAGGGGAAAGGAAATTGGAAACACTGTTCCAGTTTGACCTTCCCCACCCCCTCCAAACAGGAAATGCACTGTGATGGAAGTGGAGGGTGCGTTTAAGGCCAGGTGCCATCTGGAAATGCCATTCAGCAACAATGGATCACTGGTGCAGCATTTAAGACCCCCAAAGTTGCATGACAGTTTGGGCCAACTAAAATCCCTGCAATGAGTTGGGTAACCACTGGTGGGGAGCGAAGTGATTCTTGTAGTTGTATGTGATATGAATGATCATCTGATTGATTTGGTCATTAGCAGTCTCTGAACTTTAACATCTGCATTCTTTTTAAACGTGCAGATGTTTCAGAGTGAGCAGTGTGGGCGGGGATGAGTATTTCATAGCAACTGAGCTAATATGGGTTTCGTTAGTCGTTTCAGTCTGTGGGTGTGTTTAACCCCCGTGATTGGATCAGTTTGCTCATTAACCTGTTTCCTGACTGGCTACAGGGGTCAGCAGGGTCAGCGCTTTGTGTTTTGTTCAAACACGCGTTATCATCCGAGCTCTCCTTTTCACTTTCTCTGCACATATATAGATGTATGTGTTTATATTGGATTTTATTCTGCAACTGGGTGTGAATAACTGTGAAAGCACCACTTGATAATGATTTAATGATGAAGTGAAGTGGCTGTCAAGCCAATGTCGAGAGTGGAAGTCATTTATCTCAGGTTGGAAAATGGGCTTCAGGAAATAAAAATAACTAGAGGAATTTTTACCAAAATGTCGGAATAGTTATTTTTCTAGAGGAATCTATTTCAGGGCAGGGTTCTCTGATCCATTGCCTCCGGGGCCACAGGCGAGGGGTCACAGCTGCATGTGAATGTGCCCCATGATGTGCTTTCAATCAGGACCGGCTCCCTTCCTGAATCAAATGATTGCCTTCCCCCCCATGTCCTCCTCTAGTGTTCAACATTTTCCATCTTCTGTGCATGTCATTAATGTAGGCGGTGATTACACAGCTGCAGGCTTTAGAATTATTTACCTCAACATGGATTAAAGTATTCAAATGCAGTTTTGTGATGCAGACGCTCTCATGGCTCTAATGAGGGCAGTCAATTTCCAATGTGTCAAAGTGGGATTAAGGGATCTTCCTAATTGCTTGCGATTGGCGGCAGTGTACTCCGGCCCACTCTCAGCAAAAGTGGGGTTAAAGCGCCTTCTCTCATCCAGTCATTGCTATTATCCCTCGCTTCCTCCAATACTGCGCTCGATTCTTTATTAGCCGAAGCCAATCACAGAGCAGGGGAAAGCTTCTCCATGGCGATGGAATGCCACTGTGCTTCAGAGGGGCATTGTGGTGGCTCCTGGAGCGGGCCATAATGCGGGCATTTCTGTGGCCTCGTCAGTCTGTGAATGAGAAGAAAGAGGGGAGGAATGGGAGGGAAGCATAAAGAGGCATAAAAATGTGAGATGCCTTTGGGTACCACGAGGGAGACAGGTTGTTTACTTCACATAGATCTAACAACCTTGCCCGCTACCCCTCCCCGCTGTGTCCACTTTAAAACGGTCTGAAGGCTGATGGCATGACACAATGGAAAATGTAAGTGGACACGAATTGCAAATAAGGCAGAAATGTAAACAAACATTGCGTGTCTCAGCGTGCGAAGGCAGAGCAAGAGATCAAAAAAGTCCAAGCCTACAATTTCTGTTGGAATATGACTTTAAATGGCACCATGTGTTGCAGCAACTGTGAAAATACCCCGGCCTGTGATACAACACAGTCCGGCTGTGGCAGGGAGAGCTGAGCTGTGTGCCGGGCTTGCATTGTGTTGATACAGCTGCGGCCTTGTGTCTATTAATATGTGGATGGCGTGACCAACCGAAGCCAACAGGTTGCGTTTTCCGGCCTTCGAACTCACCTGTTGAAGCCCAAAATCCATCACAGTGAGCTGCTTCCGTCCCGCTGTTAGTTCCCGGTGAGTGTTGTTGAATGTTGTTATTCCTGATCTCTCCATCAGCCTTTTATCCTCCATCACCCATCCTCCGGCGACAGAGGCGAGGACCCAAGAGAGCTGCATATCGCCGGAGAGCGAGGGGGAGAAGGGGGAGCGCAACGGGAAGAAGGTGTGTTTTAACGTGGCGGGGGACGAACAGGAGGACTCCGGACACGACACGATCAGTAACCGAGACTCGTACAGGTGAAGACCCAAATGCATAAATGTGTGCACATATGTGCACGCTAGGCTGAGGAGGCTTTCTTCCTGATCTTCATTTTCCCGTTTGTTCTCAGTGACTGTAACAGCAACAGGAACTCCATTGCCTCCTTCACCAGCATCTGCAGCAGCCACTGCAGCTCCTACGTCCACAGCGACGAGATGGACTCAGGTATGCATATATACGTGCACACGCTGCATGTGGAGGACGTAAGTAATGCAGTTCAGCCATTGATCAGTTCACTCACTTTGCGTTTTCTAGAGAGCGAGGACAAAAAAAGTCTTGCGTTAAATCTAAATGGATCTGACAGCCGTGCGGTCACACATCTCAGCTGGATTTCATATTAACATCCTGCGTCAAATATCCGTTCTCTGCATCTCTAAGGATGTCTGTTAAATGCACACACACACACACATTACGATGGCAAATAGTACAGTACATCTGGCACGTTCAGAGTCTGGATTTGCAGCCGTAGATGTGTTTCTGCAGTAGGACACACGGCTAACATGCAGGAGTTCAGTGCTTTGCCGGGCTAATGCTGAAACCCCTGCAGGAGACGAGATGCCCTCCAGTGTGTGGCTTTCCCACGACAAGCAGAAGAAACTCCACAGCTTTCTGGAGCATCTGTTCAGCCAGGTGTGTGCAGAAGTGATTGATGTGACTAATTATAGGAGATATTAAGAACCCCCCCCCCTTTTTTTTTTTTAAAGCTAGTCTTGTCCCTAAACATTCTTTAAATCCAGTTTAAGTTGAGTTTAAATCTTGTTAACAACAAATGAGTCTGATTAGGTTGCTCGTTTGCTTGTGATCCATATATAAGGGCTGTATCATTTTGAAACGCAAAATAACTGTAATATTTCAGGCACATCGAACATTCATGTAGACTTCTGGGCACATACGTTTTTAGGAAGGGAAAGTCATAACAACCCAAACCTGGCCTGAGACAGAGGCTGACCATATCTGATTATACATATGCAATCTGGAACACACACACACACACTCATACGTTATCCATGAGGAGCTTTTGTGAGGATGTCTATCGGCAGTGGAAAGGCAGAAAAAACAACGACCCTTGCTTTGCTGTCTCTGCAATTTCGGCCCGCTTCCTGTCATTTGTGTCATTATGGGGCAGCTTCCCCAGCTTTGTTTACTGCATAGGAAACTGTGTTCGTTGGGACTCTGTGGGATTGTGTCTAAGTGTCGCAGGTCGAGTGAGAGGAGCAGGTGTTGGTTAAGTTTTGGCAGCAGTTTTTTGCTTCCCTCTGCGTACTTTCGATGTTGGCTCAGTGGGAAAACGTATCAAGCAAGCGCACCGACTTGAGCCGTCTGCTTCCTTTAGGTGGACTCAATCACCAGCGTGCTGAGGGGGCCTGTGGTGGCGAAGGCATTCGAACAGACCAAGTGCTTCACACCTGGAAGAGGATTACAAGGTAAAACACCGGGAGCACGCTGCTCTCCCTGGCTGTGAAAGTGACCTCCTTTTACACGATGCAATAACAGCGAATCAATACCATATTCTGCTGATGTATTTCCTGTGAGCGATGTTTTTTTATTTGATGGAGCTTCCTGGGCCACGCCAGGCTGCACAGCGGGCCTGAGACGAGTAAGGCAATGTTGGAGAAAGCTCTCAATCCCAGCCAGCATCAATATTCAGAAAAAACAGAGCGCATGCTCCCGAACGTTAGGGCTGCAGTCTCCTGTTGTGTGTGTGTGTGTGTCCACAGATTGCACAGATGTGATTATGGAGACATGGGTTACCGCTATTGTTACCTTTTATCACACACAGGAAAATGTAGGAAATGTTCCCACTTTAAATATAAGCGAGCTGCTGGTGCCCTTTCATGATCTGTGGAACTGGATTGACTCAACCCATTTTTTTTTTTAAAGATTAGATGGAAGACGACCCCCCCCCCTCCCCCCAAAAGCAAAACCCCCCAATAGTTTTCTTGCTATTCTTGTGGTGTGGTGTAAGCATATTTCTCAACGTTACAATATAACCCATAGAGAAGGCTTTAAGCTCTGATATGAACCAAGTGTGCTCATGTTGTGCCCTTGAACGTGTCTTTAATCGAGGGCGTTGAGCACTGTGAGGAAAATAAGAGATGATCCACCTATTTGAAGGCTTTAATAATTGAAGCTTTCAAATGTCCCATTTGGCTCTCCTCTCCTCTTAGGCAGTCTTCAAGCGAGCACAAATATGCTTGAACTGAAAATAGGTCTCTCTCTCTCTGTATGTGTGTGTGTGTGTGCATGTGTGTGCATGTGTGTGCATAAATGCCCTCAGGAGGGACTTGGAGGCCTTGATCAGAGATGAGCCGTCTCCACTTCAGAGTAAATAGGGTTATATTGAACACGTGGAGCTTTCTTGCATCCAGTATCTCTCTCTCTGTCGCCCCCAGACATAATAACACGGTTCAACCCCCCCACCTCCGCCTCCACCCTTGAAACAGTCACCCCTCTTTCACCAAAGTAAACTCTACCCCCCCCCCCCAAGACAAAGCGGATTATTTTATGGCTGGTGTGTTATGCTAGTAAAATAAGAGGAATATTGCTCTTTGCTCTGGGTCTCTCTGACATATACAGAATGAGATCAATGTGGAGAGAAGAGTGTCTGAACGCATGATGAAAAGTGAAATTTAAATGGAGATGATTCAAGTGTAATTATTTATTATTTTGTCATCTTTTTTTCAAGCAAATTTTTGCTGAATGTTTTTGTTGGCTGAATAACCTAAATAATAAAGTTACAGTTTGATGTAGTCCAACTGCTTTAGCAAGTTGTAGCTGATGCTTTGTGCTGCTGATAAAAGATTTGGTTCAGCGATAAGAAGCTAGAGAGGATAAAGAATGAAAAAAATCACGACGATGCATCAGAGGACTCTAGAATTGCTTTCTACCTGTGCAATATTACCCGAAGGTTGATTGACATGCCTCTGCCTTTCTCATTCTGCATGTCTCTGTGTGTTCCTGTCAGATTTCCAGCAGGAGATGGAGCCCAAAGTGAACTGCACTAAGAAGTTACGTCTCCACGTCAAGCAGGATCCCTGGAACCTCCCGAGCAGCATCCAAACCCTCACGCAGACCATCGCTAAATATGTCGAGGGTCAGTCTGAGCTGCTCCCGTTGTAACGCATGCATGCCCTTCTCATTGTGTTAAGACTTGTGTGTGTGCATACAACAACAACACGGCAGTCTTGGAAGGTAATGTGAATTAAATTGACCGATTCTCCAGTGTGCTTCATCATATTTATTAGACGCTATAATAGCCCCGGTTAGAGTTCTGCGGTTTATAGACGGTCCCAAACCACTAACTGCGCCGCTCTCTTTAAAATTTAAGCCTAAAACTATCCTGGGATGCATAAATTTGAGCTGTAGAGTCAAAGCTGAAAACGATAGTAGGTATAGAAGAATAGGAGAGCAGCAGAGTGTGAGAATCATTTTTATTTTCTATGGTGGGAGTTCAGCCTCATTTATTTGCATCAGGAATGTGTGGTTTTGTGTTTGTTGGCTGAACACAGATGTAGAATATGTACATATAGATACACCCCCAGGCAGCCAAAATGAGTAGCAAACAGCCCAGATGTACGACCTGCTACATGACACTCCTGGGAAAGGTGAGCCTGCGGTCGAGAGAGAGCAAAAATAAGCTGGGTTAATATTAATGTGCAACTGGGTCTTTGTTTTTCTTTCTACCTCTCCTCTTGATGGCTTTTTCCATTCAGTGCAGCATCCTGCCAAGCCCCCCCCCAGCTCTGATATGACTATAAACAAATAGGGATTGATGTTGTGATCTTTGCCTGTAGCTGGTTTGTACAAGTTTTCTCCTAACGATAAACAGCGGTGTGACGCCTCGGGGGTTGACTTTATAGCGCCGGTCGTACTACTGCAGTCTGTGAGAAAAGGTCCTTGGCCGCTCACTGCATTACTTTTTGTCTTTGTCTCTTTTCAGAGGTGAAGACACGGCTGCTGTTGGTCTTCCTGCAGTATACAGGTTTGTTGTACTCCCCGCCCCCCCCCCAGGCAATAACACAAATCCTTGCACTGACAGCAAACAGCAGCAGATGCCACCACCTTATGATGAAACTAGGTGTCATATTCCTTTACGCACACCCAGGAACTAACTTTTTGTGGCGGGAATGGTTCATAGTATCAAAGCGTGTTTTCCTCATTGCCTCTGCATGAAAACCTTTTTAACTCAGGAAATCTGGGCAGCTGATCATTTTTCTTTCTCCCTTCCTGTTTTCATTGTTTGTACTTCACCTCCTTTTAACGTAGCTTTTTTTTTCTCAGCCTAGTCTCCTCTTTGATCCACCTTTAGATTCTGAGATCCAGTTGCGGCGAGACATGGTGTTCTGCCAGTCCTTAGTGGCAGCTGTGTGCGCCTTCTCAGAGCACTTACTGGCGGTCCTCAACCAGGCGAGTCACACTTTCATGTGGTTTGGAATTGGATTTGAAAGCTGGTTATACATTTCTTAAAATTAATTCCTTGCCTTATCTCACCACTTTCTGTCCTCTATCAGTTCCATAATGTTGGCAGAGAGCCTGACCAGGACAGCTCAGACCCTCAGGACCTTCAGGATGCCCAGGAAACCAGCCGCCGCTGGCTGGAGCAGATCGCCAGCGCCGGGTTGCTCTTCCACTTCCAGTCTCTCCTCTCCCCGAATCTGGTGAGCAGCTCTCGGTTTAATCCACTTTACCAGATGTGATGCAAACAGAAGTTGCTGCTTATAAACACGTGACCATGTGGATTTGATGTAATCTTACCAAATGTGTCAATTAATTTGAGCGTTTGATATGAACTTCCATCATTGGAATTTTAAGGCTTTTATTAGCAGAATCTACTTAAGTCATGTCTTAAATGAGTTTTACTTGGGTTTACTTGGTAGAATATATTCATATGAGTAATTAATTTACTTTATGTGCCAAAATAAACTTCTCAAATTATTTGTTCATTTTCTTTTATTTAAATTTAGGTAATTAATGTTCATGAAAAGACCATTTGTACAGGAGTTAATTCAAACTGATCTAAAAACACACCATGGCCTCAGTAAGCTCCATTTGAACATTCAGTCCCAGCATTTATTAAATGTTATAATTATGATATTCCAATGTAGTCTACAACCATGCAAGAGAAACTCAACGTGCATTACTAATGCATTATGATAGATTCTTTTCACGTACTTCCTCAGTGTTTTTGTGGTATTTTGCACCTTCAACCGCAAATAAAACTAGTTTGATTGGGTTGAGGTATTTTGTTTCTCTCTTTCTATTTCGGGCCTTCTTTCATTAGGAAACAGGAAGTACTTTAAAAGCTTACATCAGGTCCCCAGAAAACGGTGGGGATGCGCTTCTTTCTCCCTTCTGCAGTGTTATCTCTCTGTTCCTCTTTATTTCCCAAGACATTTAACTGTGGAACAAAACAGGGTCTCGGTACCTGCAGATGATAACAGTGAAATCTCTGTGTGCTCCTTTTTAGGGCACCACATGAAAGGCAGCTTGAGACAAGCGGGGGATGCTGAGCATGTGTGCCTCCATGTTTTGGGTTCTTGTGCACACTGCAACTTTGTGTGTCGTGTTTGTGATGCTCTGTGAGACAAACTTGGCCACACACACACAGCAGGCATCACTTGGCAGGGTGGCGGGTGCTCCTCTGGCACGTGTCGGGCCATCTAAAATGTGTCTTTTTAGAAAAAAGGCCTTAATCCTCTTTCACTGCTGCTCTGGTTATCCCTCTGTATGTGGTGGAGGAAGAGAAAGGAAGAGCGGGGGAGGAGAAAAGGAAGCATAGACACAGTCGAGCTAAAGCAATGAAAAACCAGACGAAGATGTAAACCTACTGTATGTGTGCAAACAGACTTCCTCCTCTGGTCAGAAGGTTCTGTGCATATTTATACACCAAACCATCATAAAAAACACAAATTAATGATCATATCTGTCACATCAAAATGTAAAAAATGACCTTTGTGTCCTTGTTTACTAAAATGAAAGGAAAGGACCCGCAGGACAGCGACACACTGAGCTGCAATTAAACTGTAATAAGAGCTCATTTATGCATCGTGCACGCTTTCACTTTCAAGAGTCCTCCTGAAGATCTGTAAGCAGATGTTGATGTGCGAGAAGTTCCTTTTAATTTGCCATCGATGCGTCGCTACTTCTACTTTTTAAGTATGTAATCCAAATGCGTTCTCCTCTGCTGTTGTGTCAGACCGATGAGCAGGCCATGCTGGAGGACACTCAGGTGGCCCTGATAGACCTGGAGAAGGTCTCGTTCTGCTTCCAGCAGTTTGAAGGGGAGCCGCTGGTGGCCAGTACGTACAGTAACGCTCTCAGCCCCCACTTCCATTGGTAGCATCGCTACAGTCCCGCCTTAAACGTGTCTCTTGTCTCGCAGACGTGCCCATGTCGTTCCAGGTGGAGGGCACCCGTCAGACCTTGAAGGTTTGCTTCTACCTCGAGAGTCTCTGCTTCTCCCAGCTGCCCCAAAGACTGAGAAATGGAGGAGCCATCAAGATCTACCCGGTGCTCTTCACACAAGGTAGAGCGAGCCTGGTTAGAGATCTTTTAAGTCTCTGTGGGAATAAAAGCCAATTATGCAGACTGATGCGTGTGAGTGCAGCATTTAACGCTTGGCGGTTGATTCCTCTGCAGCGCTGGAGGGTATGGAGGGTTACCACTACAGAGACAATGTGTCAGTGGAGGAATACCAGGCCCAGATCAATGCTGCCTCACTGGATAAGGTCAAACAGTACAACAAGAGGCTCAGGTATCTATCTCAGCTATCTCTGTATATTGCTACACTTTGTTGGACATAATGTCAGATTCGAACATTTTCTTTTGCATCTAAATCATATCAAGCTGACCAGCGCCCCATCGTTCCTCCTGGCGATTGACTGAAACACAGCATGAATGTTTTATGATCGAGCGCAGACAAACGCAGCAGGGGCAGCACCGATTGGACGAGAGCGCCGGACACCCTCTGTGATTGGTCAGGTGTGGGTAATTAACTGAGATGGAACCCGATAGGAAGAAAACAACTTTCGGGAGTTGGGGAAATAAAGCCTCCATTTGAATTAATCTCCTGAATGTATGAGTCGAGTGCAGCCGATGCAGCATTGCTGCGTGAATATCAATCCAGCGTCTTATCGCTACCTTGCGAGACCGAAAGTCACATTTTAATCAGCTGTTTATGAAGATGTGAGGGCTTGAGAAAGCAGGCAGAGAATCCATGTTGTAGAAGTAATTAGGAAACAAGATCATGACTCTCCATGCTACTGCGAAACAAAAATATATTTAAAAGGAATGCTCTTGGTGCTGATCCCTCCTGAGGTTTACTAATTGGACACTGCATCGTGGATCTAAAAATAATCTGTCCAACTGTTTTAAAGCCGTTTGAATACCTCGGGTGACAATACGTCTCTTTCGACTGAACATCTGCTTCTGATTTCTATGGATAATGAGACAAAGAGCAAAGATTGCCGCAAATCTATTCTGTTTTTAAGGGATCGTCTTCTTAGTTGGGTCGAGCAGTCTGGTGTTACATCAGTGCCGATCCTTTGTGACAAAAAACACACGCCTTCCACTGAGGGCTCTTAATTTGTTCCGAGTGTTTATGGCTTGATCACTGAAAAGAATTCCAAGCAGTCATTTCTGTGGCTGTCAGATTTACCAAAGCGCAGTTGTGGAAATCACATTGTCTTGTGTGGCGTAATCTTGTGTATCAAAGCCGCTCTAACTGCCCCTCTGTCTCTCTTGGTCCTGATAAATTCTGTCTGCCAGATCTTCTGGGACTCTACAACCTTTTGAGAGAGGAATATTGGTATTTTGTGGTATCTCGTTCACTTAATTTAATTGAGGGCTTGTTTGTCAGACTGCAGTTAGGACTTCATGATCAGTGTCTAAAATGTCACTATTCTAATTAAGGAGAGATTATTATGGCCAGAAATGTCCAATGGTGTCATTTTTTTTGTACGTGTGCTTTACATTCACATTTCTGTGTGGTTTAACCCGTGCAGAAAGAGTCTAATTGAATTGACGGCAAAGGCTCCTGCAGTAACGCGGAGCAGATGTGTGCTGACAGGCAATCGAGTGTGACTGGTGATGTGGGGAACATTAAAGGTGCTGGGTAGAGATCTGTGTGTTTTAAAACCCTCGGTGGAGTGGAACGATTAAAAACACTGCACTCCTTACATACTAGTTTTTCTTTTCAGCCTCCGTAACCAATGCAGGCCTGAACTGCAGATCATTTCAGTCCAATCAGCTTCTTCCATATATGTACTGATAGTGTATCTAATAATTTCTTTATTTAAATGTAGGTAATGAACTCCATCCTTCAGGATGATTGTCGTGTTCATTTTAGCCTGACTTCATGCTCTTTTTACTTCTGCCACACTGAATGTTTGATGATCAATAATTTACAGCTGCAGCTGACATTTTCGTTATCAATCAGTCTGATACTTACTTTCTCAATTATTTTTTCCGAGTAAATTGCCAGACAAAAGGAAAGCAGATTAAAATATCTTATTTTGCCCAGACAGTGGTCCAAAACTCAGACATTTCAATAAAATAAACATGATAAATATTTTTCGCATTTACTTTTAAGAATCTGAAACGGTAAATTGATCTAAATGGCTGCAGATAAAATGTTCATCTGTAGGATTATCTACACTCCTCTCCATATGCAATATTGTTGCCTGCTGATGCCGGTGACTCGTAGAAGGTTTCCTTCTATCAATCATAGTGCAGCAAATATTCCATGCTGTTTTTGCACACACTTGTGCATGTGCCGTTTCTTTATATGTAGTGTTTTTCTTTCGCCATGTGTCTTTTGGACGACCGCAGACCCAGTCTGTGATGTCACTACGCTCTCCGACCTCAGGCACATCGTTATCCTTGGAGCCCAGCCACGGAAGCATTGGGTTTAATTCACACTGTGGGCCAGGGCCAGGAATAACTAACAGAAACAGCACGCACAATGTTGAACTGAATGAACTGCAGGCCCACAGATTGTTGAAAGTTTTCATGTCGACAACCCCATAAACACAATCCGATTACACCTCAGACCCTCGTGTTCATTTAGGATACCGGATACGGTTGTTTAGGGGTTCAAAGTGAATTTTCTGTTCTAGTAAGGCTTCATGTGGAGAAATAACAGCAATGAAAGGAGTAAAACGGGCCTTTAGGTTCACAACTGCCAGCATTGGGGTCATTTATTCTCAATTAAATTAATGAAGAAGAAAGCTGCTCATTACATTGTGGAACTCCTCGAAACCCTGTCAAGAGATAATGTGCTTGTTCTAAACGTTTTTTATTTTGCAGTGGCCTTTGCCTGCCAGCATTGTGGTATTATCACGTTTCAGAGTAGTAAAATGATACCACTGTGTTGGTTGCTGTAAAAAATGTCCTGCAGCCTTTCTGTCTCTTGCTTCTACACCAAAATACCGTATGATCTGAGCCTGATGGAGTCATTCAATGTCTCCTGTCTAACACAAACTCCACAGGCCCAATCACAAGCATATGGCTGCTGCCTGCTGGAGTCACCATGAAAAGCACCAGAAACATGTTCTCACTTTTTCAAGCTACAGAAGCTGATCCAGTGGACATGCATTTAGGTATAGAAGAGGCTTAAACTTTCACCAGTCGCTGTTTAGATGTTTGTACATCAGGGGAAATTGAACGGGCGATTTGGATCTCCAGAGCAGGTTGGGGAAAAATGGAAGGGATTTCAGCGGCGGGATGAGCATGATAAGTGGAGGAGGAGGAGAAGGTGCAAAGGAGGTTCAGTTCGAGAGGGCAGAGTGGAAAGAGGAGAAACTGAACAGATTCTGAACATGTTTTATTCAAGGATAGAGATTTTTTTTTTCTCCTCAAGCTTGTGGTTTCATCACTCACTTTGCTCTTATTGGCAGGACGTTCCAGGAGGGAATAGAGTTTTACTTTTGCACCCTCCCTTTCTATCGATTGAGGGAGCGTTGTGCATACGGCACTGCGTAGAATGAAGAAGGAAGCCCTCTATATCGTTGCTGCAGGTGCAACCATAACCCGTTCAAATCGATATTCTGTCACTCAGCCGAGACGAAGCTTGTGCAGTGTGCATTCAAACTTTTCTCCTTAATTGAAATGCACTTGGCAGTTGCAAGGACTCGTTTGGCGCTGAATCATAAGGCAGTTGTGAAATTTCTAATCCCAGCCATCATTCTAAAACGTCTGAAAAATGATGTATAATGACAGCATGGCGGCTGAAAGATAAGCTATAAACGTGCCACCTTGGTATATTATTGCTGTTAGAGGTTGTTTGTGCTCACAGTGTTTGCTCTCCCTCACATAGTGAGTTCCCTGATTCCATCCTTAATTTCTTGACATCTGAGTTTCATCATCTCAAATTGCTCAGATCAAACATAGGATTCCCGCCCCCTGTCCGCGACGTCAACGCGACACCACAGATCTGTGGCACAAACACAAACGTTGCTTCATGTAGCTCTCCTGGGACAAGGCCGTGTAGCAATGGTATTAATATAACAATCGCGAATGCTGTTCCCACATTTTCCATTTGAGATGCATTATTGTTAAAATATAATATAAAATGCAGATATTAACTCTGTTAAAAAAAAAAAGAACAAAATTCACCTTTACAAGGAGCCACGAATCCTTTGTATCATGCGGGTTGTAAATCTTCGACTATTTTAAGCTGGTAATATTTCCCATTCTAATATATTAACTTCAGTGACAATGATTTAGTGATGATATGTCTTCTGCAGGCTCTGATATTAAGACCCCATAAAGAATAATTTGCTTTTTGGTGTCAAGGACTCGGTCACTGTTTTCTGCTCTGGACTGACACTGGTGACTTTGCAATGAGCCATGATTTAAATGAACTCATCTCATGTGTGAAATAATATATATTTTTATTGCTTTTACCTGCAGTTTTTTATTTATTTATTAATAAACAGAAAGATAAACCTGTATTTATTATCTACAAGGACCAAATGTAGTTCCATTCTGCCACGTGCTTCCATAATTAAGCCGTGGTTGGCGTATAGCCGGTCATACAGGAAGGGTAAACAGGATGTAGGTGTGGTATGAGTATATGACCTCGAACACACTTTGTGTCACTGGTGCCGGTGTCGATGCGGCACCTTGTGTCATGTGAAGGCTAATGAAAGCCCCCATCAGTCCCTGCGGCTCTGACACACACACTGCAGGGGCGTGTGAGGATCATTCATCATGGAGGCTTGAGTGATTTGCATGGACCAGCATGCACATCTGCAGGATCAAATAAGTGTCATAAAACATACACACTTTACTCGTGGCCTTTATTAAACGAGGGTGAAACCGAATCCACGGAAGACCTCAGTTGAACTTTTTTTCTTTCTTTCTTCCACAAAGTGACTGAAGGATGATTTTTTTAAATTTCTTTTGTACTTCGTAAACAGATGATTTCATGGTTGTGTACCGATGCGTCACTTTGTTGTGAAGTGTGTGTGTGTGGGCTTCCAATGACATTTTACACCCGTGACGAAATATTCCTGAGGAGCTCATTTTCCCATCCTCTAAATCAGCTCCAGTGTGATGCGGATCCATAAACCACACGTCGCGTCACGTCTGGTCTGACTGAAGAAGAAGAAGAAGAGACTTTGTCATTATACAAATTGTACAACAGAATTAGAGTGGAATGCTGTCCCTTTTGTTGTAAGAGACCTCCAGGAGAGCCGGCCTCGCTCCTCAGGCTGTGGCCGGCTGTATTTTTCAGAACGACATATTACAGCAAGAAGAGATAATCAGTGGGCGTTGTGACCTTGCAAGAAGTTGGGAGTACGGCTGGGATAAGGTGCGTTTTATTCCGTCTGAAACAGATAAACAAATGTGTGCGGATCAAGTTGGGCGGTTGTACAGAGGCGGAGTCATCTGAGAGACGGGTTTCATTAAAGACCTTTGAGATAAAGCTCTGAGCAGCCAGTAGATAAGCAGGAGGGACGGGAGGTGGAGGTAATGGCCCAGACTTGCGCTAAAAGTCACTATTGGAATCATTTCAGGACAAGGATTTGATTCCCACACGTCTTTTAATGTGTTTTATTGCTTTATTGAATCTCGGATCGGTCTTTGTTTGACCTAGTGTTTTGTTTCAAAGTGCAGGACGAGTTAGGTTTTGTCACCAATAGCACTAGCGCCAAGGTGAAGGCGTAAACGTTTTCTTAGTAAGGTGTCCATAGATCATTTTACAGGCATTGCCAGTCAATATTTTATAGGTTTCCCTCAGTACGACTTCAGTGTGTGTGTGTGTGTTCCTCATGACTTTTCTTTACACCTCAGCTGTTTTCCAAACTGTAAAATCTGGAATTGAGATTCCAGATCCTCGGCTCTGATTAATTAACTTTGATATTATTATGTCAGGCAGAAATGCCACAGTCGTAATAAAAAGCTCTTTGGCCTGGTTTTAATCACTTTGTAGCGAGTGAATGCAGATGAAGGCGCCGCTTCACGGATTCTTGTAAACAGTCTCCATCCCTCAAAGTCGGCCATCGCCACGCCACTTAAAACAGACCCCCCCCCCCCCCCCCACAGTTTTCCACTTCAAATACGTGAACCTACATGCGATTGTGTTCTGTGCGTTGTTGTCGTTGCGTCTCATCAGAAGCAGTGTAGTAAATGGTTTCATTACGAGGAGTTTCTTCATGTGGCGTAGTAGATCTATTTTTAGCCCTCTGATGGAGTTGCAGACTGCTGAGTTTGCACCAGTAGTACTCCGCCTCAGATGGACTCGTTGCGGCATACGTCCCCTCTGCCTGTATGAGGAAGGAGACCGGCTCAGTGCTGCTTCTTGTGTGCGATAAGAGAAATTGCACCAAAACATCCACTCCGTGAATGAACGAGGCGGGATTTGGCGTGACGCCCAGGACGAGAGACGCTTGGTCTTTGTTTTTTATACCAAAGTTCCTTTCATGATTGATCGTCAGATGGCGGTGCTCCGTGTAAGAGCAGGTGGGCTAGTTTTCCCAGAAAAGCAGACAATGATCCTGATGACCTTTTCCTCTAGGGAGAATGTCACCGTATTTCTTCGACTCTTATACATATCATTGAATGTCGTCTGCCCCCCCCCCCCCCCCCCACAGGGCTTTCTACCTGGATCAGTCCAACATGCCACCTAGCTCTGCCCCCAAAGCTGCCCTAGTAGATAAGGTAAGACTAATCCTTCATAAAGCCACAGCTGCATTCAAACGCATCAAGGGAAAGCTGAAGATAAATATAAACAGGAGGTTTAGCATGCTTGAGCTTTCAGAGTCAACTTGAAGCACAGAGCAGCTGCAGGGAAAACCATCTTGTCTCTTTGCTGGTAGTGGATTTGTTACCTGGAGACATGAACATGCTTTCCCAGTGGGCATTTCCTTTGTGTTGTGTGGGAACATCGCACTGCTGAATCTGAGGACTACACGCACCTCACTCCTTGGACTCTGCGCTAACCCCGCTCCTTTTTTTTTTTGGCCAGTTGATGCGTCCTCTCAATGCTCTGGAGGAGCTGTACCGCCTGATGGAGAGCTTTATCGGCTGTCGCCGCACTGCTGCCTGTCAGTACACGGCCTGCGGGGCTTCTGGAGTCGGGCTGCTCAGCGTGGCCTCTGAGCTCTGCGCCCGTCTGGGATCCACACACATTGTGATGTGCAACAGCGGCGTTCACCGGTGAGTGTGTTGGTTTGCGTTTCCGGCATGACCTGCTTTCAGTTCGTACGTTGCTGACTATTGTTTTGTCCCTTTTGATAGGGCTCTTGTGGTTTTCCTTTTTCTTTCAGCTCTATCTCCCCACACTGTTCCTGTGCATCTTGTTTTATCCTACGCTGCCTCTTAAAAACTGTGCACAACTAAATGGGCGAAGTTTTCATTTCTACATTTGACTCTTCAATCATGAGTAGCAGACTATTCAAAATAATAGGGCCCACTATATTCCAGACCAGATTAGCAGACACGCTTTGCAGTGGAAGGAGATAGGGCAATTACTCCACTCTCATTGGATTCTATATATGGCTTCCTAACTGACCTGCAGATAATGACGCCATTCATCAATGTATAAGAGCAGAAATAGCCAGATCATTTGTCACCACTGGACCCTAGTTCCACTTCCTATTGATCATCTCGTCCCCTGCCCACTTATCTATCCGATGCCCTGTTTCTTTACCCCATGGCACTTTCCACATCTTTGTGCCTCAGTCACTCGCTCAGATCCACTCGTGCACACTCAAGCATTTCTACGCTATGACTGATGTCTTGATTAATTGCTGTGGATGGAGCCGCCTGGTTGCTTGAGCTTTAATAGAAGGTTTCTGTCAGTACAGCGACTGCAGCATCTTTATATTTATCCACAGGGGGTGTGTGTGTGTGTCTGTGTGTGTGTGTGAGTGAGAGTGTGTGTGTGTGTGTGTGTCTGTGTGTGTGTGAGTGATTATATACACAACTCACCCAGACAAGCAAGGTAACTGTACTGTTACACAGCAGGATGTGAGCCTGCCTTATTTAGGATTATTAGCTGGCTTTTTTTCCCTAAAACACTCTTTTGCTCTCCAAAGCTGCCGACTGATGGATCCACAGTGGGGTGAGTTACGTCATCCTTGATGATGGCAGTCAAGGTCTTTATGTGTCGCCCTCATAGTCCACGACATGTAGATTATATGTGAATGGAAAAAATGATTTCTCTGCTTAATTTAAGACACTAAAGTGTGCAAAAAAAATGAGCATCAAAATTAAATGTGAGCAAATGTTAAACCAAGTGAAACTAAGACAGTATATTAGTTATGTGGGAATTCCATTATCAGTCTGGCAGCCTTTGCAGATTGGATTAGTTGTCTTTAGTATTGATGGATGACTTTTAATAACGGTGAAAGCGAGATATTCTTGAGACATCCATAGTCCTCCAGATTTATTTTTGCTTGTCTGCGCCACACAAATATTAGAAAAGCAAAAAGAGATTTTCACTGTCTGAAAAAAAAGTGATCAGCCGAGTATCCAAAGCATAAAGCTGAAGCCAGGAGGCAATAACTTTGTCATAGTTTGGCCAGGAGCGTTTTCCTCTGCTGTAAACTCCGCTTTATAAAAAAGGAAAAATGGGTTATGGGCTGAAACAGCATTAAGCAGATGGGCATAAATCGCCTCGTACTATCTCACCAGCCCGAGTGAAAAAGGGAAACCGTGCAGCCGCTCTGAAACTGTCACTTTTCTTTGTGCATTTCCTTCATTGTGCTCCATCGGTGGATGACTTTCCTTCCCTCCTTCGCTGGTGTGGGATGATCAAAGTAGGCCCGTAAAAATGGCCGTCTTTTGCAACTCTCCGCCGGAATATCTTTTAGTGCACAGTGGAGATGATTGCGTTCATTACTTTATTTCGCCTCGTGCTACGCTGTCATAAAGTTACAACAGTAACTCAAGGGAACTTTCAAATCTGGATGTGATTTCCTGAACGAAATGGCTTCTGGCAGCAATAAATCCCTAAATTCACACCTTTTCAAAGTTGAGTTCCAATTAAGTGTTAAATTCTATAGAAAAAAATGAGCATACTAAACCAAATAGCTGAGGTTTCTTAGAAGCCCCACGGCAATACTACTCAATGGAAGCGGGCGTGACAGCGTTGGAACTTCGGACGGTTCAATTTGCAGTAGAGAAGCGCAGGATCGATCTGCTGGCAGCTTGTCATAGAAAGGTCGCCAGCAGCTGCGATAGCTGCAACAGGCTCTCTAAGGATCTATCCACATGCTGCCCTCTGCCTTTGTGTGTATGTCTATGTAGGTGCCTGGCACCAGAGTTTCATGTAACTAATGAATCACAGAAATCAACACTCATTTCACACACGTCACACCCTGATGGCGGTAAAAGGATATTTCGCCTCCGCCACAGCAGATCTCCCCCGACTTGTCCTTGCAGCCTCATCTCCAGGCTTGCGATGAAACGTTTCAATCCCGGTTGATGAAAGTCCACAGCGATGTTTAATCTCTTCTCTACTCATCCTGAAAGCAAAGAGCAGGAGGTTTGCAATTCTACTGATGTCGCGCATTTTCTTGGTGTGAGTGACATTCCAGTGTCGAGTGAATCCATTCATTGCCTGGGAGATTAGAGAAGGTGTAGGGGTGGGGGTGGGGGGGGTGCCAACGATGACATGGTGTCAAGAGCAGCAGAATGTGAACGGAGAGGTTAGATGTAGTCTGATTTCTGAAATTCATAATACGTGGATGAGGCGCGGATGAGTTTCTGTGTGCTTCGGTTTTCTGCTCAAGTTTGTTGCAGTCTCAGATATCAAAGGTTTCTTTATTCACATGAAAACAAGCGTTAGTTTCAGAGAGAGTGCTTCTCACCGCTGGAGATGGATGCGTTGCACGTTCTGTGGGCTTTGATCGTCCACCATCTGTGAGAAAGGAAGATCAAATAAGTGTCTGTATCCCAAAACGGCATCAACGGCAGCAGAATTCTGCAGTATGATTTGCTCCTAAGATAATTAATCATCCATGATTGCAATGAATATGTAGATCGAGGGCTTGACCTCGTGTTTTTGTACTCTCCTAACAGCTGCACCTTGAGTGTGACCCTGGAGCAAGCCATCCTGCTGGCCCGAAACCACGGCCTGCCCCCTCGCTGCATCATGCAGGCCACCGATGTCATGAGGAAACAGGTGCGTACCAGGCCTTGCCCCGTTGCTCCTTTCAGTGCACCTTTTCACCCGACGTGACCGGCGACCGGCTCTCGGCCCGCAGTGAGGAGAGGTTAGTGGGGAGGCTGAGATCCTGCTGGAGTAACGGCATTTACCTTCTACACTAAGAGAGCTGGACCATCAGCCAGGAGGATGCAACTCTTTGAATCGGGTGACCTTGAGTGCGACTGCATGTAGCGGGGGGGGGGGGGTCCATCTTGTGGAGGGTTGTCCATCTTGTGGAGGGTTTTGACATGATTTCATGGAATATGAAAAGATGCAGGAATAGTTTCTGCTATTTCCATTCATTGACCTTGGTTGCTGGACCCTGTTTTCTGATGTCGCCATTGACGCAAATTTAACTGATCTGACTGGTTCAGTCTCAGGAGAGACAAGAGGGGGAGTCTTCTCTGCTCCATCTGTTGTTGGGGTGTCCTTCCGCTCAGACATCAGCTGATGAATCTGATGAATCTGAATAACACACACAGGTTGGATGACGTCTCCTTTTCCTCGCTGAATTGCCAAACGGCGTCAGTCAGAATGATGATGCACGAGTGTTTCGGAAAAAACGCTCCAAATGCTGCTTGATTTGTAGACGCCTGCAGTGGAGTGTCCGATATTTGGACCTAATAGGAATAGTAGATGCCACAAACTCAAGTATTTTAAAAGCTTAGTGATGGAATTATCCTTTTTTTCTTGATTTTGCTGCCTGAGCACAGGGAAATGACGAATCCTAATGTGAGGCATCATCAGACATTTTGCATTTTCAATTGCATAAATTGTTTTTGTCCTGTCCTCTCAAATGCGCCTGATCTAGTTTTCCTTGAGAGACATTAATAGCTATCTCTGTCTAGAGAAGGTAGAATTGAATGACTGTGCTCGGCATTGAAGAATTGCTGATGCTTTCCTGCGATCTGGACGTAACGCGAGGCTCACAGCAAGATGACAAATGGCCGAGTTGTAGCCGAGGGGTCAGCTAATGCACTTTTGGCCAGACACTGCAGATCGGAACGAGGTCATCAGGGTCTCGTCTTCGAGCAGTGATTTGATTGTGCACGTTTGCTTGCGGAGGAGGAAGCCGTGTATTTGTGAGTGCAGGTGTTTGTGTCTGTAGACCGAGAGGATGAGTTGTTTCCAGCCCTCCCTGCAGTTCTCTATCTGCCAACTTTATGCACAGCCAGCGAACTATAGCAGCATTAGCAAAGAGCACGCATGCGCCTGACTGGGCGTAATCAAGCTCTCAGCACACGCACGCAGACGCCATTCATCTTCCAAATGTCCTAATGCTTTTATTTTTTCTCTCAAAGACCATTCTGCATGTAATTTAGTAATTATACTTTAAAGAAGACTCGTACAGCAGCTGCTGTTTGAATTTTAGCGTCTTCATTTTCGTCGTGTAACATCGACTTTTACAGCCAACATTAATGGGAGCTTTTCCAACGATAATTTATTCATTTTCTTGGGTGATATCTGTCGTTCATTATCTGATCTGGAGTGATCTCACTTGTGTGGGGAACTCATGGCATTAAACAAAATAAACATTGTGGTGCTGTTTGATCGCAGCTCCGTTCTGGCTCCGGTGGACTTCTTATTGTCTGCTCCTGTTTTCCGCGTCTACATTTCAGCCTGATCCACGATGTCACGAACTGTTAATGTGTTGGTCTTTTAGGGAGCAAGAGTCCAGAACTCTGCCAAGAATCTGGGAGTGAGGGATCGCACGCCATCATCAGTCCCAAGGTAAACCTGCTGCTACATCCTGTGCATGTCAGTGCTCTTCAACTACAGGCATGCGTCGAGGTAGGAAAGTCAAGTCATGGAACATTTTCAATCTCCACATGTTTCCACATTAAATTCAGTTCAAATGCGCATAGTAGCTTCTGCTGACTCGTGAATCCAGAGTGTTGGAGCTTACCTGAATGCACCACGAAGGACAAACGTTCTCAACCTGTCACGTAGATAAACTTGACCCAAGATTTAAACATTCCCTGAAATGTATGAACGCATTCCAGCGTGAAAATACATACTTGTATGATATCTAGCCCCAAGTGCATATATATATATAGTAGTGTAGGTCTGTTTTTGTGTGTTTAGTGCAGGACTGGGGCCAAATCGTTCCATTAGAGGGGAGCTCCCTGCCCTCGGTGGCCCTAAGATGAGGACCAGGACTGTCTCAGTTATTTGGCTGTGACATACAGCCTTTTGTGTGACAGGCAGCCCTTTAGAACCTTTTAGTGAAATTGACAAATACAATTAAGTAGCAGGATGATTAGTGTCGAGAGAGCGAGAGCAAAGTTACTGCACTCTCACTCGGTTCAGGTCACGGTTGTTCCAGTTTGAGCGACTGCCGCAGAATATTCAAGTGTGCCTTTCGTGTCATGCGACATGCCGGTTGCTCACTGATGTGAGACGGAATGGACGGCAGTCAATTATCTAAACTGGAAAAGACAGCGGGATGTTTTCGGGATGCGAGAAATGGCGCCGCTATTGGAGAAATCTGTTGAGACCAGAAAAACACTGATAGATGGATAAATATACTATTCAAGTCGTGTTTTCTGCAGTCAACAGACTAGATAATGTTTCACAGTCGCTGGGATGAATTTTACGGCCAAACAGCTGGAGAATATTAAAGCATCCCTCTTTGCACACAACGATAGAAGCGTGCAGAAATTCAGAGGGATGTATGAAAATGTTAACAGGTTTTCTTCCTGTTCTTTTGTGGGTTGATTTACTTGATCTTGATTGAAGGATAATTATCTATCCATTTAATTACATTTCCTCTGCACCAAACAAGAGTGCTGTGTGTTTAAGGTTCTACTACGGTGTCATTAAAAGGCGTTTTGTGTCTGTGTTTCTCTTGATCAGGTTGTATAAGCTGTGCCAGCCTCCACCTCCGGATGGTGACCCATAATGCAATGAGGGAAAGTTCTTGCAGGGCTTTGAGTCCCAAGTATAATTTTTCCTTGTCTCACCATGAAGGATCAACTTGACTGAAGACAGTAACTGGGTCCAGAATTAGCTGCCTGAATTGTAAATAGAATTTAAATATCGTATACATAGTATTTTTAATATGTTGTATTTTGATATCATTTTTTTTTTTTACATTTGTATTTTTTTGGTCATATGATGAACCTAAAAAGGCAATGATTCAGAGAAAAGAGAGGATGCAGTTAAATGTTCCCAATGTAATGAATCTCATCATTTCAGTCTGAAGGCTCAAAATCCCGTTTGTTTTCATGAGGGACGTTTGTATTTTATGTTTTTGCTAAGAGATAAGTGAGATTATATCGATTAAAAGTTTACTTCATATTATGTTACAATTAGTCAATCATTGGTTTGCTTCTCCTCAGCTCTGATTTCTAAGCTTTATTGATTTTCTCAGTATTGGATAACCATGTTTTTGTAGAACATTCCTCATGGTGTTTATTCATTTGTAAATATACATTTTATGTGAGAATCTGGTAAAACATTCTCCATTTTTTTAACCATCCTTTCTTACATGCAGGCATATGAATATTTGTATCAGTATTAACATGCAGTACATTGTTTATTTTTTTTAGTACTATGCGATATATTATTTTTATTGACAGTACTCAGGATTAAAGTTTCTCCATGTTAGTTATTATTGGATGCATCACTGTAGATGGATGTCTAGCGTACCGCTATGCAATCAAACCTTAGTAATAAACTACACCAATAAGCTCCATGTAGTTTCCTGTATACTGGATACTTTAAATCTGTTTCATGTGAAACGGGTTGATTTTTGCACCATGTTTTTCCATTTGAATCACTAAATTGTTGTCACTTCTACACTATGTAAAAATATATATTTTTATAATGACATTATTTTGCACCACCAAGTCACCCTCTGTTAAACTTGTACTGCAATGCTCACGAATCCAGACCAGAAAGCATTCAGAGCACAAACGCTATTGTCACCTAATCCTGATTTGAAAACAAAATCCTCTCAACAATTCTTCACGCAGGGTGATGCATGTTGGATGAGGAGAGCATCAGTTACATGAATGCACGCTCTGGTCCAAACTCGCATCTGCTTCATAATAAAGCAATGCCATATATGGACTTCCTTGATCCTGGAAATAAACTACAGTAACTATAGCTTTTATATCCACGTGTTTGTCATCAGAAGTAAATGTATTAGCAAAATCATGTTTGTCCAGAATTGCCAATCTGGATCTATTTTTCACACCAGATCCATGAAAACCATTAGAATGACAGAGTCCACATTATTTCAATCCACATATTGATGACTCCATACGTGTTCCACGGACTATGATCCAGATCTGGATCGAACTGCAATATTGTACAATTTACTTTGTTAAATAACAATAAATATAATAAATCCAAAATGACTTGTTGAACTTTAAACTTAATAACCTCGCATCAATGAGCAGGACGCGCTGTGGCATTTGCGTCCTGCTCCATGTGGATAAATGGGAGTGGCGGCGGCGCCGTTACGCATCTGGCAGCCAGCGAGCGCAACGCTTCCTCTCTGTGCCACCGGGTTCTACCGAGGACACGAACTGGGGATGGTCCCGGGCTGAGACCCCCCCCCCCCACAATGAGCTGGGCTCAGAGTCGCCTGCTCCACACCTGACTCGCCCCGGCTCGGCGCCATCGAGGGGATATTTTGAA
The DNA here is from genome assembly GCF_040956055.1 of Brachionichthys hirsutus. Lineage (NCBI taxonomy): Eukaryota > Metazoa > Chordata > Actinopteri > Lophiiformes > Brachionichthyidae > Brachionichthys > Brachionichthys hirsutus. Next base: position 7,995,045 of record NC_090910.1, on the reverse strand, counting down.
CACTGAATCGCCGAGACGCCTCTTGAAGGACGATGCACACCCTCATGATTTCATCCAGATAAAAAGCGCCCCCCCACCCCATCCCACCCCACCCCACCCCACGCGAGGCGCAGTAGCTTCTTCTTCATGGCGTCCCCGCAGCAGTCGAGAATTCAGTCGTACCTGGAGAAGAATCGAATCGGACCCTTGTTTGAGGTGAGTGCGCAAAGTTCTCGGCAGCCAATTTGAAACCTTTGCTTTGCGTCACAATCCGCTTCTCTGGTTACGCGGCCGATTGTGAGCGCACATCTGCAGCGTGGAGTAAATGATCGATTTGGTGATCACTTCCTCAGGCGCAGAGGATGCGAGTGAAATAACGCGTGTATTTACAATGACTTCAGTGTGTTTGTGTTTGATTTGTCTGCGATGCAGCAGATTTCGCACGGACGTGGGGCTGCGGCGGGACGAGCGTGCACGCAGTTCACGGCAACGAGAGAGTCACGTGATTTGTTTCACAAAGTGCTGACGTGTCATTTTTCCGTCCGTCCCCCCCCCCCCCCCCCCCCCCCCCCCTGCACGCAGACATGGGCTGAGTGGGGCTGCTTTCAGCACCGTGGACAGAGGCGGGTGTGTGATCGCAGCGTCTGTTGATGGCTGATTGATTGATTTTTCTTTCAGCTTTTCTCCCCCCCCCCTTTCTGCTCTCTCCCTGTAGATGTTTCATCTTATTCTGTTGGCCCAATTCAAGTTTGATTTTGCTGACCTGAAAAATCTTTGCGCCGCAGACGAAAGTGCTTCTATAAAGATTTGATATACGACATCGAGTTTTCATTCTGACCCAGAACTTGGGGGCATTTCCAAGTTGTTCGGTTTAGACTTTAAAGTGTGAATGGGAACTGCATTGTTCTGTGCACATTTTCAGGGTAAAAAAAAAAAAAAGGGGGGGGGGGGGGGGAGTGCACTAAGAGCAAAATGTATGAAAACTGTCAGAAAGGCTCCTTCAATATTTCTTTCAGATGCGAGGAGCACAAACAATCATGATGTGACAGTCGGGCTGTTGCATGATGGGTGGATTCTAAAATCCATTGAGGGGGAAATTCAACATTTGAGGCTGAAACGGTTTATTTTTATTATCTGATGATTTCAGATTGTGCAGATCTTCACAATCTCAACCTACCGCTACTTTTCCAAGTGAATCGTAGGAAGGATCGTGAGATTGTTTTACATTTTCTTCTATTTAGCGCCTCCGATAGCAGATCCTTGCTGATAATGGAAGACTTGTGCAGCCAAACAGCTGTTCTGTGTGAAGCATCGGGTCCATATTACTGAACGTAGCTCCTCCTGGCTTGCTGGGTTTCGTGTGGTCAGAACAAGTGATAATCTGCCACTGGTTTTCATTGTGTGTATTTCAAAAAACTATAGTTATTAGAAGCAAACTATTTCAGCACCTACTGCACATTAGCTATATTAGCAAAATGTCATGTATCAGCTCTTTGCTAAAAACCAAAGTGTGCAAGAGTTTATGAAGTCCAAGACAACAGAGGAATTCTAAACCTTCCTGGGGGGCATTGGGCTGTAATTCGGTAAGATTCATGGGTTTATGTGCCCACCAGGGATTTTCATAGAGATTCTATTCAGGAGACTGTGACAGGCACTATATGATTGCATTATTTATAACCACATTGTATTTGATTAATTGACCAATAGGGAGCCTTTACCAATGCTCTCGAACAGGCCATATTGCTATTTTGTGATTAAAATGGAGTGCAGGCGACGGTGCAGGTGAGGAGTGAGGGTATCTAATGCTCATGTATCAGCCGGCCGTTAAAAGCGTCTCTTCTGGTGGGTATTATCTGGTGGGTCCATCCTCTTTGGGTGACATTGCCTCTCCCACATGATCTCTTTTGCTGTTGCCTGCCAGCTTATTCAAGGTCTGGATCTCTTCCAGTGGCATCTCTTGTGCTCTCATCACATCATTCTGTTTTGTTTTTTGTGTGTGTCTGCAATAATGACCTTTTTCTGAACATGAAGCTCATTGGACAAATGCCACCTTAAATGACCCTTTGCTTTTCTGTATTTCATTGACAAACAGCGTGCAAATCAATGAGTCGATGGCCTTTAGTTCTGCGACAGCGAGCCCTCGTGGGAGTCTTGAAAGAGATGTAAAGTAAAGAAGTAAAAATGTATCCAAGGACAAGTTAGACAAAAAGATGCATGTTTTCATAGCTGATCAGGGTTACGGATTTAGTTGTACATTGATTTTCCTTCTGAATATACTGCCGGTATAAAACGATGTAACTGCATACAGTATATTGCCATAATTCTGTCTGTCCTCATGGATTCCATTTATTCCGGATGATGCCATTTTCCCCCTAATCTCCCCACATTTTCAAGATTCTTCAGTTTAACAGGAAAGCTGTCATTTGGGATTAGATGCATAAAAATATTGTAGCTACTTAAACAAAATAATTCCCAACATTTGGATGTACAAACAATTTTATTTTGTTTTATTTTGACATTGATCTTTTCAGGGTATTGACAAATTTTGAACAACGAAGATAACTGTGGTCAAATCTTTCTTGTGAAGTCCACAAAACAAAGACTTGCAGGGATTTATTGCCCTTCTCCGCTTCATGATTGCGAATTCTCCACTGGTTGCATGTCTCACTCCGACTCTGCAATGCGACTTCTAAATAACCCTCTTTGCTTTACTCTGCTCCTGTAGGAGTTGATGACCAAACTGATAACTGAGACTCCAGACCATCCGATCCCTTTTCTCATTGATCACCTGCAGACCAAGCAAGGCAGCCCAGGCAAGCTGCACAGAGCTCTGTCTGGCTCTGCAGCGCTGTGGGCTCAGAGCTCACCAGGTCTGTACACAATGCAGAATGAGGCATCACACTCCCCTCCCTTCAATGCTCACAGCATATGGTAAATCTATTAACAGAAAGCAAAAACCCTCAAAGGGAGTGCAGCAACTATGAGAAGCCATGGCAAATTCACCCAAAGAAGCCGAAAAAATCCAAGAGCGACTTGGCTGTTTCCAGCATCTCCCCTCCCTCGCCAGAATCCAAGTCTTGTAAGTTTTTGTTCCAACCTACTGTTTCTGATTTTTATTTGTATTATTATTATTTTTTTATGCTTGTTTTTAAATTATTTTGATATATTGATTGCACATGTACTCACATTCAGAATGAGGTACCTGTCATATCACTTGTATCGTAACGGCACACTGCTTTGGCTTTAATCTCCATTTTTTAAATTTGATATAATTATATCTACCGGTAATTAAAGTTAGCTGAGGTGTGTAGTTCAACCTCCCGGAGCCCTGCAGATGAGTTCTTTACAAAGTGTCACTTTTTACACACTTGCTGCTACACACCGAAGATGAATTGTTCACAAGTTGCTTGCATTAATGCAAAATAGATGTAAATGAGATTTTCTTGGCAGTAGCTTTTTTTAATTTTTTTATTCTGTAATAAATAACTTTAGCTATGATGTTGAAACGAAGGATGATACTTGAGACAATGAAGCCGGGTGAAAGAGCCACAGACTGCTTCAATAATTTATCATTTGGATCTGTCATTGTCAAGTCTATTTTAGCCAATGAAGGAAAAAAGTATTCTCATGGGTCCCTGAAGTGAAGCGTGTAAATTGTTTTTCATAAAAAATAAGACAGCGGAGAGGGACGAGTCAAAAATAAAGTAAGCAATGCGCAACACATGGAGGTGCATTTAAATTCAGAACAAGAAGCCTTCAAAGCTGCATTTCAAGTCGCATCACATTAAAGAAACATGCAAAGGTGTTGCGGAGTTCATGGAAAATTTAAAACGAAAGAATTGCTGCTTATCATTATTCTACAGTTTTACAACATCAACACAAAAGTTGTAATAAATGCACCGTTACTGGGCTTTGGGCCTCAATTATACTTGAGACCGATGCGTTAATCGGCAGCCCCACTGACAATGTAACCCAAGGCCGTTCATCTCAATTGTTAAAATAGTAAATATGGGATAAATCTTTGCCAGATTTTCATCAGAAGTGTTGAGGATGACGGAGGATGTCAAATTTGCATTCGAGTATATGTTTTTGAGTTTATGTTTTCTGTCCTTATCTTAGTAAGTTTAGGGTCAGGCCTGTTGCTTCAAATAGTTGTATTGTATTTTTTTCCTGTGCTGCTTTCTGACACAGATTGCATGTTTGTGATATCCAGTGCCTCGCTCGATCGAGTACCCGTCCTGGGACTGGAGGGAGAGCCGGGACTTTGATGAGCTCAACCACATTCTGCGGGAGAGCAAGAAGCTGGGCAAGGCCTTGGAGAGCCTTTCCCGCAGTGAGCAGTTACAGTCCAGCAGTCGTGTTGAATAAATGTTGATGCAGTGTTAAAATGTAGACCTTTGGGTAAATGTCATGCAGTGGAAGCTGAATAGAGATTCTGTGTTTCTCTGTGCTTTTCAACATTTTCTCCTCTCTGCAGGCATCGCCGTCTCTGATGAGCTCGACCAGGTAGTTAATAACTTCACTAGCCTTTGACTAGTTCTGTCACGCATTGCTCAGTCAGTCGAAAGAACACATGCTTTTTTTTTTTGCGCTTCTCGTTTCTGTGATTTGCCTGAACCCCTTCACTCAGCCTGAATTCTCTCCCAACACTGTAGCTCAGCTGCTGTTCACGTTAGATAGGATATAACCTACCGGTATGTTGCTTCGGGCTCTTCAGTGTGCGACAGACAAAATCCTTGGCTCTCAGCCCAGAGACTTTTCTTCTTTTCTGTGGGATGGAGCAGGGAATGAATACTAAGATGATCCTGTACACAGGACTCGGCTTGTAGCCGTTTGGATGCCTTATGTTTCTTCCGATGGACATTCTCGATTCAATTATCCATTTTTCTTGTGCTTGTCTCCCCACCTTTATGTTCTTCCGCTTTTTTGATAGAATTTGGGAGGCTATAACTCCGTTCTACGCCCTCGGGTGGTGGGGGAATGGGTCGGTCGGGAGGAAGAGGACTCAGACCCGCTGGCCGCTGAGATGCTGCATCCCCCCGTCCCTCGATCTCGAACTGGAAAGTGCTGGAGTGGAGGCAGCAGCCCTGCCGGGAGGTCGGTGCTTGCCATTATATACTGTGTGTGTGTGTGTGTGTGTGTGTGTTTGAGTGAGTCAGTGAGTGAGTGAACGTATTTGCATGCGTGAATCATTTCAACGAAGAGTTTAAAACTTCCAGAAAGTTCATAAAGCTTTTGTAGGCTCTTTAAAAATGAGGGCGTACGCTTCTAACTGCGCGGCCTGAGGAGTGCCCGTCGGAATGGGTTTGATAATCCCATTTCAAAGGCGCGATCAAACATGCTTGCCATGAGATTGCTTCAACCCAATTTCGAATTAAAGCTAGCCTCATTTATGTGTGCTCAGGGCCGGATGAATTTGTGCTTATTATGGTAAAAAAAAAAAAAGGCCTGTCTTTGACAATATAACTTTGTGAAAGTGATAAAAGTTTGTTTCCCTCACAGAAAGCTTTTTCCACTTAATGTGTTAAAACTACAACAGCGCAGTACTCCTGGATGTCTGTCTGTGTGTGTGTGTGTGTGTGTAGGTGTGTGTGCGCGTGTGTGTGCAGCTGCTGATGTGACTCATCAGAGAGGATTGGATATAAAACCATAAATCATATGTGGGCCTGAGCTGACGCACACAGTGTTAATCTCATTAGGCTACCGTATGGACGGGTTGTAGGGAGAAATCACAGCAAACTCTGAATTTAGGAGATCAGAGAAATCAAAGTGACAACATGGAAGGCTGAACAATGGTTTGGTGTTCAAATATTGTCAGGAAGTATCCGACTGTATATCTCAAGTGAAGCCCCGGTTAGTAGAACTGGAGAAACCCAGGGAAAAGTCGGATTTGGTTGAGTTAGAAATGGCCAATCTGAGCCAATGGAACTCTGGCAGCGACCAACACTGCCCTCGCTTAAAAGCCCATCTGAGCCTTAATAGGCCATCCGCTCCGGTGCTCATGCAGTTTCAGTCGAAGTTGTCACATTTTCTCATGTGTTTGACCTCATTTGTTAAACTAGTCCATCTTCCTCTTCCTCTTGTTGTTCATTATTGATGCTCTGTGGCTCATTCCAGCCCACCTGTCACGGAGACAGGAGGTCACATAAGTGAGCTGGACGGGTGACGTCGCCAGCAAAGTCAGGAAGGCTAAGTGCAAAGGACACATGGGGAATCGGATGCAACTGCGTTAGAAGAAAGAAACTGATTTTGACAGTCTGTCCAGTGCAGTAGGACGTCTTTATCCCAGTAAATACAACAAATGAAAATCAGCACACGTGTGTGTGTGTGTGTCAATAAACAAAGTCTGTAACGTACTAGATGCTTAAGCTCTTACGGTACTAATCTTTGGTTTACCCTCTGCCAGCCTGACAATCGAAACCAAAAGCAAAGGGTTACGGGAGCAGCAGCAGCATCACAAGAAGCTCCTGGCAGCCATGCTGTCCCAGGACTCCTTCAATTCGGCCGACAGCCCCGCCCACTCCATCACGGAGGAAGAGATGGAGGACGAGGACGATGCCATGGAGCTTCTGGGTAATCTAACCTAGTTACAGTATGTAACACACAGACCCAAGCATACCAGTGTAAACGTCCTGTACTATTAATCACTTCCTGTACAGCAACATGACAACAGTTTGTGTTCGAGTGTTGATGTGAAAACGACTTTGATCACGTTGCTGAGCTGCTTCCGAGACGGGCTGGCAGGAAGATGTGATGTTGGTGTGCGAGGCTGTTGCCTTGTTTGTGTGTAACTGTGTGCAACAGTGAGCTGCCGAACGATTCGCTGACACGATCACTAGAAAACCAGTTGTAATGTTTCATGTTTTACAAAGCTCATTCATGCTCCTTTCGTGAAATTGATCTCCTTTATTTTATTTTATGCCCTTATGTTACATTTCATATTTTTTAATTTACTGATTGTTTTCACTGTTTTAAAGTGTGTGTGTCGTGATAAAGGCGCTCTTTCTTTCACAGGTTGCATCAATTGGATTTGCGACAAATATATTTTTATCCTCAATTTTATTTAATTGTATTTAGAATATCCAAATCCTTTGAAATGTAGTCAGACATGTAAACACCAGGGCTTCTTTATTTAACCCCACACTGTTGTGGCCCAGGGCGCCTTAATGCAGCGTCTACACTGTATGCAATGGTGAAGATAAGCCGTGAAGCACGATGCTGTTTGTCTGTGATGGCCCTCCTTAATTACTGCTCTCAATCCCCGGGACGGGCCTCCAGTGGCTTTTAAGCTACGATCCAGGGCAGTAATTCAATGGAAATGATGCAGCATGATCAGAACCGATCCTCCTGGGGTCTTGGATCGCTGCTGCTGTGTTGACTGTTGATCCGATTCGCTTGCCTCTCCTCTGTCGAGCTGATTAAAGTGATGCTCACATGCAGCATATGGTAGCCTACTTGATTTGGAGATAGGATATTTCCCCGATTCTTTTAGAAAGAGTTTTCAGACAGAACTAGTGACTGTGACCAAATTCATTTCAAAGATAACTGATGATACCTTGCAGAACTTATGCTCTTGTGATAGTGTATTGATCCCCTCCGCTGCTGGAAACTATCGACTTAGTCACGTACTCCTCACCAGGTAGTGAGCTTGCTGCTTCAAGAGGGGCTTGAAATGGTCATTAGAAATTTATGCCGTAGCCAGCACTACATGTGTTTCAAGTAGTTCAAATGTCTTATATCAGCAAGCAACAGTATCTTTAATTTGTCAATAGGACTGTAACTTTTGTTACAGTCCTATTTCTTAAATATAGATTAATTAACAAAGCCGTAATTGTTTTACGGGATATATAATGCATTTTTTCATAGGGAGTACATGCCTGCTATGTCCTCTCACATGCAGCAATGCAGTCACGACAATACTAGAGGTTGTTGAAGAAATGTTCTATATTGAAGCATTTTCTTTGGATGCCCTCTTGTGGTAGAAATATGGTATTACAACAGCTTGTTTTGAAGCGCTCAGGTCAGTGGCAGAATCACTTCTTAAACTCAGAGATGGGAACAAATTCTGCTGAGAGCTCTTTGTAAGTATTTTTTGTCAAGGTCGGAAAGTAAACTTAGAGGACGCCAATAATGGCCCATGCCCTGTAAGCAAGAGATAATACCTGTGATTTGACATGAAAATAAAAGTCTTGGATAAAAATCTCAATGATGTGAAACATTCAACAGAATTGCAAACTTTTAATGTTGCAACTTTTAACTAAATCTTTAACATTCACTAGCAGATACTCATAAATATTCCAACTCCTAAGAACCACTTTATTGCGCATCATGTATGATATCGTTTATGCATTTAGTTGTGATCATAGACCCTCATCCCAAAGGAACATTCTGTGTGTTATTTCCATGCACTCACTTATTTGTTTCTCCGTGTAGCTGTGTGTTCTTAGCTTTGTTCATCACACCTGCTATTAAGCGATGAGCTTCCCTTTTGTGTTCTGTGTCGGTGTTTGAAGATACACACTTCCTGAGTGAAAGCACGGGCCACGGCGAGGCTGTGATCCGTATCCAACACACTGAGCACAGCATATTTAAAAAGCATCCACTGGGAGGCAGGAAAGGTGCATTAGCCTTGCCTTGCTGTGTGAGAACTTCAGCTTCTGTCAGAGGATAAGTGCAATAAAACCATTTAGAAGGGTCCTGGTTTAGCATCAGCTCCTCTTGCCGTGTTTTTTTAGTACTGCCGATAAAAGAAGATGATTTAATTTACTTCTAAAAACCAAAGATGTGACTTTAGGTTGATTTTTTTTAAATCTTTTCATATCGGTCAAAAAAAGAGGTAATAAAATCAGCCCATGCAGAGTCTTATTGATTGAGGAGCTGTCCTCAGGGGTGACACCGTTTTCCCAGTTGTTTTCATTAGCTCCGCGCCGAATGTTAACCGCAGCCCAAACATATTGAAGATGAACGTGACTCATGGAAATGGAGATTCTAGCTTCAGAGACCACAGATTTATGCTGATCTGACCAGAGAAAGGAGCCGAGTTGTGTTTGTGAGGGTGGAAGACTCATTTCGTGGTAGTTCAAGGAGACGAGTCAGCCGGTTAGTCACTGTAAAGTCCCTGTCGTCGTCGTCACTGTAGCAAAGCGTACACTTGCAGTGTGACGGAGAGTTGAAGCTTCAACCCCTTGAGTATAAGGTCAAAGAGTTTAAACGTGTGTGTGTGTGTGTGTTTGGATGAGAGAACCCTCGCATACATTTCTGTGGAGGTCCTGTTGGAGTCACGTGGACTCGCGCTTTCATCCCGGTAGAGCAGGACAAAGCTTCTTTAAGCGTGACACATCCACGCCTCAGAAATCAGAGCCCACCGCCGGAGTCCACAAACCCTCTTCAGTATGTTGACCCAGTCTGGCGGCGTTCCTGAAACGGGAGAGGGAGGCATGAGAGTAGCGCTGGCAGCGCTCACTCATTTACAGTGTTTGTGGGGATGCGTGAGGACAGGATGACGGCATGACGAAGCTGCGTCTAATCTTTGATGAACAGTATAAAGACGTATCTGGTGTCTGTGTGCTTCTTTGGGTAGAAGGTCTTCCTTGATCAAGCAAAGCGTATTGTTTGATACCATAGCACGTTTAAAAAAAATAGCAAATAGATGAGGTGATGCTTTTTTTCTTTAACTTTTACTCTTCTGAAATTGAAATCAAAGCTTATTATTTAGCTCACTTGCCTCTCTTCATGATCCTTCTACTGTGAAAATGAAGGGATTCCCGTGAGAAATGTCTAGGAGTGACGCGTTGACAACTGGTGGTGGACCTTGAATTCTTTCTTGAGGAAACGCAGCAATACTTCATTGTGAAATGTTCCCTTACAAATCAAAGAACAAAAGAAAAAGAGCCCTTTCAGCATCTTGCATCAACATCCAGCCCTCTGAATGAAGAAATGTACTTCCTCGTGATCATGGACAATGCATGCATTATATCATCATTATGATGTCATGATGATGCCGTGATGATGTCATGCCAAGTTAGGTAATGCCAACTGACTAAACTGGACTAAAGGGACAAACTGCAGTAGAGATCTAGCAGAGAGCTCTGTCCTACTGTTTTGCCTAAAGCCCACATTCAGATTGCCAGAGTTAACAGACAGGGCCCTCACTGACGCCAGCAGCAATAACACACACACACACACACACCCTCAAAGCCCCCTTCATCCTTGCCCAACAGCCCAAGACACAACAGTTGCCCTGGAAACTATGTAAACCACCGCCGACAACACAGAAACATCATCATGTGGCATTGATTGGGAGAAGAGGAGAAGGTGAAGGAGGACATGTGTGACATCGCGTGAGTCTCTTCAGCACCAAAGCGTTCCCTTCAAACACCGGCTTTAGCGTTGGGCTCGCCTCCCAAGGCTTTGTCGAGCTGCTGGTGAAAAGAGCGTCCCCATTAAAAGTATATCTGCGGCCAATTTGACGCCTGTAAAAGTCACCGTGGTGCAGATGCATACGCTAATCGTGGGGCAAATTGCTGCGGTATTACGCTGGCATTACTGGAAGCAATTATCAATAGGTGAGTAAAGTAGTGCTGTGATCATAGCATAAATCTAGCAGTAGTAAAGCCAGGGTATGGAGTGCATAGGCGCCTCAGATGAACGAGCAGATTATCGAGCTGGAGGAACAACGTGATGCTGTGTATTGTGGCTACTGTAGCCAGACGGGGGCAAAAGATGGCAGATAGATGCCCAAGGGCGATAAGCAACGTGTGTGAAGAGGACCATTGTGTCATTTACTCCCCCCCCCCCCCCCCCCCGCCTCTCCAGCAGCTCCTGGGCTCCTGTCTAAACCAAGACTAAAGATTAAACAGACGAGCAGGGTATAGATGGAATGCTGTTACATGGTAATTAATGTGTAATTAGTTTGTGTGTGTGTGAATACAACGTTTGATCTGCGTCTCTGCCTGTGTGAGGCCGTGCTCTTGCAGCTGTGTCTCAGTGTTCATTGTCAAACTAGACGGGGAAGCGACAATCTCCTGAATGACCTGCAGACAATGACGGGAGAGAATCTGACTAATTACAACAACACTCACCCCCTCATGATCACGCAATCACAGGTCTGCTTTATTAAATGTGTCTCTTTGCTCTCGTGCACTGGCACGATATCGTGTGATGGATCACTTAAATATAAGGATTAAAAGCATCATTTCCACCTCGACCCTGGCAGATTGCTGTTCTGATATATTCCCAGTGGAATAAGTTCAGAAGGCTCAAATTCATCTCTCGTAAAAAAATTCCAAGATTCATTCTTAATTTTCCAACACGCAAAAGCCGCCCAAGTCGCTCCTCCAGCGACACGACTGGCATCGTAAGGCCTCGGCGCACCAGACTCTGCCGCATCTGCAGTAACGTCCTAATCGCTCCGTGTTTGCGGTTAGAAAGCGAGTGGAAGGGAGAGGTCTGCACCAAAGTCTGTGATAAGACTTTCCACACGCCTCAGAGCTGTCACGTTACCCGGCTCATGTGTGTCCCCATCTGATTCTGATCAAGGTTTTTTTTTTTTACTGCCACACTCAGACTTGTGTGGCGCTTGGAGCCCAACAGGCATATTCTTAGGCCAGGAGGCGAAGGGGAGAGGGGGGGGGGGGGGGGGGGGGCATTGAAAACCAAGACATAATTATGAAATGTAAGTGGAAATATTGTTTTTATTACAAAGCCAAACAAATGCGTCTCTGCTGCGACTCACATCAAAGATGACTAACCGCAGAGTGGAGGCTTAATGGGAAGCAAATGCCGCTTGTGTGCATGTGTGTGTGTGTGTGTGTGTGATTGTGTGTGAGGGCACCGAAAGTGTGAGGTCTGCAAGTGTCCCTGTAAGTGTTGGCTTGAGTCTGCATGCCCCCTTTTTTTTTTTTATCTGTCTCGTATGCTTCTCACACATGTGGCTTTCTGTGTGTGACTGAGTGCAGCCTTTGACGGCACACACAGCAAGGAGCAAGGCACCGATCATTTACAGGCTGTGGTGAGGCGTTGTCGCCGCTGATGAAAAGAATGGAACATTCACTCACTTCAGGCACGAGGCCTAATAACTCACAGGACTCGATGAAATACCTTTTGGATTTTGAGTGGAAAATGAATTGTGTGCGTGCATGACTCCAATCTTCATCTGTGGCGGGGGGGGGGGGGGGGGGGGGGGTAGTAGTAGTATGTTGAGGGATTCCACCCCATACATCTGTCAACGCCACATCTGAGAAGGTGTATATTAAGTTATTGTGACGCCAATGCGCTTATTATGACGTGTTTTTTTAGCTGCCAGTCAGGGCGTCGCTGCCTAAACAACATTAAGTTGCATGGAAACTTGCAGAAAGACGGCGACCAGCGCCGGATCTCTCTGACTTCACTCTGAGCGGGATTCCTCATCGCTCGGGCCTTTTGTTCAGATTGCATCGCCCGAAAAGTTTCCATTTCTTCCCTGCCCGCTCCCCCATCTCCCCTCGGTTTAGGACCATCTTATTCATCTGCCATGTCTTGTCGTTAGACAGGCATGCCTGCCCCCCCCCCCCCCCAGTGCCTAGGGAGTGCAAATATGATGGGCTAAACTTAACAGGCAAGTGTGGACAGACACTTTGTTGTGTCTAGACAGAGGCCTGGGACGCTGTCACAGTGTCAGTGTAAACTGGTCTCCCGGGAGACGCGCTGTAAACGTAGCGTGGCGGTATTGTGTGGGAGGCATGCTGAGTTTGTAACTAGCATCACTAAATAGACGAGGACGAGACAACAGCTCATGACTCATATGAACACGGATTTACGAATAACGTGTCTACTGTAAGTCTACTCACTATAATTTACTGTAGTTGATTCAGCTTCCTGTCAATGGCCATATTTGGAGTGGAGTGGAGATTGTGCACTTGTTTGACATTTCTGTCGCTGTTTGATCACATTTTCTTGAGAAATAATTATTTTCAATGATAGCTCCTAACTATAAAATGCTAGGGCTCAAAACCCGACCCATGAGATGCATATTTATCACGTATTTATCACCTTTGCAAGTCCTTCTTGTATCACAGTCGATGATGTCGACACAGAAATCCGTCACCTCTCCCTTGTTGAGTGTCATGGCAGAGGTCGCGCAGAGGTCGCACAGATGCGCTTTCTCTAACATTTCCTCTCGTCTCTCCAACAGCGTATGAATTTCAGAACTATAACGTTGTTATTCTTGCAGCCAGGTTTTTAAGCAAAGTTGGAATGTTCTTCCTTTTTGCTTCCGAGTGAGCAGGAACTACGGCCCAGGGTAGCAATCTGCTAAATCATCATCATGCATTCACAAACAATGATACATAATCATAAAATGTTTAATCTGTAATATTCTCATCTATCCTAATCTGGCCAGTAGGATGTTTTTTGTTTTTTTTTGCGAGTGTGGAAAAAACATATTGTGCTGCCTTTTGGGAATCTGTTCTAGATTCCCTTTGTTTACCTCAGAGACCATCTGGATTATCTTTCTCTATCGTCAGACACGGGTCTCTCTCTCCCTCTATTGTGTCATTTTAACTTGACAGACAGAAACAAGTCCTGAAGACAAAGCAGGAGGTGAGGTGACGAGCAGCTGTGCACACTAAGGTTGTGTTTTCTTTCAGGGTCAGAGCTGATTTCTGTTATTCCTTCTCTGTTCCGTGAAAGCTGCGGCCTTGAAACTGAATGTTTCCAAGTGTCGAGTAATGATTTGTATCGTAGGCCGTGACCCAAAGAAAATCTGGCATGCCACATTAGTCGGTCGTTAAAAGGGGGGGATGGTTAGAAGGGGAAGAACAAGTGGGAATGAGCGGAGAGAAAGCAGAGAAAGGTGAAGGCCCAAACTTGAACAGTTCCCACGACCAGCGATGGCTGGTGGCTCTATTTGTCCCCACCCCCTCCAATGCGCATTGTGATGAATGGGACATTTAATATTGCCCCGCTTAAGGGTATTACTGGAATGTATCTGTTCCCCTCCAAACACTAAACCAATACTTGTTCCCAGACAGCCTGGACACCATGTGAGTCAGCATGACTGCCATCAGTGGATCCCAATGTAGTTTTAGAATACATTTAAAACTTGACTTAGTTCATTAATTTCTTTCTTAAGGATTGTAATATAGTCAAACACATGTCCATGGACACATAATCTTTAGTTTCCAGCGTCTTCACTCCTGCTAGCAGCTCTGGGGGAGCAGTGAGCTCAAAGCTCACACTAGCATGCGAGCATGGAGGAACAATTATGATTACCATGTTTGGTATTATAGCCGACTGTAATTTAACATGTTAGCATTCTAAAATTGCATCTTAATGCGCCATGCAAAGTAAAAAAGTATTCCAGGTGTTAAATGAAGGTGTTAAATGATTTCTTTTTTACTATTTGGCGGTCAGCTTTTAAAACCTTATCCTCTGAGATCCATGAATTGGGCAAAATTGACATTGCGGGGGTTTTTCTTTTCTTTACCATGACCTATGTTTCAATATGACAAGCTTTTTTAGTAGCCGGTTTTACATAAAGAAGGCCAGTCAGTCCCATCTGACAAAAAAAAAAAAATAGCTCTATCAAACCCAGTTATTTAAATTGAACTAAATTGTTCTATCAGACAGACCTTTCTAGTTGTCATGGAAAATGAGAACCAGGGGAGCTTTCGTTTCATGTCAGACGGCAAAAGAAATGTTTTGGCATGACGTGTTATGATGTGTGCTTGAGTTAATTTGCCCAGGGCTTGCTTGACTTCGCTGCATGCTGCCAAGTGACTGTCATGCAAACGCGCTTTTGCAGCGTCGACGCTGAAAGTACATATTGTGCAGCCCGATAATGAATGTCTCCACGAAGCATTGCAATCGCTCCAATTATTGTCAAGTCAGCAGTGTCGGACTGTATGGAGAGACGGACATTCACCTATTATTAATAATAATTATGCACTGTGGTCCGTGAAAGAGAAAACCTTTGAACCGGTTGGCTCATTCAACAGTTGGTGACTGTTTGGCTAATCAGGTCAAGGTAAAGTGGTGAATTTCTAGATGACGGGGAAGCGGTGGCCGTCTCCGTCCCTGAATGCTCTCTTTATACCCAGAGGTGAGACTTTCTTGATCTGCACCAAACTGACTGATGTAAAGAGATAATTTCCATGAACGAGTCATTGAATATAATCCTGCTGATTCGTCATGCATTCTCTCCTTTCAAGGTGTGAGGCCGATTCTTTCCTCTACCACACCAGGGGACATGTAATGAGATCTCAAAGTGAAAATATCAGCGTCTGCCTCAACGGACCCGACACACACACACACACACACACACACACACACACACACACACACACACACACACACACACACACACACAGAAAGTCAGGTCCTAACTTTGTTGCACATGAAGTTTTGGCAAAACTCCAAAATTCTTATGCTTCAATTGGAAGAAAAGAACGAGTACTGTAATGTTTTCAAGGCTTGACCAGCACACTTTATCACGTAAGATCCCCGACACCCACTCATTTTTCTTTTTCCCAACACGGAAAGTCCTGCAGTGTTGTTTTATCTCCTGAGGATGCTTTCAAAGCCAAAATGGCTGATTCAGACTCTCCCGTTTGATCCTCTGTCACATTTAACGGACTGTTACAATTCTCCACCATGCTACAGAAAACATTGACTTCAAATTATTCCGCCTCACTGCCTTTGCGTCATAAATCTTTTCACTGGCATGGCGTATATACTTCCCCAGTCCTGCTACAGTGTAACGTCCATGAAAGAAACGTGTTGCATTGTGTGCCTTGATGCAGTGCATAGTATGTGGGGAATTATTTCATCACTGAGGAATCAGCTTTTCATATAGATAAACCAGATATATTTCAAAAGTCAAAGAAAGATTGACGAGAGAAAAGGAATAGGAAAGGCCTTCGCCTGCCACCTTTGGGTTTGCGTGTGAGCGTATTCTCGGATCGTGGCTGCAGAGCAGAACAAAGCGATGAACGACGCTGGCGCGTGCTACATGTTGATGCCTTCGGAGCCAACTGTCCAGCTCTCCATTCCCTTCTCGTGCTTTTCTCTCCTCAGCTTGTTAATATGCCGTGGCTGCTTGTGTGCAGACATTATGGTGTGGTCCTGTCATCGACTCTTACATCCCTCCCTATAAAACTGAGTTGATGGTACGAGCCGCTCTTCTTTCCTCTTTTGAATGTGTGTTTTTGTGTTTTGGGTGTGCAGTGCGTGCGAGTCAGCATGGCTGTGCTGGAAGTGTTTTATTTACTGTGACGTGCTCTCTTTATCCGGCGACTCTAAGGAGACCGTCATCACCGGGCATCACACTGACAAAGACAGAGAACAAGGGATGATTAATGTCCAGCCCTGTCTCTCTTGTTGTTTTACACGTCTCCTGTGTTTCCCTCTCCTTCCTCGTGTCTCTTCTTGTCTCTACCTCCCACCTCCTCAGAGGACCTGGATGACCTGAGGATGGAGGGCGTGATGGGCTTGGCTCCATCCGGCTGCAAGTTCAGCCAGGGACGCAGCGCCTACCATCCTGAACCGCAGGCTAAAGTTACGCTTAACATTTGCTCGAGGTGTGCCAGGTAAATGTTTCCACCTTCCTTTATCTGGTGCCTTGTGTTGTATAATGTTTAGTCACTGCTTTTTGTCTTGGGTCAGACATATAAAAAATAAATAAATAGCCCAAATAACCCAACCCGTGAGAAAAGACTCTCCCTTGTTTAACACAATTCACCTCTAAAAGGAGACGTGAAATCTGTGCAGTAATATTAATAGTTGAAAGTGTTGGTCGGACTCCATTTGTCTTGTTACTGATCAAAGTGGAAACTAAAAGGCATTTTTAAATACCCCGAGTGTTCACGACTTCAATCGAACGGCTGAAAACAAGAAGTTGCAGTTCAACCTGGAGGTTTCGTGTGCAAAAGGTCTCTAAGCTGTCCTGCTGACTTGAGGTCAGTGAGCAGACTCATCAAGCGGTTACTGCACCAGCCGAGGGAATGGTCAGCACAGACTCTGTACAACTCCAATTGTTCTTTTTCTTCCTTTCTTTCTTTCTATAAAAACCAACAGGTGGTTCATTAATCATCTTTGCATGTGTTGGCAGACAGATTTTATTCTTTTTGGACAGAGCAGAGCTAACTCGTTTCCCACTCTGATGACAAGCTTCTGGTTTTAACTAGACTCTTTTCTCCCAGAATGTTTTAACTATTGTTTTAAGATTTCCTCATCCTTCTGCACCAGAGTTGGCGCGCCTCAACTTTTTCGAGCAGAGGATAATACGTCCCGATGTCTTACAATTCAGCCTGGGCACTGATAACTGTCTCCATTATCAACCTTGTTCTTCTTACACATTTCCTGTTCCCCTGAACCGTAGCATTAGTGTGCAGCTCAGATTTCCTAGCGTTGGGTGTGATACCACAGACAGGCGTGGGCAGGACTCTTCCTTGATGCCAGTCGAAGATAACCTGCTATCTGTTGGATGTGACGCCAGGCACACATCTGCCTGCACGACCTCCTTGTTGTAGAGTTTGGAATGTATTTTTTTCCCTTCTCTTCTTTCATTCAAGCGGCTAATCAGTTTCCTCTGCTTGCATGCTGAGTTTCTGTTGAGGGGAATAGTATCATAGGAAGTTTAAACACTCTTTTCTGGAAATAGTTTATACCTCTGGCTCATCATCGAGGCCAGATTAACAAAACATAATTTTGTCTAATGTTACTTTTGCTTTTTTCAGGACTAAAATTACTTCTGTTTAAATCCTAATTCTTGCTTTTGTCCCTTAACCAGACCGCCAAAACTCTCCCAAATCCTATAGGGAGAGAAATCTGGGCCGTTCAGTCACATTCAATTTGGTGTTAAGGTAGAGGATGTCAAAGTCCATAAACATCGGTCAATAATCGATATTGAACAAATGTTGAAGCTTCACGACTGCAACGTTGGATTGTCACCAGATTTAATCATGTGTTCTTGGTAACCGTCTCAAATTTCATCAAGATCCATCCAGAACATTTTGAGTTATCTTGCTAATGGACGGAAGGACGGACAAACACCGGCCATCACATAACCTTCCGCCTCGGCAGAGCTAATTATGAGTCATGTATGCACATACAGAGCAGCAGGTAATCCTGCCTGGGATGCTATGCTGTGTGCTTCAGCAGCCAGTAATGATGGGATTACCAGACATGTAACTCAAAATAGGTCCAATGTTTAAACAGACTCCTCGGAACATGACTGTGCAACAATCCCCCCCCCCCCCCCCCTTTGTCCATCCCACCTAACGGCCCAGGCGGCCTGCGTGACTCCTAAGGACGTGGTTGGCAGTGTCGCCAACCACGATGCTTCCTTTGGCACTCTACTGGTTGGTTGAAGTGTAAAGTTCCATGTGGCCTTTCTGTTGTGGCCATGTCTCTGTCTCTCGAGCTTTAGCTGTGGTCGCACCAGCATTTCATCCACCTCCTCCATCCACCGATCAGCTCTTTTAATGACTGTGCCACAAAACTTCCATTGTGCAAAAGCATCCCAGATTTTGGGCACAATCCAGAGGAGTTGAAAATGCATAGATCTCCAAACCTCACTTGGGCTTGTAGTTCTCATTAAATTAATTGTTTTCATATCAGGAATGCTCTGAGGGGAATCACAGCCGGGGACTTGTGGCTTTGAGAAGCGTTTGTTCAGAAGGCCTTGTGATACTCATTTTGGGTCTATTTAAGGGTCTTGTAGAGCCCATTGATGAAAGGGAAGAACAAGAAGAAGGATGCATAAAGAAGGAAAGACACTTTATAATTCTGTGTGCCGCTTTTACCCTCATCCCAGAGGTAGAAACACTGAAGCCCTGCAGCTGTAATGCAGCAGTGTGTGTGTATGTGTGTGGATTGCTTGTCTTTTGTCTTCAGCTAATGGCTGCCCAGATAACTTTGCCATAGTATAAAGTAAAGGCCTTTGAAGCTGATGTAATGTGCAATTATAGTCCACATATTTTTATGACTTTACAGTCTTTAAAAATATATTGTAGAAAAATAAGCACAGTTTAATTCTGCCCTGATGTTGGAGTGATGGAATTAGCTTCCACGCTGCGAAAATCCACGTGTAACGTGTTTATGCTCCCACTGAAAAGGAATTTCAATCGCTGTTGGCCTCAATCGCTGTTCTATTGCAAGAACATTTTAAGTACCTTAAGAAGCCAAAACTCTGATCTGTGTCTATTTCTGTCCAAATAGACAATTTACAAAAAAATAAAAGGTGAAGGAAGTTCAGAACAAATGAAGAATAAATGAATGATTTATGGGGAAACAAGTTTATGTATATGAAGGCATTGCTTTGGCTTCATGTCAACACACTGACTATTTCGGATTTAATTTTCATCTAGCAGCAAATTTCTTATAAAATGGTTTGAACTATAAACACACCCCACATGCTACCATCCCAGATTATTCACCTCAGACTTCATTTTTATTTATTTTCAGTGTCCGTGCACTGTCGTCTGGAAAAAAAGAAGCACATTTCAGGGATGATTTGAATGCACTCGGCTGCCAGACTGTACAGATGTGTGTATGTGTCTCCTGTTGTCTCCAGGTTGCAGGGGGACAGTCTGCCAGATACCAGATCAGAAGAGGAGCACAGGCCTCGCATAACTGAACAAGCTGTACCAGACATCTCCTGTAAATTGCACAACCTGGCTCAGATTGAATTATGTAAAGTATCTGTTCAGCTTTCGTGATCTCATGTCTTTTTTTTTATTATTCGTGTTTGTGTTGTCTGGAGCAGCTCCTTTGCCCGGGGTGGACGCAGTGTCAGGACCATTGCAGGAATGCGACTCCTTGTCTCAGGTATCGGCCTCCGTGAGTGTCTTACCTACATCCATCACCAAACAATTAATATCATTTTACAGTCATCAGTTACCACGCCGCTCTTTCATTGTCTCCAGAGCCAGTGAAAAACCACCTCAAGCATCTCGTTAATGGGACGCGACCCAAAAATCCCCCCCGATCCATCTGCATGTGACCATTTCAGCGTACACAGCAGCTGATAGTGCTGTATATGTGATATCCCAATCGCAAATCTCCTTATATCATTTGCCTCTTTCCCTAGGCACTCGCGTCTTTTTCCAGAGATAAATGAAAAGAATATCCGGTGACGCGCAGCAAACAAAGCTGATTCTGAGGTTTTGTACAATAGACTGGAATTTTTAAGGGGTTATAGGAGCACACACAGTTTTGTTCAATAGGATGCTTGCGTGATAACCTCACATGCTTCGGGGGGGAAGAAACACATAGCGATACCTAATGTGGTACGCACAGGATTCAGACTCACATGCTGTTAATAAAGCAGCAAGCGAAGTCGCCGGTAGCTTTGTATAATTACCTCCCAATGAGCCAATAACTTTTTTTTTTTTTAATATATAATTGCCTGCTCTAAGTGTTAGACGAGGCTTTTTACAGCATTTTCTGAGGAAAGAAAGGGGTTTGGAGCCAAGATGTTGCTCCGTGTGTGGAGCAGATGCAGAAAGGCTCCAGACTAACTGGGAGCAGACTTTGAGAGACTGAAGTCGAATCAAAGCCTGCAGTCAGAAGTCTGATGGATTAGGCTCGCTCCTTTTAAAGGAATTACAGAAACTGTGTACCACAGCAAATCAAACAGCCTTTCTTGTGATAATTTTTTCAGATGTTTCCAGCGAAAAGCTCGACCAGATGGTCAGAGTGAATTTTATTGTTGCATTTACGTATCTAACTCAGAGATTTAAGATGAGTGATCCCCCGGTCAGGTAAATCACATGTCATATTTACCTTCATCTCCATCTGGAACTTTGATTCTACAGCTGCTTACAGCAGGGGAATAGATGCAGATGCTTCTCCTCCATCACACTACAGTGCCGTAGGTTAACCTCTGTCACTTAAGAATGATTTCCTAATGTTTCCCATGTGGAAACTGTGCACGTCTCCTGTGATCTGTAAAAGTAATGAGGCCATGTTGTGTTTAATTGCTTTTGTTCGGGTGGCTTTGAATGAAAAATTGAAATTAGCTTGTCGGTGTAACTGGTCCTCTGGTGTCTTGTCGGCCACATTTTCTAAACATTACAAAAATATATTTTTCTTTATTTTTTACTTGGAAATCTTTAACAAAATGGGAAATGGTAATAGTCTATGCTACAGGATTTAAGCTACCTATATATGTATAATTAACATAGTCGTATTTTATTTAGCACGGTTCTCATTGGCGCCAGTGTATTCCAACACCCCTTGTACATTCTGCACTTGTGCAGTGTCCTTGGTGTTAAAAGAAAGGGTGCATGCTGCGTTTTCTGGGTGTGAAATGTTTAAGTCGTATTTAATTAGTAGCACATTTCATCATGCGTGGCTGTTGCTAAACGAAGTGTGTCTTGAATCGTGCATTGCCCTGGTTCACGCTGTAGAAGACTGGTGATATTGGAAAGTAAACACTGTTAATAGTTATCATTATTAGTCCAAAAGGCCCCCTGCCTTTGCCAGCTCCTTTAGGTGATAATTGCCCCATAAAGAGGAATATTTTCCTAAAGCAATCTGCAGAGCAAGTTCCCCAGGCAATACTTGGATAGTTTCCTTTGTAAGTGTTAAATTAGCTGTTTTAATCAAATGTAGCCCTCCTTTACTACATGGGCGTTGGCATCTGGTCAATCGTATAGTAGAAAAAAGATAATTAGCGTGATGCAACACCCTGTGTATGACACAATGCGGCATCACTGTGATGCCTTAGTGTTGTTTCCATGGTGATTTTGTTTGTTTATTCATGTTTTTCCTTTATTTAATTATGCTTTGTGTCTGGGAGAACCACGGCGACGTTGTACACTGTATGGATAAATGTTTGTGTCTGAAAGGTTCACTTCAGATAAGTTCATCGGTCCATGTCAACATTATATCCAATTTCCAACAACAAGGAGGAAGACCTTAGTAAAAACCAACCTTTCTAGATCTATTCAGAAGGTCGACTGACTGTTGAAGACTCGCGAGATACACAATATTGCTTGTCTTCGGGATTATAATTCCACTATCTTCATTCAACGCTAAATGCAACATTATGATTTTGTGCAAAGTATTCTCTCATTGAATATTCTCTTACTGTTTATGTTGTGTTTAGCTTTTGACTGAGCTCAGAGTTATTGGGCGTGTGAGTGCTGTATAAAGTCTATAAAACCCATTAGGGCAGCAAAAACAACAGGAACTCATTAAAAGCAAAGTGTTGCTCCTTATATTCCATTGCAGCCTCACATGGCTACTGTATGTTTGCTCCTGCAGAAGGGGCTCCAACTGCATCATCTCGTTTCTCTCTTGCTGAAGAACAGGGGACCGTTTCACGTGTGTTTGCTGCTCAACGTACAAATATGTTTTAAACAGAGAGAAGCTTCAGAGACGCGAGCTGTCTTGCATGTTTGAAGCACTGGTAATCAGAGAAATCGTGAACTTTGGCCGGTTAAAATGAGGCGTTTGATTATGAAACTCGTCTTTATCTCACGCGTGACCAGATCGGCTGTTTGTGCTGACAGGCCATGAACTCCTCCTCTGCCCTCAGACATTGACTCATCCTTCACCCGATTGGTTTGTGATTCCACGTTTTGGACGTTCTTGAGATTTTCATCATGGACTATAAACTTGAGCTCATGAGATTGTCTGGCTTTGTAAAGAGTTGCAGTCCATCCAGTTGTTGTCTTTATAACTGAAGAGTCACTTTGCTCAAGTGTTGCTTGAGTCCTATTACCAAAAGAAAAAAAAGACCCTATTTCAACAAGCTACCAAACGCTTTACTGCCAAATGAAGACTTTGCCCCACTTTAGTGTCTATTGCATACTTAGGCCTGTGTGTGTATGTGTGTATTACTCCTTAAATGACTCTGTCTAACCACAACAAGTGGATCTATTCATTGCGTTTTGGAAAGCTAGCAGTAGACTCCAATCAAACCTCCAACCTAGCTCGACCATGCTAGAGGACTGACTGTTTGCACACCAGCAGTTCTCGTTGGACTACGTTGGGCCAAACCCCAGAGTGTGGTGATAATTACCACTGACCACACACACGTATAGCTGCACACATGCAGGCTATAAAATATGTAACTCTAAACTTCCATCCTCTTTCTCTGTCTTGTTTGTTCCCAATATGGAAACAATTAGTCAACTTTGTTTGTTAGTTGGGCAGGAGAGTACTGGGAGGCAGTTGATACCGCTTGGGCTCTGCTCCACCGACACTAATATAATCACTCATAAGTCATAGCCACTCTCTGTTTCGTATATGAAAAGACGGTCCATCTCTTTGGAAGTCAAACAAAGGAAGAGAGCTTGACTAATTTGTGCTCATATCGTGTTACTGATCTTTATTTTTAAACCAGCGCCTTTAAACTCTGGTAAAGCACTTTGTACCTCTTTTGCAATCAAGTGCGTTTATTTCTTGCAGAATTGGCACATCCTGTTAATTGCTCATCCATGGGACTGTTCTAAGCCTCTGGTCTCAATGGATGGATGGCCCTGATTAGTATAAATAATACAGTGGATCCATATCTCCGTAGTCTAATCTGGTTTTATGTTGCAGGAGGGATTGCCTTCAGAAACCTAGGTTAATCGCATATTTTTTTACAATTTATTATTATTACAGTTTAACACTGCATATTGCACACCATGCAGTATTCTAAGAATGGGGGATGTGGGAAACTGTTGGTGGCCTTGTGTGCCAGAACTGGGAAGACCCAGAGAGAGAGCGAGAGAAAGGGCAAGATGATGTCATGCTGTTGGATTTGGGGAATACCACCAAAGAGAAATACAGTTGGGGAGCGGATTTATTTGTAATGTTCAACCAGCCTTGCTGCTTTATGAGGGCTGTAATTAAAGATTAGCTTTGGTGGTGTGGTCCTGCTGCCACGGAGACCCTCGTGTATCTAAGAGGCATGGAGATTAATGCCTGGGAGTCCTCTTCTGTCATTTGTGAGTGTGTAGAAACCTTGCATGTTTCTCACCCTTCCTCTTCTTTAGGAACAGACTTTTAACTCTTCTTTGAATCAAGCAAACCATTAAATGTGTTGTCTTCATGTGTCGTCGGAAGACTGTGCTATACGCGCACTGCATTTCAAGATCTTCCGCTGCCTTGCTGCGTCAAGTCAACTGTCTGTCATTAAGCGCTTAGCGCATCACATGTCACTTCCAAGCATCAGATGTATCATGCCTTATCTAGCATAGACCAATTTTCCAGGAGGATGGCTGACAGATCTTATTTCTCACCTATTTGTGAAGCTTGTGTGTACGTGGTCTAACACATATTCTGGCCACTTGTGTCCCAACCAAGGGACTAAATCAGGGGATTAGGCACACTCCCATTGCAAGACTTGGCAGTTTGAGACTGCCAACAGGTCACTTTCCAAATCCTACATTTGGCCAGTGAATCGTAGGAGCTAAGCGGGCCAAGGCAGACCATATAAGTGATCCAATCTGTTGTTTTACTGTGCTTTGGAATATAATTTTTGTATAATACAAAATAATGTGTCATTGAACTATCCAACGTGGCTGATTTATTGTCCCCTAACTGCTGGTGTGAGTTTGCTGCTGTCAGGCTATTTGCCAACAGAGTATCGTGCGGACAGTGAGTTCTGAACCAAAGCTGAATGTCCGTCATCCCGCGTTCCCCAAGAAGTGAACTGCATGCTTATAGCTTTCATCTACACTTGCTTTGGTTCCTGGTGTTTTTCTTAAGCCTATAAAAATAATAATTGGGCCCTTTTTTTCCATTAGATACGGCTCAGATATTTCCAGCAATAGATGAAAATTATATAAAGAGTTAATTGAAGGGTCTTTCATCTAATGTGACTTTCTCTCTCGTCTGTTCTCTTTGGGAACTAGCGTCAGGCTGTCTGGGAGGCTGATCTGAAGGCTGTCAGAGGTGGGAGCTCTGTCAGGCAGACAGGCCTGCAATTGAGTGACTCCCTCTTTTCTAAGGAGCTGGAGAACATGGGCAAACAGCTGGCAGGTAAGCACTTCTGTATGGGCTTCATGTATGTGTGTCCTTACGCTCTTTGGCATGCAACCCATAGTCAACACTGTGGAAACGTTTAAAGGCACACACGTTTTGAACCCCCAGAAGCCTGTGATAGAGGAAAGGATTGCGAGTCGAGCATATGAAGAATGCTTATGCCAAAAGATTTGTTTTTGCTTCATTAGAAACAGATCTTTCAAAACCATTTAAGCACTAAATGGAAAAACTAATTGAAACAATTTCTACATGCCAGGAATTCCTCCAATGCCGGCTTTGATAGCTTCAGTCAATAACTATAGTTCTATGGCGTCGCGGCAACTTGGAAGTTGTTTGCTTGTAGCTCGGCTCCGAGCTCGGTTTTGATTTACGGAATGTTTGATATTTGCGTGACTCAGAGATGGCTTTTGTTTTCATCCCAGCTGTCAACAGCCAGTTTACAACTTACATTTTTTAATTTCCTTAATATGTAGAATATACTCTGGGAAAAGTAACTCCATGTCATGCAGTGCACGTGTAGTTAGCTGAGCACATGGGGATGCCACTAAAGCAGTATGTGGCCTGCAGAAGTTCATCTCCATACAATCAAAGCTTATTAACCAACGAAATCTAATTATCCATGTCAGAGGGTAAAATGTTTTTGATCCCTGGAGGACTGTGTACAAAAGAGTCTGGAATAGATTTCAAAGCTGAATTTAGGATAGGATTGCATTTTTCAGTTTGGCTTAATGGATATTTTCCAGTGGACAGAGGCAAATGCGTCACAGTCTTGCATGCAAAGAAGTATTGTTTATATAGGAGAAATGTCACATTTGCTCAAAAAACAAGAAAGTCAAGGTTTGTAAAATAGTTGTCATGCTTCCTTTTCTTATTTATTTTGGCATGACCGTTTTCCAGAAGTACTCCCTTTTGATAAGTCATTCATGAAATGATCCCTCTCAAATGATAAATCCCAGACCGGTTTGTTGAATCTTTATTGCCAGGGCCTTGAACAAAAGAATAAAACATGGAAAAAATGAGCTAGATGTTGATCACAGAAGTTGGCCGTGTCACTTCTTCCACAAACAGAAATGTTTTGGAGACGTTTAGTCAGTAAACAAAAGTGTTTTTGTCAGGAAAAGGAGCATTTCATACTGGGGATATGCTTACTGTGTAAGACCTTGGAATCCTTTCTGACAGAGGAAGCTGGATTAACCGCATATTTACAGGGTCTATAAATAATGTCATCATTGCCCAGAAGAGGGATTAAATTAAGAGCTCTTAGCCATTTTAATGCTCAGTAGTTTGTGAATGAAAAGTCTTGTGGGATATACTAGCATCATCGAACAGCTTCTGAATATGTATTAAAAATAAACCACATAATGTTGTCTAACTTCTCAGTGTATCTCAGTCATTTGCATTACATATTTTGCGGTTCTATGTTAAACAAATTGGATTTAATGAGAAAACGGTAATAAATCCCTCCCTTAGTTTCTGAATGAACTGCTGGATCTTTGTCCCCCCCCCCCCTCTTTTCTCGCCAGAAGTCGAAAAGGATTTAGCCAAGCTGGCAGAAGTTGGAAAGATGAACCCTCGGAGCACCAATAATCCTCACGGTAGCCTGCTCCACGCCCCTCTGCGCCACAGAAGACTGCCGGACACGCTTCCTCTCGCCAACCTCGTCTCCAGACCCCAGTCTCCCGCTGGCAGCCTCTCAGGCAAGCCCTGCAGCGTGGGCTTCCCTTTACTCAGCCCCAAGCCCACCTCCCTGGTCATGGGTCGAACTCAATCTCCTAGCAATCCCGGGAGCAGGACTCAAACCCCCAGAACTCCCAGCAGGCCCCTCACTCCAAATAGTTTACTATCACGCTCCACCTTTAACCCCGGACACCACAAAGAGGTGACCTTCAGGAGGTCACGCAGCCGTCCTGTGACGCCCACAAGCCAGCCCATTCACCCTCGGCCGCTGCTCACCCCTCCTGGACTGAGCACTACAGACAGCCTCGGTGCTAGCCTACGGGCCTATTTATCGGAGGTGAGACCCACAACTAACAACCACACAGTTTTACCCATTATTCCAAAATAATGCATTAAAGCATCCCAAGATTTGCCTTCAGAAAGTCAAACTACAAAAAAACAAAACAAAGCAAATTAAAGTTGTGTTTTTAGAACTGTCAAATATATATAATTCTATCTGTCCATTAAATACGAAGCTATGGTCCAGAGTCAGTTAGCTTATCTTAGCATAATGACTGAATAGAAGCCGAAACCACAATGGTGGCAAAGTGAAGGTAGCTGTTGATCATGAGTGCTACAATGCAGAAGCGTTATGATTGAGCGCACACACACACATACACACACGCACACACACACGCACACACACACGCACAGACACGCTTCGTGTGTGGCTTAGTGGAGTCTTGGAGGTCCATTCAGTAGTATGCCAATTCATTGTGGAAAATGTAGTCTGGCATAAAAGCAGGACTTTCAATGGGATTACTTTCATGATTTACTTAACAGCGGTGCTTTTAAATGCGAGACCTTTTTGAAGGCATTATTAACAGTGGGCAGCCCCTCCTTTGACAGTTGTGCTAGCTGACACCAAGTGAGATTATCCAAAACACCAGTGCACCATGTTTGCATTTATTGAGGCCACCTGGGCCCATGTAGAGGAACTAAAGGCCCTGAACGAGGCCTGCTCTGAGTTAATGAGTCTTGAATCACATCCAAAGGATTTTCTAGCCAAGGCTTGAATGCATTCATGTTTGCACTGAAAAATAATAAAATGTTTTTTATTATTATTATTTATTATTTGTTGTTGGATTTTTAATTGTATCTTTCCGTTTCGATACTCCTTCCCATGTGGAAAACATTTTACAATTAGAACATTTTAAATGTGATGTTTTAAATTTCAAAACTATTTAAATTGGGATCTTCCAGCTGGAGTGGATACATTTCTGTAATCATGTTTTCATTTCATCACGTCCAGGACATCCACAGAAAGATGAGCACATGGGTGAATCAACACATTTTCCATCTTTGTCTTCCTCCACTCATTCTCATCATAGCGGATAAATTCACACAATTTCCCATCATTTGTTCTATTCAATTTTTCCACATTAGGATGAGTTTTACCAGCAGCTACAGGCCATCAGACAGCCTTGGCATATTCCCAGTGACACCGACAGTGACATCCTGGAGCCTCCGGAACAGGATAACAGTGAGTGACCTACGTTGCTTTTTTCCTTCCTTCTACATTTTGTTTTGGTTTATCTTATTTATATAAGACTACATTTGAGTATATTAAATTTTAAACATTCATGTTTCAGTTTGAGCCTTTTAGAATGGAATCCACACATAACAAATCTGTATTTTAACCTTTACAACTGATTTTGCGAAATACATATATCAATACCCTGTTGATAGACATGAAGAGCTCTTGCTTGAAAGTCGTAAATTTAGCCGTAGTAGTGGTCTGGCTGGTTTGCAGGCCAGGCCATTACTCTGGCTTTAAACGTGACAGAATCAGATAACTTTCTTGAATATTCTGGTGCATTAATCACTTGAATGGATGTGGCAATGCGGTCTGTTTGTCAGTTCTCAATTCACTGAGAAACCATCCAAGTTGTGCTCTTCTAAAAATGGGTAACATATGAGGAAACTTCTCCAATACTCTGAAATAAAGAGTATCGTTTATCCCGATGGCAGCAATAAAAAAAAACATAATTTTTCCTTTCACCGAAAAGTAAAAAAAAGAAAAAAATAAGGGAAAATGAAACATAAAAAACACAAACACATCTGTTAAGACTGGTTTATTTCCCACCTTCAAGTCCATTGTGCAGGAAGCGGGAATCAGCGTTAGCATGTTTAGCAGTTCCATCAGTAAAAGCTTTGAGAGTCTTTCCTCCCAAACCAGCAGGTCTTCTCAACTGAGATTTTGTGCACACCTTTATCTTAAAGAGTCTTAAAGACACTTCTTCAAACAGTTGCTGGATATTAGGCTTCTGGAACCAGTAGGCTAACTGACATCGCCACGTTTAAGTCCCAGCTGTGCAGGGTCAAAAATGCCCTCGAAGCAATTTATCATCCAGCCCAGAAATGCTCTTAAATGTCTTAGCCCTGTTTTCTTAGTAAAAGAAAAAAATCTACTCAAAATGAAAATCAAGTGCTTGTCAGACTCTAATCAACTCAGCTTTCTCTTCCACCACGATGCAAGATTTCCAGTCAGACAATAGATCAAGCAGGCTAATAGTTATCACATGGAAATATGACCTTCTGGACAACTTCCTCTAGATGAGTAGATGTTTATCTTGCAAAATATTTGGATACATTTTCCTAATTGTTCCTCGGGGGGTGTGGGGCTGCTGCTTTTGCAATGGTAATGGAATGTTGATAAAGGATGTGAGTCGAGATGGCTCGGATGGAGGGAGAGACACTGCCAGCGGCTCAGCAGCCGCTGGCGTGATAAAGAACCTTCTGGCGTGAGAGAGGGCCCGCAGGACCGCTCTGCGAAATTTGGCTTGTGTCTGATTTAAACATGTGAGTGATTATATTAGTCACAGTAAGACGGTAAGATTGTTTTCAGAGAGAAGTTTTCTTGCTTAATCGGTTTTTTTTTTTCCCTTTTAAGGGGTCAGTCTTGACCTATGATGGAATTAATTTGCATGCTAGGAACTGGACTTTTAACATGTTTCAGTGAGAACCTTTTCATCCAGAGGAAAACACACCGACA
This sequence comes from Brachionichthys hirsutus, assembly GCF_040956055.1. NCBI lineage: Eukaryota > Metazoa > Chordata > Actinopteri > Lophiiformes > Brachionichthyidae > Brachionichthys > Brachionichthys hirsutus. The sequence continues at coordinate 7,965,395 of NC_090910.1, read as the reverse complement.
AACAGGGAACCCTTCTGTTTCCCACTGTCTCATAAAGTGGTTTGATTTGCGTGTTTGATTCCAGTATGTGATTGCGTGACAATTAATATTGGGCTCACATAGTGGGACTCTTTTCCCGTTATAACAGCTGGTGCCAAATGACTGATGAGAACTACATAATGGGGAAAAGTCCGTAGCTATTTCCTGTTATTCTATAAACTGGGACAATCACATGTACCGCAGTGGAGATGAAAGAGGCCTGTTATTTTTCTCACTCGAGACTTTGCTTTGTTCCCAGTAGATGTGGCGATCCCGCTCAGCTCATTAACGATTTCAACATTAGACGTCAACAGTGGATTAAATCCAATGTTTAACCCAATGCGCCGCATCGTGCAACAGTCAAGACTGATTCAAGTGCTAAACAGTTCTGATGTTCAATGGAAGTTTGTGTTTTTAATTTACAGATAATCACACATAAAATGATATTAACACAAATTGTGTTACACCCAGTCTATTTACCAGACACTCTGACGCTCACTACATGTTGTGTCTCATTTATTTTATGTCTTTGCAATAACTGAAGTCTAAGAAATATCAGTAAACTTGTTGATTCGTCCATTTTCAAAAGTGTCCAAATGAGCTTCCCTGTATTCATGGCTCTAAGGAAAGCAGTCCACCATTCTGTGATATAAAAATCTACAAGCATAACAATATATGAGTGGATAGAAGGCGCTAATGTAGCTCTCTATATTGAGTCAGCACTTATACTTATAATATACTATGAAGGCATGCAGGGAAGACTTCTGCAGTCCAAAAAGGTCAAGTATTCAAGTATGTTGTATTTTGTTAATTTCTACAGGAGAATATTTCTTTTATTATTTTCAATGTTTGGTTTGTGTGGTTGCGTAAAGCTAAATTTATGTTAATCGACCTGTTTGTTCACCCTTTTTCCAAATGACAATCGATAAGAGAATCGATAAAGAACCGAATCGTGACGCGGAATCGAAAATGGAATTGGAATCTTATGAATAATAATAAATACATCTTATCAATAGTCATCCCTATTCATAAGGTACTATAGAATTATGTCATAATGTGTCCATAATCATATCAATCATATGGAATGACTGCGTGACAATGTTTGCAGGGGATTTGTTCTATTTTCATCTTCAACTTCAGGAGGGAGGTCACGTTTTAGGAGTCAAACATTGAGCCTCCTGGCTGTGAGCTCCGATTATGTCTCTGTATAGAGCACACGCCATCACCCCAAATACAATTCTGTGTTGGGGATAATGACGGGATACGAATATGGAAAGCTGCATTATGAACACTCGGCATTTAACTCGTCACAGGCTTGTAAATACGTTTTCTGCACTATGTAATAGATTTTCTGTCTTCAATTTTCATAGGATCTCCACGAGATGCCAATAAAAGATCTCTGTTTTCAGGTGAGAATTTGAACACACCCTAAAAACCCAGGGCGAGACCAATTCAAAGCCTGCAGTTTGTTTTACCATTTGAATCGGAGACCAATTTTGCCGATTTCAGCACTTGCCTCAAGTTTAGAGAGCCTCAGTGTCTGTCAATGACCTCATTTGTAGAGCCACAACATGTAACCCAAATAACCACCAATGGGCGACTCGGTGTGTGAGCCTCCACCTTCATTTATTGTCCATTCAAATGTAGTTACAGGCTAAACGGAGGGCACAGTAGCTCTGAAATCCGATTGGTGGAGCAGGGCATGTGTGGAGACGGGAAAACTGAGTTGCCCAGTTCCATGAAGTCACTCGGGCTCTCGGTTGGCACGCAGCAGACGGCGTCAACGCTCAGCGTCAACATTTGGGAAAAGGAGAAAGTATGTCTGGTTTGAGGTTGTCTGCAGTTCTCCTTCTTGTGGCTCTTGACGTGCCCACAGTTCCCAGTGTCAGTGTGCCAGTCTGGAGGGAGATCTGAGAGCCGGCTGCTGCTGCTGCTGCTGCTTGGCTATCAGCGAAGCCAGAGCATTGCCACAGCAACCAAAACCCACTGCTTAAGTCACCCAAAGCCCTTCTCTCCCAGAAAGCATTGTGAAATACGGCCATTGGAACATACGCTGGGCAGCAGCGAGCCGGATTTTCCACCTCATGTTTGTCAGCGACATGTTCAAATATTAAATGGCCACTGCAAAGTAATTGGCCCAGTTATTTTTCTTATTAGCGGTTGAATGTTTCTGATTTTGGTTGCTAGGATACTGATGTTTTTGTCTATCATTTTCACAGGCCTATAGTGACGAAGACCAGAGAGATTGATCCAATCAAACTATTATGCAAACTACTGGACATTTTGAATACGTGTACAGAAACGATTATTTTTCTAGTTCATATGAAAGGAATGAATTGTATACATTTTTTTCCACAGATATTTCATAGACATTGTGAACTGGATGACTAGACATGAGAAAATCTTACTTTAGAGAGGATGGAGAAGGAATAGGGCATATATTTTGTTTGCTCTACAGCATGCTGATGAATTTTGATGTGGAGTTCAGAACTGATGCCTTTTGTTGTTGATGGACTCTTTTCTAAACTTAGCGCATAATCACAATGTGAGAGCAGCACGCCAGGGTTCAGAATGCATTTAGCGATATCAATGTTTAAAAAAAAGTAACGTTTTAGCAAACATGCAAATTGTGAAAGAAATACAAGGAATGCTGTTATGTTCATTAAAATGATTTGCTGCACACGTCATCGTTTTGTCTCTTTGTATTTTTTCGATCCTGCTCATTCAGAATTAAAATTTCCTTCAAATGTCTTATTAAAACTTCACTTCAGTTATTTGTAGGACTAAATCTGCCGTAACACGGCCTCTGTTTAATCCATTCTTTCCTAGACTCAACCCTGTTCTGACCATGACTACACTGCTCTTGCGTGTTTGCCTGGGCACGTGCCGGTTAAACTGTGGTTGTCTGAGTCTTACACAGGCGACGTCAGTCCTTGAGATTCACACACCGTGGACACACCCTCCCGCCTCACAGTCGGATCCCTCCATTTCAGCCCTTTTGATTTTTGCGGTACGGTACACGCCGCAAGGCCTGCCTTTCAGTCTGTCTCTCAGGATGTGGCCAACGGGGCTACTAGACTCACCAGTCTAACAATGATTCCTGTAAAGGGATGTGTGAGGAAGCTAATCGCTGAAAACACCATCCTGTAAAACATGGGATGTGGATTCATTGGAAAGGATGTGGTTTTCAAAGATCAGTGGAAAATCTTTTAAGACATGGTAATCAAGGGACGGTGGTGTTTTATATAACCTTTATCTCTTCAGACAACATTTTCCCTACTAAAAAATAAATCCGTTCTGTTCTTGTTCCGCAAATCGCAGCAGAGCAACTCCATTTTTTTTTACTATGAACATTTTCTTTTCCCATCTAGTCTTTCATTTGTTGTCTGCAAAATGTCATGGTGTGTAAGGGATACTGGAATATGACATGACAGTCTTGGAGATTAAGAATTAATTACTGCCACAGATGCCACACCAAGACGGCATCTGGTGCATTTCCACCCTCCGCGTATCTGTGACTGTCTCTAAATGTCACAACTTGTAAAAATGAAGGCAGGGCGGCCATTTGTATCCTATCATATTTCAAATTAGAGCCATATGATTAGCAAGAAGATCCTGCTGCTGCTTGTAGTTTATGAATTTTGCTCAAAATCCACACATCTTTACCGGCAATGCCGTTTTATTAAGAAGCAGATAGATCACATTTCAGGACATTAATGCCATGTCTCTGGAGCATGAAACTTCAAATGTCCTCTTGGAGTATGTTTACTGTGAATGCTATACACACCAGGCCCTTTCAACGTGACTGCAGGGGCCACCCAGGAATAGCAGCAGACATCGCTGTACTTACTGGGAGATCTAGACCACCGTCAGTGGTCAGAAGACTGACCCAGGTCTTAATTTACAGCTGAACAGACTGGGATTTATCCTGACGTACAGCACAGATAAATCTATACTGGAAGCGAGGTATGCTTTGAAGGCGTATAACGTCGGTACCATTCGATGCTTGAGATGAGAAAGCCAATGTGTGCACGCGCTTTTGTCTGTAATAAGAGACTGCAGTCTGAATAAATGTCAGGTTCTTCCAGCTACACGACCACTGCATTATGTATGATTATGGAGAAGCTCTATATTAAACGCTTTGTGAGAACGAAGCTCTGAGAGGAGCTTTTCGTGGTAATTTAAAACAATCCAAAATCTGGATTGTAGTTTCTTCATTCATTGAAGCGATCTGCCATTTCATTTAAGAGCTAATTAAGTTGGTCTCAAATGTTTTTTTTGTATCCATTATCTTCTCTATTAAAGTTCAAATTAAATGTTAGTTTCCTACTATTTGAAGTTTTGTCACATTAAAGCAGATCGTGTTGTTTTTTATAGTAATAAACATTCATGACTTGCAGTAAAGGAAACAACTAACATGATCATGAATACTGAAAATCAACAAAGCTAATTCTCAACACGTCTCAACATCGTGTTGTGTCGTGTAAATTTATTTATATTTAAAAAATATAAATGTATATATAAATATCTTCATGGCACCGGTAACATGCCATTTGAAGGACACATTTTCAGAACATGTCGTCTGACAGTGTTGTAATGTCGTGCAACTTATGGTATCCAGATATGGGCACAGTATGCTTGTCCTCCAAGTCTGGACATGTGGCATCTGGGACACAATAGACTTCAGTGTTACACACATTTCTTTGTTTCCATATTCAAGCTCCCTCATTATTATGTATTATTTATTGTGTATATTTACACACATGCAGAGTTGCACATAACTTGGTTTTGCATCTTTATGACATTCAAATGGTGGTGGTCATATTGCCTGGTGTAAATTAGCATATCATTTAAATTACTTTTATAAATTCAACTCTGATCTCTTTATTGCGAGCATTAGCTACTGTAGTTTTATATAGCAGCTCTTTAGTCAGTGGTTTGCTCAGCAGCTTATATGATGTAAATCACTGGATGTAGTATAAACACATGTTTTAGTCTGCTCCTGTTCTATCTCTCCCTATCTTTGTTTTTGACTCCCCTCCTCCCTGTCCTTGTCTCTACCGTTCTGTCTTTCTACCTCTGTCTCTCACTTTGTCTTAGGTTCTGTTCAAGATTTCTGCCTGTTAAAGGGAAGTTTTTCCTTGCCTCTGTTGCCAAAGTTCTTGTTCTTGTGGGACAAGGTGGGTTCTCTCTTTCCCTGCTACGCCTGTAAAGTTGCTCGAGATAACTTTCTGTTATGATCCCATTCCATGAACTGATTATAGCAAAAGATCCCATCTGGAATGTCAGATTTTGTCGCTGCATAATAGTTTCTGCGTTTCCTGTAATAAAGGGGTGACATTCTAACATGTAATTGTAATGTAAGATTACCATAGAGTTTTGTGTTTTACAGTTGAAGCATGTAAGACTGTATCTGAAGTATAAGCAGCACGTCTTAAATCAATTCCACATTAACTGTTTAAAAGTCAAGCAGCATCATCAAAAAAAGTATTTGACCATTATAACCCCGGCATCATAAACCAGAAGATATCCATCACTGTTGTGGGGATAGTTGGGGTTGTTAGGTTTGGCAAGACTTGTGAAATATCAAGAACATGCTGTCTGCATTTAATAAGAGATATCTTTTCCCTGGCTGTCTAGCGTTCCTAACTGTTTATTGGACTGCCTTGTATAGAACCAGATTATGATAGCAGTGCAGGTATGATCTTATTTAATACTGTTCTCATAAAGATCACAACATCAATCTCATTTTTTTTTTATAGGAATGACACGGAAATGGATCATCCCTTTCGGGATGTCGCGTTTGAAATCAAATACCCCCCCATTAATGTTGTTCCAAAGAGTTGTTCAGCAAATCCGGGAGGATTACCCAGTGGGTGGATAAACAGAAATCCCATTGTGATGGCTAATCACGGAACTTTTCTGTCAAAGCTCTGCAAAAGTCACGGATGGCCAAGGAGCCTCGGGATTCCTCTGCACTTAAAGGTTCCAACGTGAGGCGGTGTGTGTGAGCAGAGCGGCAGCCGGAGCTATCTGGTCTTTATCAGCCCTTTTCTTTCTCACCAGACTAATTCATGGTTCCTCTCTCCAACCATAATGCGGTCAGTGTTGCAGAAGCTGAAGGATCCTTTTAAAAGCTGGACTGTGTGCGCTACACGTTGGCAGGCCTCGTGGTGGGTGAGGCGTAGACCAGGGTCACATGACTCACCCAACCTCAGCGCTTGTCCTTGGCTCAAGGGATCCTTTGTGCTCATATTAGTCTTATTATTGTTACAAATGCGAGGACTCAATGTGGGTCTGGTGGTGCACCCTGTCTTGAGTGGATTGTTCTTATTCTTGCCTGCTGGGGATAGAAAAGGCACTGTTAACCTTACGTGTACCTTTTGTCGGACAACTTTGTCTCCATAACCCAAATAATGCCGAACACCCTACATCGGCAGTTAATCTTGGATTTTCTGTTCACCATTAGAGCTTATGCTTTGAATATCTGGATTTTTTTCACTAACGTATAAAGTTGCAGTGAATTTATTGAGTCTCCACAGTCTGTGGCTTCTTACTCAAACTGTGATTTATTACACAATCCCGTGCAGCTTTAGTCTAACTGGCTGCCAGCATACTCTTTATTTCTTCACTAAATTATTGAAGCCATCTGCCAGAGATTGCCGGTGGACTGCTGGGTTAGATGCATCTGGGGGGGGGAGCCTTAATTCTGTGTCTCACCTGTATATCTTCAATAGCACTTGCTTTGTGTAGCAAATACACAAATAGAAAGTAGGAAATTAATTCATTACTGATTTCCTTTTATGACAGCTATCCTGATCCAAATACCATATTGTCACCCTGTTTACTCTTGTTTAGCACAATCAATCAAACGATCAAAGTTTTCCCACCAGATACTAATTGAATTCATATTCCAGGAAGCAAATTGTCGTGTTAACTGTCTTTGTTGAAGAGAGGCACTAAATATTTGTGGATTGTTTTCTGGAGAGACTTTAAGGATGAAAAAGCCAATAAATATTCTGGCCTGCTTTGCTTAGTGAACGTAGTGTGATGTTATATATCGGCGCATTGAGTTATATGGGTTGATACGCAGTTCAAATTCAAATATTTGCAAATGTCTGAGAGATATATTTGTTGCTTTCTATCAACCCTCAACAAACCCTTACTAGCTCCAAAACCATTGCGTGAAGTGATCTTTGAAACGGATTTGAAGGGTCTTGAATCCGCTTCTTTTCTTCTTCTTCATTTTGCTGTGATGAGTCACGCACCCATACTTGTTTCTAGATAAGCTATTTGTGTTTTAACTTCCTAATATGATTGCCAAGTGGTAGAAACAATAGTGAAATGTTTGATTTGGCAATAGGAGTTGCTGTTGCGCTGCAATCAGGGCTCTGGGGGTCAGCGTGCAGCAAAAAGGGTGGAGGAGGATTGAATGATGACGCCGTTACTGGCCATTTGGGAGGGGAGGAGCCGCAGTGTGATCAGCTTCGTTCACTCACCTCGAATGGATCTCTGACCACAGGAGACCAGAGGATGTCAGTGCTGATGCCAATAGAAATGTGATGGCTTTATGCTGCTGCACACCTGCTGTTCTTCTTTTCTCACTTCTCCGCTGCGCTCGACTCTGCAGCATTATATCCCCTTGTTGCTAAGCAGTGCATGAATGGCCTTTTGTTGCTTTTCTTTTGGCACGTACCTGTCATCAGCGTTGGCTTTATTCAGTTGATGCCGGTTAAAGGCCAATGGCTTGCAGGTCTTAGCAGGGGATATAGCAAAGAGCAGATTAATTGTCACAGTTTGAGTAACATTGGAAGCGTTTGGTTCTCTTCCCAACCCAATCATCAGGATGATGCCGTTTCCCTGCATCAAAGAGCAATGATGCCAAATGTCTGTTCTCAATTTCCCAGCAGTGCAACGTGAGAAGGAATTATTCAAGGGTCATGATACATTAGTCTCAGCTCCGTTGAACCAGAGCATGATGGACAGACTGGAACACTAACCAGTCACATTTGTTGTTACGGTGTCATGATTTGCTTGAGACGTTGAGTTTATACAAGGAAGAAATAATCACTTTACTTTTCAGGGCAGAGCTATAATAAAATGCTGCCTGAGTCACGCGTGTTTTTTGCTCTGGCTGCAGAAAGTGCTTCCCATTTTCCGGATCTCGGTTTTATGATTTTGACAGAGAACAGCTGGAAGTCCAAGACAGCTGTCCCAGATGGGTTTTTCATTATATCTGCCCCAAAGGACTGGTTGAACCTCTTTTTTTATTTAGGGCCATTCCAATCAAAAGGTGTAAATGTGGTGTTTATCCCGAGTGAACAAGCTGAAACCTCAGCTGGTTTGAACCACTTGGGCAAAAAAAAGTTGTTTTTTACCTCAGCTGCCTGCTTTGGAGCATTTCGTATGCCACACTGTGTGATGTCTGTAATTAAGGAATGACCAGAAGGAGGTGAAAGAAACTGTAAAATCTTTTCTTTTTCTTTTTTGTAAACCACAGGTCAATACAATATGAGCTGCAGGGTGGGAATCCACCGGTGGCACTGCAACAGCAAACATGAAATTAAAGGACACTTATTTGATCAAAGGGAAACTTTTGAACAGAACTTGGATTATGATTTTTTTATTCGAGGAAATATCCACTATTCTTATAACTCACTAAATTCTGCAACTTAAGAATTGTAAGGATGTCTACCCGCTTTATCTTTTAAAGCCTTTGAAAATCTTCCCTTTAACAATTTTTCTATTATCTATTACACAACATATTTCCTCCATATCAAATATGAAACACTCACATACACCAATATAATTCCAAGATTATTTCCAATGTTTTCTTCCTTCAAATTGTTCCCATTTCTCTGTCTCACATTATCTCTTGCATCATGCCCCCCCCCCCCTCTTTTGGTTGCTTTTGATATTTATGTAACATCGGGACTCATCTCAAAGAGGGGTCAATGAACACATGAATAAATCATTGATAACTGGACAATTTTAAATGTTCCTCCATGATGTCAGCGAAGGTTTAGCTCATGGTTGGACTGCGTGTTGAAGAGTCTTTCAAGTCCGGGCCAAACAATGAGGGTTTTTTTTGAGGCAGATACTAGTTTCTCTGACACGTTTCCAAAAAAGCTGAGAGGTGCCTGCCAACAACTTTTGAGGAGAAAAGGCAGAAGAGCAGCTTGAGAAAAGAGGATAACTCTTGAAAAACGTATCACGCCAGCGGCTGCAGTCTTTTCTTCTCCAATTAAAAGGGGGGGAGATGCACGGAGTGAGGGAGTCTAACCGGGCTGAACTGTGCCAGCCCTCCACAAGAGGGCACAGATGATGTTGCTGAAAGAAGCCAACTGTGTCTGACTTGTGCAGTAGGTGCGACCCGACCAGCTGATCCCTCCCCAGGCTCTAGTCATTAATCTCCTGTTGCCTGCAGGTTATTTCCTGCTGAAAGACAGAAAATCTCTCGATACAGAAGGCTCTGTCGTGATACTTTAATGTCCTCTTAAAACTAACGGCCTCTGAGTGTGGTATTTATGGCTTCAATGTAAAGTCTGCACTCGGGCAGCTCAAGAGTCTCCTGCAGCAGAGAGGTGGAGATTATGCATCTTTACTTTCTGTTGATTTATGGTGAAGCCTCAATGGATCTTTTTTCTTTTTTAAAGAGTCTTAAATGTTTTTTTTTAATGTTATTCTTATCACACGATGCAATAGTTTAATCATCAAATTAACAAAAATTAATGTACACGTTGAGAAAACATCACAGTTGTTGAAGTCAAAAATAGATTCTGCGTTAATCTGCTACCTTGAGCCTCGTTTTTAAAGGTGAATAAAGAACATGTGAAAAGAGAATTAATTGATTATTGTTTTGTTGACGGTTGTTAAAGGTACTTGAGTATTTCAGCAAATGGTTACTGTTGTTGCTACTCAAGAATAAAAGTGACATGGAATTAATGAATATGTTGTTTTTAACATCAATGCAATCATATTTTCCATTTCTAAAGGGTTTAAACATCCAGAAATATTTTTTTTCCCCTTCCTGGTCAGCTTTCTGACCGCCGTCTGGCCCTCCGTTTTTAGGCAGTCAGTGAAGCAGGACTATGAAGTGATCAGAATGGCATCACCTGCCTTTTAGTGCTGCATTTCAGTTGCTGACACGTCACAGTCGGGGTTTGATTTACAGGGACATGTGGTCAGGGCTGCTGCTTGTCCTCGCAGTTGGTGTGCTGTTACAGAGCATTTGACGCCGTAGATAGACCCATATGGTGCAAAAAACCTCTAAACTGTATCTGCAGTTTTGTTTGGAATAAAAACAAAATATTGAGAACTTTGTTCTAAGGATGGTAATATTTTTCTGCCTAGTTGTTAGGGCTTCTCCAATAAACAGCCTTTTGTGTTTTTTCTCGCCCCAATGTATGTTTTTTTTTTAAAGTTAAAACTAATTGTTTCACCTTTAATATCACTTTTCTTTTCCAGTTTATCTGCACCAGATATTCTCTTAAAAGGTAAAAACCCTTCTTTATGTGAAGAACGCAGCATCCTTAGACATCTGAATTCTGCCTGTTCTTCTCTTAGCCTCCCTTTCCCCATAAACCTAATTGATGCCTACGACTATAGTGAAGTGTAAACAGACAGGCATCTGGTGTGACAGCCATGTGTCTTGGGTAGGACAGCCACCCAGCCCATAATGCAGTGCAGTTTGGATTGCTCATGGCCTCTTCTGTGCCTGTCAAAGCCGAACAGAGACGAGGAGACGACCACACAAAAGAAATATTTGTCCAATCTGTCCAAGCAAACTCCCCAATTGAGGGGTGAACTTCCCATCGCATCGCTCCGTGTCCGTGTGGCATGTAAATGAATGAGGGATGATGCTTTGAAGGAAGGGAAGTCCATCTTAGTATCGAAAAGTAGCAAAGTGTTTTTTCATCCAAGTCTTCAATATATAGAAATACTTGATAGAAATAGAAATACCCTGTGCATGAAATATTATGACGTGATTGAAGACTTGCTATTTTAGACACAAGTGTCTTGGTCTACTGATCAGAAAAGAGGACTTCAATCGCTCATTCCTTTAGAAAATGTTGCACGAACCCAGGAAGTCTTGCCTTGTGTCCTCAAAAAAAAAAGGTTTGTCTTGTTGCATCCGTGAGAGGATGTCGGGTCTGGCATCAAGAAATGCTGATTCTGTTTGTGCGCGGACTTGAATGGTTTGCCAGTGTGAAGGTTGGAACGGTTGCTAGGGTGGTGAAAGCAAGCTGTTTGCTCATGTCCAGACTTGCAGAATGGACGAGGACACAGATGGGATTTTCTCTCTGGTGGACTTTTCTTCTGAACCAGCCTCTGTGTTTGAAGAGACATGGAAACCTCAGAGCGAATGGACTGGCATGTTATTGAATGAGGGAAAGACGTAGGGGCTTTCACCCAACAGGAACTGAATAGGGGGAAAGTTGCATGTGTGGATGGGGGGGGTCGATGAGAGGAGGTCAATGTAATGTTAATGCTGTCATGGATGCTTGTCAACGGTTGCTCTCTCTCCCTTTGACTTTGGGAATGAAATGTTTTTGGATGCTAATGCACTTACATGTGTGTGTCTGCAGCATGTGGTCTGTGTCAGTGGTCTGCATTGCAGTTATCTATAGCAACTCGGGCAGGGGCAACGGTCAGGCCTTTCTGTATGAGTGTCCATAGAACTGCAGAACCATAAAACATCAAAGCCCGGATGAAAGCGATCATCTGGGCTCGTTTCTCTCCGCGCGGCATACTTGTGCTTCTCTAGAGAACCATTGAGGAGATTCACGAAACAGCAGCATACTTTCAAAAGAAAACAGAGTACATTCCAAGAACCGGAGACGAGCACGCTAGAAAGTAAATAAAGGGGGGGTTGTAACACTAATGACAACTAAACGGGGAATCAGAGAAGTGAAAGGTCATTTCAAGTTCTAAAGCACAAATAAACTTGCTCACACCTAAACGTAATCCTGAAGGAAGATTCCACGCTGGTAGATTTTGACCATTCCAAACTCGCATGCACACACACACGCACACACACACGGCTCTTTAGACGTTCATAAAACACACAGAAAGAGATGCAGACACAGATCCAACCTGGCCTCTGCCTTTTTGGCCTTCGTTCACACCCTAAGGGCCTAAGCGAAGGGTTACAATCACGTGACACACGTGAACATTCACTTCATAATGATAACAAGACAATGCAAGCAGGGATCAGATCTGTGCAGATGCTGTTGCTCACTTTTCCGTCCAGTTAAAGGACACTTGGGTGTGTTTCGGGCCAAGACACGCCTGTTGAATATCCCAGCTCGTTTTCTTGTTCCTGCAAAAGCACGCCTGTGTTTTCCCTTCTGCTGAAGTAGAGACGTTACCGTTAGATCAGGCTCTGATGTCAAATAAATGTTGCAAAACAGGACAAATTTATGGAGATCTACACTGATAAAAATATAACGCATAATGTTAATGGTCATCTCCAGTTCAAATAGCATCTGCTTTGGATTTACTTTGAATGCGAATCCCTTAGGCCTCGACTTTCACCAGTGATGTTTACAGAACCGCGAACACCGATCACTTCATAGGAAAGCTGCTGGTTCCAAATCCTGACATCATTTCACAAACATTCCAAGATTTCCACGGGGACAGTGATGTGTCCCACAAATACGTATTACCCACTGTGACAACCAATAGCATGCATGGCTACAGATGTACAAATGCGTTTCTGTATGACTGAAGATCACAGCTGACAGCGGAGGCGACGCTAGACCCGATGGAACGGCACTTTTCTTCAAAAGTGCTGATTGGGCACATTAACATCAGGTTAAATCAACACTGGGGATGGGAGTGAAGCCAAGATCATTAGAGGGAGAGCGAGCGCCGGCAGGGTCGGGTTACGCGACCCCGGGCCTGCCCTGAACCGGTCTGTCAGAGGAGAGGTGGAGGCCGAAATGGAGAGTGAGTGAGGAGGAGGAAGAAACGACTGATGAATGACACATTCTGGCACGCAGGCTTTGCTCAATGACGCCCATTCAGCCGGACGCCGCTGCTTGCTTTGGTGTCAGAGAAGAGCCTAATCTGATGTGATGCTTTTACTACAGCCATTTAAAGCCACGCTATCGCTAACCAGGCTGCATGTAAGCACTCTTTGTTTTTGGACAGCTTGCTGCCGGTTAAGGTTTTTAAAACCAAATAAGCAACACAATTTGGTCATTAAACAAAGCAAGGTCCACCGTGATACAGTCGCTGGCTGTTTTTGTCCGGAGGGGATGGGTAAGGTCCCGGTGGTCTGGATGTGATACCATGCATGGAGGGCGAACCCAGTTAGGTTCAGATCCTAATGAGACCCAAGGATGATCATTACAGTCTGTAGGGATGATAGTTAGACTGATGGGAGCATTAAACTTCCCAATGGAGAACCCCCCCCCCCCTCACCAATCCTCCTCTTCTACCAGCTGGCTAACAGATGGAAAGACCTGCAAGCCAAGAAAGCGAAGGAGGAGCAGGAAATGTGATGAATGAATTCAGTGACGGATGCGCTTGAATGATCACCAAATTTGTAGACGCTCGAATCAGAGGTTTTGCGAGCACGTAAATATTTTTCTCCCTGGTTGTGGACACCTGCGACAAAGTGTGTGAGCGGAGGTGGCGTTTGGCCACCGTTATGCAATGTTAGCGTTTTGGGGTGCTTGTTTACAAGGCTTGTGAAATAGAGGAAGTCAGACTGTGCGTGGGAAGGTGATGAGAATGTCAGAGGATGGGAGACTGAGTCGTTACAGGCTGTGTGTGTGTGTGTGTGTTTGCATTTGTGGTCAAGGAGCGCTGCAGTTAGAATGATCTCTGTCCTGCTGTTATTTACCTTGCAGGCCATCCAGAGAGGAAACCAGTGGGCGTGGTGGAATCAACAGGGACTTGTCCTCGTAGAATTTCTACAAACACCCCCTCCTCAGATCGGCTGAGAGTTTTCTCTGTCTGCATTCTGTTGCGTACAACATTTTAAGCTGTATGCACAGGTGGTAGCAATGAAAAAGGAACAGTTTAACCACCGATGTATTTCAGCCTCTTTTACGACATTTGAGAAGTTCTGTGCTAAATATAATATGTGTTGATTAGGTATCTTTATTCTGAACAAGCCTTCTTATAAAAACGGGCGAGTTCATGTTTGCCTTCTGATAGACCATCACCTACCTGACCCTCAGACCATCAGCAACAACTTCCTGCGTGAACAATGAACCCGCGAGTAACCATTTACATTCATTGCGCTCAACTACACTTTTACAACACCGTGAATGACAATCACTGTCATTGCTGTATCCAGGCCGCAGGCCTCACTTCCTCTTACCCATCCTCTCCCCCACCCCACCACCACCACCCCTTACCTTGTTCTCTGTTGTATATTCTTTACAGCTCAGGGCTATAAAATGCTAATCTGGCAGTCAGTTGTCTCAGTGTTTTGTTTTCGGCAGCTGAGAGCAGGCCTGACCTGACGGGGATAGTTCAGGCCGGCGAAGGACAGCTGCTCTGTAGTTCACTGACTGTGTGAGACAATGACGATCACAGGACTCTCCTCGGGGCTTTACTGTTCTCGTCCATGTTGCGTCCTGTTGGGAATGGCCTTTCAGACTAAAGGTCAAATGATGAGGGATTTTCTGGACCAGGAAAAAAGTTACAGAAATGAGTCATCCTTGTCTTCATAAGAAAGTGAATAACTGACGGGAAAATCTAAATCAGAGTATTAATAAGTAAGACAATCTGGATCAATGAATATGAAACTAAAAGTACATACTGTATATATATATATATATATATATATATATATATATATCTTATCGAACATCCAACTGAACTTAGTTAATAAAAAAAAGCCTGGAGCTGACTGAATCGGTTGCTGAAAATCTGGCACTGTGTAGCCAACAGAGCCTCTGCTGTTATCAGCTTTATGGGATCATTAGCCAAAGGCTAGACATCTCCAAGACATTCTCAAACGCTCATTTGACTTGACTGAATGTATGTCTGTGTTTTAAGGGTCAGACATTTTGGATCTTTATTTTTATTGCTGTCTGCACTAAAGGTCATTCTTGAAGAAAAGAAGAAAAAAAAGAACTTCATTTATTCATTAATGTGGGAAAACATGCTTGACTTGAAGTTTTGAGTGCCTTGTTGAACAACCAGAGCTGTGAGAAGTAATTGTGTTTTAATTCTACGTCCAGTTGGGGCATTAAAATTGATGGCATCCCGTTGGGCGGATTTGCCCCCAGTGTTGTGTGGTACCTATGTGCTTTGTGCTAAATGTGGAGGTTTTCTTTGATCGTTCTGTATGGATTTATGTCTGTCTGTGCCACAGGTTAAAGGTAAGCCTCTCGAGACTGCGCTGAAATAAAGTGTTATGCCCTTATGGATCCTAAGGGAGGACCCATTAAACCTAAATTCCCATTGCGACTGAAATCTCTTTTGTCTCTTGACGTAAACTGCGAATGGAAAATTACGGGACAGTCATTGAGTCTGAGGTGAGGTTGAAGTTGTCCCTGTAATTGATTTTTTTGAGATGGTGCCTAAAGGTTCATTCCTCGATGATGTGATGTTTAAATCACATTTACCTGCTCACGCCTCAACACAACCCCCTGCAATATGTGTTTTCAGCCCCATGAAACATTTTAATTAGCCTAAGCTGGTGAAGTCTGTAAGTGAGAGTCAAAATTAATGTTTTTAATAACTCAGGCGCACGCTGTGGACATGTTTAAGAGAGGAAGAGCGAACATCTAGCCGTGTTCAGGGTCCCAAGGCAGCGGTTGTTGGATGCATATCATCCTGTTTTACCTCAATGGACAGCCTTTTTAAAATTGAATAAAGTCCAGAACCCGAGTGCTGGTATAACTCCTCAGTGGGCTGTGTTTGCACAACTTTATATGAAGGCTTCTGGAATTCATCTCCTGGACAAAGTTTCTTCCCATCAGACGTGAATGCTGAGTTTAATGACTAAAAGGAGTTTGGCTGTGCTTCGCATCATCATTGTCAAGAGTGTTAGAGGGGAGACCGGTAAAACCTGGCGACTGAGGTGCTGTTCAATTTATTTTAAATGTTCGTATTTAATATTTTCTGTTGCACTAGTCCAAAGTGAAAAAAGTATTGTATTTATTACTTGAATGTTCAAGTAATAAATAAATAAATAAAAATTAGGGATATTCTGGATCTGTTTTTCACTCGGCTTTATTTTTTTTAATGTACTAAAGAAGTATCGGATCGGGACTCTGTATTGGTATCGGTTCAAAATCAAATGACTCGGACTCGCGGTCAATAAAACCTGATCAGGACATCCCTAGTCATTATTGCTGTTTTTTCCACCTTCTTCTTCTTGAACGGATAATCAGTTATTGATATACGTATGTAGATTAGATATATACTTTATTAATCCCAAAGGAAGCCAACCCCATCCTTTTTTTTAACTCAACCCTTTCCTAACGACCAACCATCACATACAATATTGAATTAATATACGTTATTAAGCATTTATTCAAAACACGGCATATCCTCTGATCAAACCCTTTAGTGGTGCTCATGACACGGTTGAGATGCTCAGGCATCCCCTTCCACAGCTCATAAGGCTGACCCACTCAGTACTCTGTGATCAATATGTTTTCCTTAACTCTTTCATGTCCGTGATGTCTCTAAATAGGTCCCGCAGCCTTGGTCTGTCTGGCCTTTCTCCCAGCCCCCCAATCCGGGACCCTTGTCTGGCTCTTTCACAGCCAGCTTGTGAGCTACCAAAATTTACGAGTCATTTCCCAAAGAAAACATGCTGCCTAAGCAAGTCAAGATATAAGGATACGGGACAGTTTAAATAAGGTTTGAATACCAAGTGGGCGGAGGGGTTTCTACAGGATGGAGTGATGTGTGAAATGCTGGAAAAGGATTTATTTAGCGCCTCTGCAACCATCGGAATCGATGACAATAAAGCATCAGATGAAGGCGGACAGAAGGAAAGAGCCCTTCTGTTTCAAACCTGGAGCAACAGGCGTTTTCATTTATGCTCCTGCCAGCCTTTTGTTTACCACCTGTCCCCTGCTTGCTTCAACTGCTCTTCCAAGGTGTAAAATCATATTTTATTTTATTTTTTTTAATCCTTCTCTTGGTTATGAAAATTCCTTCAGTCTGTAAATTGTAATTGATATGTGACAGAAAACCTTGGGTGTTTTTAGATGAACTAACCAGCCAAAGGAAATAATGAGATGTGATTTATCACAGCTGCAACTGGTAAAAACCAACAAGACAGATTCACCTTTCACTGATGTCTGCGTCCACAATACACTCACTCCCTGGATTACCGTCGAGGCTGACCCCCCCCCCCCACTTCAAAAGGCT
Source organism: Brachionichthys hirsutus (assembly GCF_040956055.1). NCBI lineage: Eukaryota > Metazoa > Chordata > Actinopteri > Lophiiformes > Brachionichthyidae > Brachionichthys > Brachionichthys hirsutus. The sequence goes on along the minus strand of NC_090910.1, from coordinate 7,948,025 downwards.
TAGTCGGAGGCCCAAGATAAGTGGAATAAAAAGATTCGATGGTTGCTTAAAGACACAGCATGAACTCTGATATAAAGCAGCAGGAAGCAGGAATACCACAAAGGTCTTTGCTATAGCGTTCTCAGACTTCTCAAGGGGAAACACCTAGCCGATAAGCAGATAAGTAAATAACTAAATCTGACCCGCAGTTTGCGGGACAGCATGGTGGCACAGTGGGTAGCACTGTCGCCTCACAGCAAGAACGTGCAGAGTTTGCATGTTCTCCCCGTGTCTGCTTGGGTTCTCTCCGGCTTCCTGCCCACCAACAAAAATATCCAACATGGGTGAATTTGGTCTCTCTAAATTATACAGTTATACAACTGTGCACTTCCCTGCGATAAACTGGTGACTTATCCAGGGTGCATTCAATATAATAAATCAAACCATGTTCCCAGCTCTTTGTGTTTTTGAATGCAAAGTACAAAATAACCCCAGCTTGTGCTCATTGTGCGGCGTCACATTTTGTTGTTATCTTAAAGAACATTTTCCAGGAGTTCCTGATGCTTTAGCTTTGACTTTATTGTATCACTCTCAGTGAACCTACAATATTAAACATACAATTAGAATCACTGGAAGCTCAGTAGTGATTGGTCTTTCTGATATTAACTTCAGGTGATTGTTGTTGTACCATGAGAAAAAGGTCTGTATTATGATTCTTGCTGGTTGACCCTTAAGTCTAAATGGCGAGGTGATAATTCTAGTTATTTAAGTGGGTTTTATTTGGGGGGGGGAGACATTTGTCTTGCACTGTATCAAATGATGGTTTATTGTAGAAATAATTTCCTTGCTTTTAAATTCCTTCCACAACCTCAGGTCTGAGGTTAGTGGTTCATGATTATTGCACAGCATGGGTGCAGAAGAGACCACCACTGCTTTGGATATTGGTGTGTGTGTGTGTGTGTGTGTGTGTGTTATGACAATGTGAAGAAGATTTTTCTGTTGCCAACCACATCATTTCCTGCCCCAAATAGGAGAAGGCAGTTTAAAAATATATATATATTTTCTTGGTTTGTTGAAAATAATGGGTGCAAATTCTTTTTTTAATGTGAAATTGAGAAAAGTTGCATGCAATAACTATTGGCTGGATTTTTGCTATCCTGCTATCACTGATGTTAAATATAAAAACGACTGTAAATCTCAAAACCTTTAAAGCCTTTCTCTAAATATAAACATGCATTAACCAAAAAAATGTTTCTCACAGCATTCAAGTTAAACTGCTTTTACATATAGATGTTGGCGCGTATAAAAATAAATCTGTGGGCCTCCGGTCTCCTAGAATGATGTGGTGAGAATAATGTCTTCCTCAGCATCGGTGCAGCGATAGGGAGCATGATTAACGATCTGGGAGAGATACAACTACCAGATGGTAGGCTGATGTCGAGTTTGTGGTGGCCTTGTTTGAGAGGAGCTGATGTGAGGCCCATGCTTTGGCAATGCCTGGAGCACGGGAACTGTCATTCAGACACGAACTTCAGGGGAGATGGGTCCAATCACTTCTGGCAGCCTGGCGACTTGTCCATGACTGTTCCTAGTGGGTTGTTTGCCTTTTGCGGGAGAAAGCAGTGGTGTAGAGGAAAGTACGGCGATGGCCGTACAATGCGTTTGCTGTGGTTGCTATGGCTTTACATCAGAGGTATTCCCACGCATGCACAGTCATACAGTATTTTTCTGTGTCTGACCTTTAAACAAGAATGACGTTTGAGAAGGGAAGAAGCTGTTTTAATGAGACCTGAAAGGCCGACGCTGCAGAATTACTCTGCATTAAGACTAGGTGTCAATCTGTCCTACAGACATGCGAAAATACAGAAACTCTAAATATATATATATACACAAATACCAACACGTACATCAGCACTCCAACATGAGGTTCACATTGTATGAAAATGAGTCATTTGTAAAACATTTATCAATTGGTTCTCTGACAGGACAGGAATGCTGGGCATGACATTATGGGAGCCGTAAATCTGTTCTCTGACGGGCTGCTGTGTGCATCATTGATTAGGGCCGCAACCACAGGGAACTGGAGTGCTTTCACAATACGGCTGCACAACCTCTGAAGTATGTCCGTGTAACTGCTGTCAAATTGGGGGTGAAAGACAACAGGCTAGCCCGCTAGTGGATACATCCTGACATTGTGCATTAAACACATCTCCTAAATTACGGGAATGCATTTAGACAGTGTTTGTTTCTTATTCCCGGTGGATGTAGGCTGGATTGTATCATGGCAGCAGATCAGCGCTCCGTTGCTAAGGGCAGGGAACACGCAGGGCAGACTGTATGACACATCTGGACCGCTGGATGTCATTCAGGTGTCACCGCTTTGATTCAGGCTTCATGAGTCTCATGCTATTGTGAGGTACAGCTAATGATATTTTTCATGAACAGGGATTGTGTGATCATTTTCAGGGTTTACCTCCTGCCCCCATGCTGAACCCATACAGTACAGATCGAACAGGCTCTATATTCATTGCACTGTTGGGAAAGGGAAAGGTTAGTATGCTTGTAGTATGATATATGAACTGGGCCTCTCCAAATAGGAAATAAATTAGTGAACGTTTTTTTTTCTTTTTTACACAAAATCCTTCCATTATTTTAAAACTACAATTTGCCCAGTGTCTTTCTGTAATAACTAATTTCTTTGCCCAAAAGTAGCTTTGAATGTTGGGTGGACGACGGCTGTTGTGCTCTGCACCTGGACCCGACAAGGCTGACCCCACACTTTCTATGAGGTCACATAATAGAGGCTTAGTGGGAAGAAACTAAAAAGGACTGAGGGGTAAAATGTGAAAATGCAATAAATACACCCCCCCAGACAGATTTATGTGCCCCCCCCCCCCCCCCCCCATCCTGGTCTGAGCCCCGAGTAAGTAATAATTTCTGAATAACAGTGGATGCTGGTGTTTATTGTAGGTATGTGCATCATTGTAAATAAATAAAAGCGGTGCCCTGGCCTCCTTGTTCCTCCTCTCCAGAGCTCAGGTTGCATCTCCCAGATGGTTCCTTAATCTGTGGGTCCCAGTCAGGTCAGCCCCAGCAGAGCCAGGTAACACGAGCCAAACTCATAACCCCACCATCCTCCAAAATGCATCCACGGAGACTCAGACAGAGGACTTCAATGTCTTCACTTCTACTTAAAGCTGAGCCGCACGGTGGAGGGGTGGCCGTTCTGAAACCTATTAGCTACAAGACCTGCTGCTGTGAGCTGAAATTTCACCACTCCTGCTTTTGATGACGAAGCATCTCACCTGGACATGGTGGAAAAGAGCTTAAACACGATGGGGATAAAATTACAAGGCCGCTTCTTGTGTTAAAACACCATTTCCCACTTGCTCCTTGCAGCCTTGCAGCTTCTGTATAGCATATGTGCATTCCAAAAAGCAACACTTTCCAGGAGGGGACCAGACCGCACCTAAATGCTGCTTGTCAAAGTCCCGGTAAGAAATTGCAGCACCTCCTGAGGGTTTGATCATCGGCCAGATAAGGAACTGCTGATGAGATTGGGTTACCCCCCCCCCTTCCTCCCTGCCTTCGAAGAGAACAACCACAGCAGGTCCCGGCCTCGGCTGTGATAAAATGCTTCTCTGTTGGAGTTCTCCCTTCTCCTGGTATAATGCATCTCATAATGCTGCGCTATCAGTTGACTTGACAGCCTTTGGAGGTTTTACCGCAACCAAGTTCCAGCTGTAGATCTATTCTAGACGACCTTGATTGCTATGAATGAGCAGCTGACCCATAATTTCATGTATTTTTTTTATATGTGCTATTGGAATCAAAGGCAGTCATCATTTGATCTCTAATTGATACATCACTAAACTTCCCTACTTTACAACTTTTGGCTTTGTCTCAATTGATCTTTGTACACAGTTTGACTTTTATTCTGTTGGGTAATAACATGTTTCTATTTTACATACATACAGATACACATGTCATTATTTGCAGCACATGTTGAGCAACATTTGTGCTTAATCCCTCCTGCGATGTGAGTTTATTCACTCTGAATGCATCCCGTTCCTCTCCGCCTCCTCCTGGAGGCAGTTAAACGCCTCTTGAGATAAAACTTTGAGCGTATAGGGTATCCTTTCACCAGCACAGAAACCATATATGTCGGTGTAAGAACAGGGCCCTGTTGTTCAGGGAGCTACTTCGACCCCTAAACATTTTTAAGACGTATAGGGCTCTAAAATCATTTTTTGAATACAGTACCTGCATTCAATCGTATGAGTAATGTCTTTCCAAATGTAAAAGGAAAAAAAAAAGTCTGTCACAAATGCAATTGTGAAACGCAATGAGCTTGATGTTTATAAGAATGTGCAGACGTTTGTGCTTGTCAACGTGTGTTTCCTTTATCCCGCTGGCCCTCAAAGGATTCCAGTGATCTTAATGAAGCCAATTTTCATATAAAGACGTCTTTTAGCTTTGGCTCCTTGCAATGGAGGCATTAGCATTTTGGACCTGCCCTTTGAAGTAGCCTCTGGTTATTTTTCTGCTTGACAGATCAGAGCAACTGTGCAGAAATCAAAAGGGAATTGCCCTGCCGCCCAAAGTAAATGGTAACTCGGGGAGGGGGGCGGTGGGGTGGACATTTTGAAAGCTAATATGGCTACTGCTGAGTTACGGCCATCTGGACAATTTGCCCTCCGTCCAAATTCTTGAAAATGTGATGACTAATAGAACGAGATTGTGTGCAGACTTGTGTCTGAGCTGAATCATTTGATTCCTCGTAAAAAAAAAAAAAAGCTGCTGCACACCTATGAGAGTGTGAAAGACGGGGCCCGAGTCTGAGGCGGCGTTTGTTGCTGGTCAGGTGTTGACCAAGGCTATCCAGGCATGTCAGACCAGTCTCCACTCTTACAGCAGGAATGCAGGCTGCAGAAAAAGCTCTATACAGCATGTGGCGGAGTTTATTTTACCCGTTGGAACCGTTGGTATTGAGGGATGAGGCACGGTTAATTTAGCTAAGTGAGATGTGCCAAGCAGCAATATATATGTCTCACTGTCTTTGAGTGTCCCACGGCCAGGCCAATGAGGGGAACAAGATTGCTTAAAACTGTAAATAAGATGAAATTGTCATGTTCCAATGTAGGGGGAAAAGTAATGGTGATTATCCTGATCATTTGATTCATTTTTTTTTCTCTGTCTCCTTGGCACACATGTGGTTATATTTTTAGGTTCTGGTAACCAGTTAACCACAAACTATAATTGTTTTAATCCATTTCAGGATTGGAGTCTGCAACAGATTTTGCATTCAGCCACAGATCGAGTAAACATATTTGTTGGAATATTCAATGTGCAAAAAGAAAGAAAGTAAGAAAATAATATTAAATTAAATGGTTTCCCATTTAAGAAACTGGCATTTATAGATCAGTATGCTATTGTATTTTGGATTATAGGTATATTTTGAAGTTTCAAATATTTCTAAAATGTTTACAGTGTCGATTTAACAGGCTTTTAAACTTTATATTTAATTTCAGTTTCATCTGTAGGAGGAATTTCTTTGGTGTGTCACAGATTGGCTTAATGTAGTGTTGTCCTCTGCGGAAGGTTGTTTATCGAGACCCGTGGTGAAGATGATTTAATGCTGTTTTGATACAGCTGCTTATGGTCCTGCTGGGTCCAGGAAAACGGGGAGGTCTCGGAGAAGAGGAAAGGACTTAGGAGGATATGGTTGGAGGCGGATTTATCTGCAGTCTGTACATAACCTGAGCTTCCATTTACCACCAGACCTCGAAACTCCGAGGCAAAGCACAGGAAAACACCAGCATTTTTATCAGACATGTCAGATCTCAGACTCTTTAAATGACAATCATGCACAAAAACACATACGTAAGTGCGTGGAACTATTCATGATGACTGCCATCATTACATCTGAATTATGTGCCAACATTGAATCCATTTTTATGCTAGAATTAATAATAATTTATAAGAAATTGACAGCAGTCAATAATGTAGGCACAGTTTTTAGTAGCATTTATTTGAGGTGGTATCAGATTAACGGTACTGTATTCCAAATGCCCCTTGTGTTTAATATTTGTCCGCTCCTCCTGTGGGATTCCCTGGTATTCCCAGGCAGGATTAGATTTATATTCCCTCCAGAGAGCTCTGGGTTTTATTAAGGGGCTCCTTCCGCTTGGGGGGGGGGGGGGGGACACCTCCAAAGGGAGGCCCCTTAAGTCAATTAAACCAAATGTAATAGGGTGTAAATCCGAAGCTTCATCACATTAAAGCATCTATCAGTTATTTGAACAGCCGCGTATTTGCTGTTGCAAAGATTGCCAGATTACAAACTAGATAAAAGTCACTCTGCTAACCAAAATCACTGTATGTCTGTACTCAAGAGAACCGACATAAAAAATAAACTGTGCAAAAAATAATGTCTGAGTGAGGGCTTCGGGAAGAGACAGAAATTTAGATTATGGAGTGCAAGACTCTGACCTTCCAACTTTTAAACTCCTCACAGACCACACCCAGTGCAGATCAGGATCGAGGAACGCATCTCACTAAAAGCTGAAGAGTGGATTCTGTCAAAACCTGTAAATCACGGCCCCTGCAGCAGAAGCAATGTCCAACATGCCAGGGTCATAAACATCCAACCGGAGGTTAGATGAATAAATTGTTATCAGAGATGCCTGAGAATTTTTCAGTTTTGGATGGCATTAGCTGTCGGACTGTGACTTCTTACTCAACGTGCTATTTAATCTGCAAACACAGTGAAAGATATTTTGAATAGTTCCACTGGAAGGACATAATAACACAAAAGCTATTTGCTGATGTGGAAATGAAATCAAGTATAATCAAATATTTTCTTTTTTTTGCATTGCATTTTAAATAAATGATAAACTTTATCCCTATCCCTTATTTATACATTTTCCCAGTTAATAAGTCTCACTAAAACACTATCGTTTAGACGTTTTCAGCAGTTTGAGCAGTTTCTGTTAGTATTAGTATTTTTTTTTTTTTAGAGTTTTTATCTCTTAACGGTATTTTTCATATGTGGTACGTGTGCTATCTATTGACAGATCTTATCTCCACTTTGGTGATTTATTCCTGCGAGGGGAGTAAACATCCTCATTGACTTCTTCTTGGCTGCTTGCCGTTTTCTGCCTGTTGCTCGCGCAGTTTGAATGTTTGGAGAGGCGGCGTGCTTGGATGGGAGCGGTGGAATGGGAATGCACCTGTGTTTGAACTTTGCATGAATCCCATTGGTTCATTGATGATTGAATCGACATCTTTAAATGACTGACGGATTGTTACACACTAACTGATTAAATAGTGATAGCACTGAATGCACACAAGCAAACAGGGGCAGGCTAAAATATAGGGAAGGTTCATTTTAAAGAACTTTTCATATTTATTGGGGGGGCTTTTTCAAGCTCAACTTTCTCTGGATTCATCTGAAACTTTCTGTGTTTCTGCTTTTACACAATTTCCTCTTGGCCATTGATGCAAAACACCAAGGTGGAGCTGTGCAGAAACCTGATTAGGTCTTGTGTCTGTGATATTCTGTAGATAAGTTACATAGCAGAAGCTCAATTCTTTAAGAGAAATCTCGCCCTAGGGCTTGGTTCACAGAACACCGAGGACTGATATGTGATAACCTTTTCCTATGACGGCCAGAAAAAACTTGCCAATAATGATTGGTATGTGTTAAAGAGTAAGCCCAGAGCTGACCCCGAATGCAGAAATAATGCTGCACATATTCTCTGTAGCTTATTTGGAAAGGTTAGACCAGAACCCTCTTATATCGTCTCCCAGTTAATCAAAAATAGCCTCCCTTTGGGATGTTAAATCTGATAGCGAGTTGAAGTTGCTGTGTAATTGAGGACTCAGGATGAGAACCCTTTAAAAACAACTCATGTATTCTTATAATTACCTAATGTGGATGCCGATATAAGGCGAAATGAAGGACTCCCCCAAAAAGAAAACTTTGAATCTGAAACGGTAGCAAAGTTTCTTTCAACCTTGTTCGGGTTTGGCACATTATCTCTGTGGATTTGAGGCTTGGTCTCTGTCCTGCTGCTAATAATTCCATGTCTACTTTTGGCTCCCTGGGATGCATTTTATCTCAGACACACGGTCATTGTGGTCATTGGGCCTTCCTACCAATAAATAATAGCAGGGGTTGACTCTCCTTTCTTTGCATGTGATCCTGGGCTCTGAATTGCAGTGTGGGCAAACCCAACTTGGATGCTGCCTCATACATTTTAATATTTTGCCCCATTGTTAAGCAAGAAGGAGAAAACACAATGCAAGGCAATGAGCGTCCGTGTCAGAAAGTCCTGAAGTCAGACCTTTGCCTCCCCCAGCCCAGAGGACAAGCACCCTCCCCATACCTCTGAGCGCATTATCATGTGTTCAGGGCTTATCTGAGAAGAACAACATGAAATTTACTTAGGTCAGGATGTTTACTCCGAGGGCTGTCATGGAACATTCAGTGACACCACAAAATAACTGCTGAGAGATTATCGCGTTTCGAGCCTTATTTGTTCCATTTGCAGATGTAAATCGTCTCCGCTGTTCCAGATGGATTTCATTGCCAAGGCTTGCGTGCCCTCGACAAATGCCTACTAAAGTTTGGCTTGTGTCTAACACACTGGCACCTCACACACAACTCGGCCACGGAGCCTGTTTTTGCCTGCAGAGGGACTGCAAGTCGTTCGGTGCCTGGCGGCCTTGTCTGTCAAATGCAATGCGAATGGGCTCGGTTTTTAGTGTTGTACGACGTGAAATGTGGATGAAGTCTGGATTCTGCTAGCAAAGACATTAAAGCGAGAGCCATTGACTTTGAGCTTATCCAGGTTTCTACATTTGTGGTGCCGACAGCCTAGTTTTCTTTGACTTGGATACAAAAGCTGTGGTTGCGATTTTTGTTTGGCTTCTGATGTTAGCGAACCAACTTGTTGTTTAACATGGACGCCATTGTGCAATGCCATTACGGTGGATTCCAAGAGCACCGGGTTCATATGGCAAACCTGACTTGTGGAAAGTGCACAGTGCATTTAGTTTTTTTCTAGACAATTTCTGTCGATTGCTTTGCCTTTTGCATTTTTGTGGCTGGGCTGAATTGCCATTTTAAAAAAACCTTCATTTTAATTAGTATATCATCCCAAAAGAGAACAAAACAATGAAACCGCATCTCGGTGTTAAAATAGATTTTAATGCATTCTAACTGCTTGCATTTAGTAATACACCTCGGCTTCATCTTTATTAATTCACCCTTTACATGTCATGTATTTCCACGAATTAAATAAGTTATGAATAATGAATTAGTCTACATGGTTTCATGCTCCTGTCTCAGACTTCCAGCTCAGGTTTAGAGAAATAAAGAAGCATAACAAATATAAAATGGTTTCACATGATGCACTTTAAAATTTCGATTAAAATAAATGTTTTTTTTTATGTACATCATGTTTTTTTTACGATGATATAAGTAGAATATAATGACTGGTGCTGCTGTTTTACTCTTCTACTCTTTTTTATTATCAGATTACAGGAATATTCCTCTTTATTTTCTACCATAAACCTGTCAGAGTAAATTTGTCATCTTCTTAACTTACCTGGATGCGATCAGACAAGTTCTGAAAACTCTTTCGCAGCTGTGAAATTTTGCATTCCCAAAGTGTGTTTATTTAAGCTAACGGCGGTCATATTTATGACTGTTTTTAATTCAGTCAGCGTACAGTTTGGATTTCGCCATCAGCTCTAGTTGTGTGCAATAGGTGGCAAGGGGTCCATAAAGCCTTCAGCATGCTTTATCCCTTTCTTTCCTGCACACAATTTCAGTGTGCCTGACACCAAACTAAACACATTCATCACCATATATTGACACTATTATTCAATTTTTTTGGAATTGAAACTGAACCCTCGCTGAGTTCATCTGCAGGATATTTGAGTTCTTCAGCTTTATTACGCCCCGTGTCTGGTTTGTCTATTCCAAAGTGTCTAAATTTTTTACATTTGCAGAAACACAGCTGATGATTTATGGGTAAAAGGAGCTGGTCGTCTAATGTTAGGATTCAAATCTCCATACCTCCCATGTATTTCATCCTGTTTGGCTGAAGCTCAGCCAAGAAAGTCTTCAGTCATTCCGTTAAGGATGTTCTCTGGATTCTTGAGCCATCTGGACCCGGCCCGAAACAGGAAATAAAGAACAGGGAGTTAAGAGGGGCTCTTTTTAGGATATGAAAGCTTGGGAAAAAGAAAAGTTGCGCACCCCTTTTCACTGTTTTAAGCTTTCTGTTTCATACCGTTCTTGAAAATGTACCCTTCACCTTCATTTTTAAACTCCCGCCCTCCTGTCTTTATTCATTCCATGGGACATTTATTATTAAAACAAATTGATTTAGCATTAAGTAAGCATTAACACGTACATACCAGTACGTGACTTTTATTCTAGTTAAACTTTAACAAAAATATAAACCATAGATAGGTTAGTCTAGGTAGGAGGATATTCTAAGTTCCTGTTCCTGCCCTCTAATGAACTACTGGAACTGAATTACATGACTCTGTCATATGAAACCCCCACATCCCTATGTTACCTCTTACAGTTCCTCTAACAGCCGTGTTTGTGAGGATGATGATGTGAGTTAAAGAGCAACGCAAAGAAAAGTGGAGGAGCCAAACCTCATGCATATTCAAGCAACAGACACACACACACACACACACACACTTCCATACCCTGAAAGGCAGCTTGGCTACTCGTCAAGCGATCGGGTCCTGGAACAAGAGAGCTGGTTGCCAGTCAAGCAGGACGGTTACAAAGTGGAGCTGGGAGGCCTCGGCGTGTTTGCTGAGATCTAAAGCCTCTTTCCCCAGAGCTTTGTTTGGGTTTTGTTCGCTGCAGAAGCAGAACAGTAAACAGAGAAGCCTTTTCTCACCCTCTCTATGTACACTCTTTTGACTTTTCTTTCTCTGACTCGCCTGCTTTCTGACCGTCGATTTAATTCCTGTGTACCAAAGGAAATGATGTGCTTAATTGGATTATTGGTAGTTTTCTTCAAACGAGTGCTCACCCCCACACACACACACACACACACGGTGCACGACTCTTAGACCTCCCGTGGGATGGGACGCTTCAGACTGCAGGACAAGTCCCACATCGGAACCATGGAAGGTTTTGTTTATTGCTCTTAAGTCGAGCTGGTATGAGTTGTGAAGGCAGATCTTGCTGTCAGATATCTACCTTCGTCATCTTCCGTGTGCTCCTTGGGCTGGTTTATAGAGACACAACAATGTCCAAATGAATATAGGCATCACCTGCCTGGAGATCAAGCTCATCCTGAAAGCTGTCCCTCATGGCTCTCTCTGGAAAATGGGCTGAGATGACCTGAGAGTAATGGTGGCATAAATCTTAAAAGAAAGACAGTAATGGTTGAAGATATGAGAGACGCTGAATGAGAGCGCTCAGAGAAGGGGAAAGTCCTGCTCTTGAACCTTCCTGCGTTGGTCTTTTTGTCCCATGCGTGGGCCTTTACTGGGTCATAAACATCCCATTGGTTGTGCAGTTCTGTTGCGGTTTGCTCTTCGTGTTACTGATTTTCTCCTACAGGGAGGAAACAGAGTCCCGGGCACAGATTAAAAGGACTCTCTTTCCCGCCCGCGTGCGAATCTCAAATCCCAAACAGAGCCACAGGGCTTCCCCTCATCTCTGGGAGCCAACAAGCGTTCACGGCCACATCCCTGGGTTTAGTCTTGCAGGGCGCAGAAAACTGTTCTGCCCTCATTAAGCTAGTATTTTGTACCAAGCGTTCCACACGGATGCGAACCCCAGGGTGCATGTCTCTCTGCAGAGTTGGCTTGCTGGTTGCAGGGTTGTGATTAACAATAAGATGATATGTCAACACAGTATATATATATAGTGATCTGTTCTCCCTCGTTCTCACCACATAATGCTGATAAATGAGAGGTTGGTCCTCATCCTGGTCTGGAGATAGTTAAGGGCCTCTGAGGGGATAATTAAACAGCCTATCTGCCTTACACAAATCCTAATTCTCCCTCTCAACAGGCCACCGGCGGCATGCTTTGTGGGATTATTGTCAGGCATTTTGAATGTTGTAGCTTTCATACCCCTTCCTTCCCATGCACAGCTTTCCTGCTTCTCTCCTTGTCCCCCGGCTTTCACCTTCTCGCCCGAGAGGATTAGTCAGGCTTCCGGAAACAGAGCACCACTCAGTTACAATGAGATTTCCAAGAGCTCCTCCAAAACAGGAAAGAGCTGGACTCTGGCTTTATAACAATTACTGCATTCTCTCAACAAACTTCTCAATTTCTTGTTTTTCTTTTTTCAGAGAATATCATGATAAACAAAATCTTTGGGGGCAGATTTTTCTGCTACCCATCAGACTGACTGGAGTCTGTGGAGTCAGAGGATAGGGAATTATTGTTTGCTGATTGTATTATTGTTTTGTGATTTGCAGTCTGTTGATTTGTGGCTGCTGTGCATGGTCAGCGATATGCTTTATCAATACAGGGTTCGTCCCAAAGTTGTTCGGTCTGGTAGCGCGTATTTAGCATCACCATCGAGCAGAACATTTAACTAAATTGCCTGCAAGAAAAGAACGTTGGGACAGTATCTGGCTCTGGTGAGGTTGTTGTTCAACACTCCATGAACAAGCGCTACAAACATGATAATATTAGCTGCAGCTGCTGCAGGAGTCTTACGCTGTGTCCCACATTCCATACTTTCCATTAATGATTAATGCAGTCAAATGTAGTACCGGTATACTACATGTGAGCGTACTTTACCTTTGTAATGTGTGTATCACAATAGAGTTATCTTTAATCAGAAAGTTCCAGGGCATACTTATCGGAAATGATGGCTTTTACCATCGGATCATTTTGTAAAACATCTGCTAATTGGATTAATTTATTTATTTATTGCTGCTGCAAATGAAGCAATTTGCAAAGCAATGCAATTCTTGGACACAGCATTAGATTCAAGGCTCGCAGACGCAGGACACTATTGAGCATAATGGCCATATTTTGTCCTTTTGTGTTTCCTCAGTTTAGATGTGTGGCCTCGGTCAGCTTTGTATGTACTGCAGATATCGCAGCAAAAGTATGTTTGAAAATTGTACACTGTGTACTCAAAGTTATTCACTTAATCAGTTTAGCTGAGCCCGCGTGCTGATGTACTGAACATCCTCAAGCGGCTCTTGTCTTACAGGACTGATGATAGGCACCAACGCGTTCTGTGAATTCATAAAGTTTTATTGCAGCCTAAAATGTGCCCGAGGCGCTGTGTGTGGAGCCTCGCCACTACACCACTCTCATTGTCTTAGCTGTTAGAAGGTCTTTCATCTTGGTACTTGGACCCTGAGAGAGTGATGAGTATCTCATTGTATCTCGCTCATATCTTAATGCCCTTAAAGCATTGGTTCCCAGCCATTTTTCCACTTACCAATGCTTAAGGCCATCAAAAGTAATTCCTGTGTCCCTGTGATGAGGTAAGTGGGATGGGATTGGTTTCTCTCGCTATCTTTTATCAACTTTTGTGGAAGGTCTTGGTCCAGCTTTCAGATTACCCTGGGTGATCCATTAGACTTCTACAGGAGGCTCTTGGTGTGTTATTACTGGACTTCATTTACATAGAATATACGTGGAAAGTCCTCCACATTTGGGAAATGATTATCAGTTCCTATATTCAAGGCAGCTAAATATTGGAATATTTTTTTAAACAAACTGATCCATGGATTTGGAAAACGGGATTCCCCTGGTTTGCCCAACAATCTTTAAAAGGCTCGATAAATCAATAACTCTATGATTCCAACTATGACCAAACTATCCAAGATAGATTACGTTCCTCTGTAACAAGATGTGTGGAAATAAGAACTTTGTCTGAGATAAAAAATTATGACGATAAAGATTAAGCCAACTGTATTTTGCGCAAATTTGAAGAACGGCATGTTTCCTTAGGCGTTCTTCCTGGGGAGAATATAAAAATGCCAACTGCCCTGAACTGATGACATTTACAATAATTCCACAGTTTATAACCTTAAAACTACATTATAGAATAAAATTGCAATATTATATTGTCAGCATAAATATATTTTTCTCTGATGGCACAAGGCTGTTTTGACTGTCACGTAATCATCTGCTGAAGAAGTGCGAGCACATCTGGCCTCTGACTGAAGTCTGTTGGAGGACGTCGTTATTAACAGCCCTCTAAATCCTATCATCTATCATCATTACCTTACACTCACTCTCAACCTGCCGCTAATGACTTCATTGTGTGTTGTGTCTATTCCATTTGTCTGCAGCGCTGCCTGTTAGCTGCTTGACAACGTCTTTTCATGGCTAAGTGTCGGTCAGGATGTTTACTGTAGGAATGATTACAAAGCCTTTAAGTGAGGAAGCCCTTGTGACTCCTGTGTTATTCAGTGTTGGGTGTTTTAAATGAATGGTCGTCAAGAAGAAAGCAGGTTTCCACCCATGCAGATACATATATATAAATACAAATATTTGGAAAAAGTATTCAGCAAATTCCAGGATTCTTAATTTATATATACTTGATATATATATATTAATAGATAGCCCAAAACCCAAGTGCAATAACCATGTAGAAAAGTATCTTTATGATGACTCAGTATAATTCCCATCCATCCATTGGCTTGTAGATGAGACGATCGGCATCTCGTCTACAGCTGCTTCTCCGCTTTGTGGGTCGAGGGTGTTGCTGGAGTCTTTTCCAGCTGGCTATGGGCAAGATGCGGGGTACACGTCGCCAGCGCACACATCCGTGATGTCTGCATAGCCGTGTTAAATCCCAGACAGGCAGTATCTGGGTCCGTCCATAACACAGCAGGAGGGCGGCGTGACGAGGGCTCCTTCCACACGCGTGTGCTGCCTGTTCAGCTGTCACCGAACCACAGAAGCCCCTCCTGCGCTACTCCCTGCTTTCCCTTTTCTATTTTTTCCTTCACTCCTGCTGCCCCTCTGTCCCTACTGTATTCTTGTCCCTCCTTTGTCCTCGTGTTCTTCTGCCTTTCATCTCTCCAGCCAGGCCTGCGCATTCATGATCAGCCTTGCATGTCGTCTCCTGCTTTCCTGCTGTATGCCACTTGTTCCCAGCGATCAGTTGTGCTTCTCTGGCGTGAACTTAAAATGTGATGTGACCCCCTGCATCGTAAGGGATCTTGGGAACCAGAAAGACTGAAACAAATGTAATAACCGGAAACTTCTCACAGTGGAAGCCATTGCTTCCACAAACCCGATCGAACCTCAGCTTAGCTGTAGGAAACAGTTTTGTCTTTTTGAATTGATCACCCTTTCCCATCGTTTGAGGTTCATTAGCTGGTGGTTAGTTCCTGACTATAGAGCGGATCTGTAGAATGGTCACATCCAATACTAGACACATAATTCTACAGTATCACATTAGAGATATTAGCGTAGCAGTAGCATATTAAACACAAGGCAACGCCACCCCTCTCTCCATGCACCGGCAGTATCCCACTGCCTCAGCTGCAGCACTCTGCACTGGCACAGCCATGACACCCCCATGTATCTCATTCAGCCACGGAGAATGGGGCTAGTGAACCGAATAGCCCCCCCCCATCACAGGCCTCTGCCTGCACCTGCAAGCTGGAAAGCTGGAAGGGAAAAGGGAGACTTCTGGATCGACTCGAATTGTAAAAGTAAAAAAAAAAAAGAACTCTTGGACGAGAGAGGAGCAAATTATCTTCTTTTGACACCGAGAGCGCTGAAGTCACTCATTACTGTGTTAGATAGCCACCGACGAGGGGCTTAGTGGATTCTTTTCAAGTGAGGATGGACAGACGGAGAGTGAATGGGGCTACCAGAGAAGCCCCCCCTCCCCTGCAAGTCTCTCAGTCAGTCATAAGATGAGGCCATTTTATAGACCTCCCTCCAGCCTTCTTTTTTGCTGCTGTTGTGTCCATAAGAACAAATGGAACTGGAAAACGGTGATTACGAGATGTGCTTTGGCACCAATTTATCCTTATTGGATATCTTTACATCGTTTCCTCACACACACACACTCGGGATGATATTCTCTTCTGTCTGGATGGTTTTAGGATGTTTACAGATGCTGCTCAGTTTTTGAAAAAGCAGGCTGAGTGGGACAGCCATCTTTAATCCAGTAAAGAGCACAGGGATTTGGTCGCCCCTGGTCTGCCTGACGGCCCTTTGGAAACCTCTCGGCCATGAGAATAGGGGGCTGGGGGGGGGCCATAGGTGTGGGTCGGGATGTGTGTGTAGCCATGCAGGGAGGGGCTGGGGACAGTCTTTGTGAATTTAGTTAATCTAATTTGAGCTCTATTCCCCCCAAGGCCCTTTTTTTCCCTCCCTTCCCGCTTCCCCTGTTTCAAAACATCTCTCCAAACTGGGGAAAGTTTCATGTGTCCCTGATGAAAATGGGATTCATCAAGTTTCATCTAATATAACCCGACATGCAAACCTGAGATAAAGACAACTGGCAGCACCTACTGATAAATGTGTGCGTCTCATTGCTGTTATGATGCAAATAAACAACAATAAAATGCAGAAATCTGATGAACATGACAGAGAAACACTTTGTCTTTTTCTGCACGTCAGCGATTCTGTGATGCACCAAACGTGTTGCGGAGGGTGTGAGGAAATGGAAGTGTTTTGTTCATTAAAGATCAGATGGACATGATGATCAAAGTCTCCGATAATGAACTTAACAGTCTTGAATAAAGGCGCCATGCAACAGAGGCAGCTTATAGGATGTAAATGACCCAGTGGGAAGCCTTTCTTTGCAGCTTCACACCTCTGATTCACTCACTGAGATGCTGTCAAATATCAAGCAGTGATTAACTCATTAGGCGCTGCCTTTGAAGTCGCTCCTGAATATCATCAAGGTCTTGTAATCCTTTTTTAACGGATCACTGAGGAGGACAGTGGTGCAACAAAATGATTAATGTGACAGCCATTCTCACCTAATGTCCCCGTGTGTTGTTCATGAATGGGTCAAAAATTGGTTGATTCTTTTAGGAAATGCGGCACTAATGGTGTTAAGTTCCCGGGCTGAGGTAAATGTTTATGTTATCAGTCTGCCGCCATCTAGCTGTAACCACCCCCCCCCCCCCCTATCTTTACCATTTTCCCCCTTTTCTTTCTCTTTCTATCAGACCTTTTCCGACGCTTTGTAATTTTAGTGCCTTCCCCTCTGCCCTCCTTTTTAACTTAAGGCAATAGGTGGTGAAGGGCAGGAATGCAGCTGAGGGACTGTGCAAGGATTTATCACACTGAGGTGCTAAGGCTGCTGCCTGTTGCAGCGCCTGGAGATGTAACAGCTCCGTGCTAACAGCATTCCCACCATGCAGACCATTCCCTTTTTATTGCGTTTTTAGTCTGATTCTTTTTTAGACCACATATTCTGTGGCTGCAGGAAGTGGGATGGGAGGAAAGGGGTCCTGGACAAGGGTTACAACGTGTGTGTGTGTGCGTGTGGGTGTGTGTGAGAGTGTGCGTGTGTGGTATCAAGGGTTTATTCAAATGACTTAACATCTCAGTTAAAGCAATATAAAGCATTACAATATTTTGTCCATCTTTTCTTATCTTTCGCTGCCTTGGAACAGGCTGTCCCTCTCCTCTCTCTCTCTCTTACTCTTTCAGTCTGTTCTTGCCCTCTCTCTCTCTCCCCTCCCATTCCTTCTTTCCACTCCTCTCTCTCTCTCTGCCGGTCCCTTTCTCCTACTCTGCCTCTCAGGTTACGATGACTGGGGGTTTTCTTGCTTCCATCTCGTACTGTGTGAGTCCATGCGAGCTTGTCTGCCTCCACGCTGATCCGTGTCCTTGTCCCTGCCTCCTGGCAGCAAGGAGCCACCCAGCAGCTGGTCTATGATTGGGCAGGGGAGTGGGCTTCTTGACACAGCGCTGTGCTGACTGCTCTGGGACGTGTTTCAACAGATGGTCGAGGTTAGAGAGTGTCATCACATCGCAGAGAGGATTAGAGGAGAGAGGTTGTCTTCCAGGAGCTGTGTGGTCCCCCTTTCTCTCAGACCCAAAATCACAGCCCCAAGAATCCAACCCCCCTCTATCAGCAAAGGGAGACCCGGCGAAGGATCGTGAGAGGGAGACGCAGAGAGGAACCCAGCCTTGCCTTTCACACAGCCAGCTCTCCTGCCTTTCAGGTATTTAACATTCCCAGATTTTGCTTATTTTCCTCTTCTTTTTTTTTTTCCACCTCTGTTTTTGCAACATTTAAGCCTTTTATGCTTGTTCAGTCTGATCCAGCTTCCACTCAGGAGTGGGAGTCCACAATTGAAGTGAATCTGTGTTCCCTGTACAGCAGCTCTGTGTGCGCTGGATTTCATAGTTCCCCCCTGAATGACAGGAATTCCCTCCGTCGCAAATTCCTTCGTCTCTGGGGATTAGAAGGCAGAACATTCCTTTAATGTCATTTACTGCAATCCATAAACAGCCGGTCTGTTAATTTGCCAGTTTACTGAATGCATGATATTTGAAAGTGAACTGAAACTACCGTAGATGCATGCTGTCACTTGAAAAAAAAAAGGACACGTCTTGACAAAATGTTTCATTCGTTGTTTAATTAAATAACTTAAAGCACAATTATTATTATTTTTTTACATTCCTAAAAGTCACGGTGGTTTTTTTTAAACATTCCCTCACTTCAGCCGGGATAAGATTTTTCATAAATCTTATTCAGAGTGCATCTCTGGCAGATTGTGTCAGAAGAGACTAAATGGATGAGCTGCTGAAGAGCGCTTTCCGGACAAACTGTCAGAGCTAAGTAGAGAGGCAGAGACGCGGAGAATGCACACCTCACTTCACTTATTTGACTCAAGTCAAGTGAGAAGGGAAACTTGCCAGCGGAGTGGGAATATGATGTATAGTATTTATACCTGGCTTCAGGCACTGCGTGTGCGTGTGCACGTGTATGTGTGCGTGTGTGTGTGTGTGAGAGAGGTGTGTGTAAATGGAGATTGTGCAGCTGTGAAAGGCTGTGTGGACAGCAGCCGGCCTGAGAGGAGAGGAGGTTGTATGGGTGAAAGCCGCTGTTGTGTGATTTGGTGTTTACCTTGGTTAAACAGCCTTAGCTACACTTCCTGCTTGTTGCTCGACATATTTAACACAACCACCAATAGGTTGTGATGAGCGCTGGTATTAAGCTCATGGAGAAGCTCCTAAAAAAAAAAAAAAAAAAAAGTTTGGTGAGCAGATTAATTATAGGAGCTGAAAGCGTTTTAGAGCGCTGGAGGGGAAGGTTGGACAACGTTGGGACAGTTTGAGGGTGGCAATGAGGTGATGTGTTCTGGTGCATTAACCGGCAGCGCCACTGATAAGTGCGTACAATATTATTAAAAAAGATTGTTTATTTTCTGATTCATTGTAAACCTATATAATGTGAAAGTGACATTTTTAAGACCATTCTTCTGTCCAAACTCTATGAAAGACTCGTCGTTTATTGTGACACATTACAACGAATCCTTTGCATTAAAAAGCAGGAACCAGAAACTTTATGTTTGAAAAATGACAGAAATTAAATGAAAATCCTGAAATAGTTGGCAACCAATTTATTTATTTATTTTATCAATCGATTCAACTAATCCCTGCTACGTGTAAAGTACATTTATAAGTATCTGAATATTCTGTAAAATAATATATTGAGATTTTATTCACATTTTATCTATGTAGATTGGACCGCAATGACCTGGGATTGTGTTGTGTGTCACATCACCTCCGGTACCAGCCCACAAATCTTTGAATTTATCCCTCTGAGCTAGTTTCCATGAATGGCAAACTTGTGCCGTAGTCCTCTTCAAAGCCGATTGCTTGTACCAGGCACAATTAGCAAAAAAGTACATTTCAATACTTTGGCAGTGCCAGATTGTGTTCCTGAATGAAAGAGCAGGACGGTCATGGAGTCCAGTGCTGAGATTAAATTTCTAGTTACCGGTACCTTACCTAGAGCATAACGGAGCAGCTTTGGGGGCATTTAAAAGCACGGAGCTGACTGCCAGCTCTGAGGAGACGGGTTATCCTTTAAACAGTTTAGATTCACTGTGCTACAAACAAGAGCATGAGCAGCTGCTGCAAATAATTACGTTCTGGGGGGGGCGCAGGCGCTTGCCAAAACAAACGTTGCAGTAGCAGCTCTGCCATCACTCCAATCTACTGGTCTGTGTGTGTGTGTGTGTGTGCAGGGGGGGTTCTTTAAAAATCAGCTACAGTAAATCTGATATTTCGAGACGTCTTTCATGACATCATACACGATGAATATGGTCAAAGGGAGAATTACTATTATACAAAAGCTTAAATACGTGTAACTATATAATTCATGCTATATGTACAGGCAGCAGGTGTGAGCAGTGGGAGTTCAGCAAGCATTTTCCATTTTCCATTCTTTGTTTCTTATTACGACCACACATAAAACCACTTCTCGCCTCTCACCCAATCAGCACCACAATTCCTTTCAGCCAAAGCCGAGCTGTTGTCCTTCTGCTCTGACTTTTCTCTCCTTGACCCCACAGTGACCGGTCGCATTTATAAATTCTGTCATCATGGGCTTCCCTTCGGTAACGGTTAGATGGCAAGCCTTTCAGATGACTTTCCATTCCCCTTTAATAATAAGAAGCTGAGATGGTGTTGAAACGGGAAGAAAGCGTCGTCTGGAGCGAGAGAATAATTCCCCTTCCAAACCTCCAAGAATAGTTATTTGATCAAATTGAACCACATCGCTTAAAAACTGGCTGTTGATTGAACAAATTGACTCGCTGAATGTTTCTTTATTGATGGTTTGGAACGCTATAGTTGGTGCCTCCGATTTCATCTCTGGGAATCACAGAGAACTTCATCTGAAGCTTGCGTCTGTTCTCTTGTGTGCGCGCAAAGATTTCCTTCACCACCCTCTCCTCCGATACTTGTTTATCTCCTTTGGTCGTAATGATAGCGTTGCTCATAGCGACCTGATTGCACGGTAGCATTGTGGGAGTTTGCACAAGTGCTATCGCTGCAAACGACCAGAATTTGAACATTGAGAATCTGACATGCTTTCAATTTTATGCGGGCTCTAGAATGGCCATCTCTAGAGGAGTCAGCCACGTTCTCAGTCCCTTTGTTCCATTTATACTGATCAGACATTTCCATAAAGTTCCTATCCACTCAAAATACACCCCCTTAAACATGTCCTGACCTTTTTGGGGGGGGGGCTATCTCCAGAGAAATATGCCGTGCCTGTCGAGATGCACGAAGACAGACGGCATAGATCTATTTTGGGGGGTGTGGGGTCACAATAGCACCCACGCGTGTTTGTTCAGCCTCTAATTTGAACAGTAAAAGGTCAGGCCATACAAACATCACATCCAGCTCAGTGTTGGCGGGAATGCCTGAACCGCCAAACTCCACTCTGGTTCTCGCAGACGTTAAAGAGAAACCAGATGTATGTTTAACGCTTTACTTTTTGTTTCTGCCATTGTTCCCCTTGTCTTTGTCTTGAGTCTTTGCCCTAATGAGTCACTGGAATAACTGGTTCAGCCATGCAACAGCGAGGGACTGACCCCCCCCCCCCCACGACCACATCCTTTTAATTTCATCCCGAGAGTGAATGGAGGAGTGGAAGATGCAGGATTGCTGTGAGGCTTAATGTGAACTTTTGCCACCGAGTGAGAGAAAGCGGATTCTCATGCTTTTCTTGTGATGTCCGGAACAGCTTTTGTTCAAATGTCACCGCACATGGATGCAGCGTGGGCTTAAGAGGGAGAGAGATAAAGCTGGGTCAAGAGAGACACAGAGGGGGAAGTGGAAGAGGGATAAAGGAGAAGAGGGTAAGATAAGAGAAAGGGAGGTGTGAATGGGAAATCTGAAGTGGACAGAAAGATCCTGCGAACTCGCTGCGATCAGAGGCGGAGCTTCTGCACACGTTCCAGGTTGTCACCCACACGTGGGCATTTTTGGAACACAAGCCTAATCTTCTTGTGACACGGGCATGTACAAAAGAGCAGACATAGAAATATACATACACATAGACTCCATCCACAAGCTCACCCCCTCCACCGTTCTCCCCTCCCGGTAGGGCTGCACTGTCCCTGCTTTGTCATCTCTACTTGTCCAGTAATCCCACTCCCCAGGGAGAAGCAATCTGTTTTAGATTTAAAAGAGAAAAGGCCATGCCTGTATCACGTACAATTAAACAGCCGTCAGAAGGCGTCAGAGTAAGTTTGGAGGGAGACTTGCTCCCACTGGAGGGGGTTGTCCCTTTCAACTGCCGCCCTTCTAGAATGGAGATAATGGGGTAGGAGGGTTGGAAGGATGGGAATGGTTGTGGGGAAGGGCGGGAGGTGGGGGGCAGAAGGCATGAATACATTTCCTCAACCCTCTATCCAACTCCACGACTCGACTAATAGAAGCCAGCATGCGTTTGTTTCAGCTCTTCTGCTCCCTTTCTTTCCTTCTCCCCCCGGAGCGGGCAAACACATTCAGCCTCTGCCAGCACTCCTCCCCTCTGCCCATGTGTGACAATGTGTGTGTGTGCACGCACATGCACAAAGTGTCAGTGTTATCCCCACCGTTGCCTGAGGGGGGCGACCCGCCAACCCTGGAAAAAAAAAAAGAGATTCTGTGAATTCTTTACATCCAAAGACAATTACATTCAGTGACCTTTACTTTACCTTTACACCGACTTACCGTGGTTCTAATCCTCCGCTAGAGTTCTGTGGCATTGTAGATCTACGTCTAGATAATGTTCAGCAGCCTGTTTAGACAGCCATTCTTGCTGAATGCTAACCTAACTGGTTAAGGTATGAGGTTTGGAAGGATGGGCGCGGTTGCGGAGATGCAATACTCGACCCCGTGTTCGTATTGGGATACACCAACTGATGACACTGGTCTCCAACTGGGACCATGCATTAGTCATTTTGCCACCGCACCAGTTTCCAGGGTCCCAACATGCAGTCATTTCGGCTCACATGAGAATCATCCCCGTGTTTTGCTGCGATTTAACGCTGCACTGCTCTCTTGTCCACTTGGCTCTCCGGGGGTCCACTTGGCTCTCCGGGGGTCAAGAAAGAACCCACTCACTTCTGGTGCAGATCCAGGAATCCTTTTTTCACTAGCACTGCGCGATGGGGCACATTGAACTGATTTGCAGGAACACTTTCTGCAAGGAGTGAGCCGTGCAAGCGAAACAGACGTGTTCCACCTTGGTGGGGTTATGCCCCCCTCCTCATGAGACTATACTTTAGTTTATTTCCTCGCAAACACCAACCAAATAAAAACAGTGATCTATATGAGTGGACTTGGTTGACACTGGCGGCCTTCGGCCCTGTTTGCCCCCCCACGTGAGCGGTTGTAGCATTTTTGTTTATACTAACAAGGTCCAGCATTGTATTACACTCATTATCTCTGCTTGCTTTCCCTGAATCGCCCGCGGCAAGTTCAGCTGAATTTGGCTGCAGTCTGCTGAACATGTTGGGATGATGTGCCGCGTGCATTCCTGCAAACCTTGGCTCCAAGGCAAAGGAATGGCAGCACTTGGACGGGTTGAGTTTCCTGTTTTATGGTTTTGTAAAGTGTGAAGTATTTCTGTGGATATCGTGTTTTAGATACTTAGAATGCTCTAAGATCTGTTTTTTTTTTTTTTTTTAGCCAGGCAGCACGAAGTTAATTACATTATGAATGGCATTACTGCGTGCGTTGGAAAGCCACACACAGAGCCAGAGGCGAAGGAAAGGAGAGCTCCCTGCGTACAAATTACAGGTTATGTGTCTGTCTGTGTTCTTGTCTGCCGGCGTCGTGCTTCGGCTGCTTCGGCGAATGACTGGTGCCTGCAATGACTAATGCACGCAAACTTCGTGATATTCAAATCCGCACATGCATATATGCCTGCAGGGCCAGACGGAGTGCTGAACGGGCACAGGTGCAATCAGACAAATGCATTTTTATGAGCGGTATCACACCGGTGTGTAAAAGCCATACAGATTGTTTATGGCGTCAAGAGTCACGCAGGCTGCCTCTCGTGATCTATGTTTGTCTACGGTATCCAAAAGAATATGCCAACACATGTTCCGCATTTAAGGGGTGTTTAGTTTCATACGTCATCAGCAGGACCACGCTGGTGGCTCAGTTGAGACCCATCACCTTGATGATGTCGTCTTCTTTTTTATACTGATTAGATTGCAATCAATCAAGGATCTCCCAGAGGGATAGAAAACTGGAGCTTTAAAAAGAAGGCAAGATGCAAACATGTAAGTAACCAAGTGGTAATGAGGTTTTCCAAAAGTTCCGGGGTTTTCTTTTTTGTGAAACGTCACTTTTACAGGGACAAAGAACTACTGGTATATATTTAATCTAAGCACAGATCCATGCAACAAAAACATTCCCTACCTTATCCTAAGTCAACAAGTCTCCCTGGAGATGGCTGCAACAGTTACTCAGCACTGATCCGTGTTCATGAAGAGAAAGCCCACATCTTCCTAATATCTGAGGGGACTCCAGCAGATATATTCAAAAACAACAAACACAGGCTTGTTTTTCATTGTCCGTCTCTGTGATTAAACGAAAGGGGATTCGGGTCACACTTCTCTAATTGGCGGGTATTGCAGTTATATTGAAGCTGGTAAACTGCCACACTTTAGCAGATACTAATCCCTCAGACTTCAGTTTATTTGATCTCTCTCACTCTCCCTCCATTTCTTCTCCGCCTTGCTGCTGCTTTAATGGAAAAGAAGTCAACCTCTTTATTCTTGACAATTACCTCAGTGGAAAGCCATTGAAGCAATTTGCCGCAGCTCTCTCTTGTGGTAAAAGGAATCATTTATCTGGGGTATATTTGACGAGTCAAAGAGACAAGAATGCCACCCGGGAGTGAGCAATGTGCTTTCCTTCGTCTCACGCCGGCTTTCTCGGGAGCTCCCACAGCCTGACAGACTCTACTGGGAGTGTTGCTTTTGACAAGAAAGTGGCTGGAGGAATATTAATGCTCTGTATTTTATCTGCGGTCCTCTATCACTAATGGTTTCCATTCATGCTTTCAAATAGATCTGAAAAGAAGTGCTTACTTTAGGCTCGTATCATGTAACTGCAGCGGTCGCTCCTCTGATTGTGATCCCGTGTTTTCATATCACACTATAAATCGGAGGAGTGGTTTCCCTTTCAGTAAGTCTATCTTTTCTCACCTCCTTTTTTTTTCTCTTAGGTTAGCGAATGGCAGATCTGCTTTTCCACTGGTGAAATTGAGCTTTACTCAAGAGGCCGGGCTCTTGGAAAGAACAGTGCAATTTTTTTATTACCAATTTCATAAAATACTGTTTGTCCATTTATTTTATTTTTATTTTATGTAATTTTTTTGAATGGTGGGGAGAGAAATCGTCTTCGCAGAAACCACGAAGCCACATTTGTCAGCATTACCAACATCAGGCTTTTGCTTAGCTCAAATTCTCAACAGGCGTTTTCAACAAAATATAAGCACTTTAATAAATCCTCAGGTCAGGAGCGCACACACACACACAAATAAATAAATAAAGGCAGCGTTCCCCCATTTATGAAATGACCTTGTGTGTTTTTTAATCATTTCCCTCTCAGGGTTTGTGAAACCCCTTCATGATCTCCAGCAGACCACCTGGTCGCCCGCAAGCCTTTCCAACTTTGAAGTCTTTTGGACCAGGATTCATTTAATTACACATTAAGGTGCCTCCATAATATTGATGGGGTGGCCTGGCAGCCCTGGCACTACAAAGGGTCTCTTGCCAGGTCTGAGAGAAACTCGAGGGGTTTAACTAATGGCCGTGAATGCACTCACACCGGGTTCACATTTCGCTGAATTGAGGCCATTCTTCTTCATTAACGTGGCCCGTGTTGTGATTCCAAGCATGCTGCATTCCGCTGGATGGGAATCAGTTCGAGCCGTAACATCTGACATTTTATAGTTGTGACATGGTCAAATGCAGATTCTGAATGCGCCTGTCAAGGTTAAGAGCTGTGGAGCCTTAAACATGTTGGAACAAAGAGCCAGTGATCCCCCCTCACCGGCGCCTTGCACTTGGTTTTCTCAGTGGAATTTTGTCATAGATCCTACATCAATTTGGGCATTTTAGTCAAACAAATCAGCGGAATTAAGAGCCTGACAACACCAAGGTCTGAGCATTTTCCAGGTGCATACCAACAGCCAATTGAGCACCCTGGGACAGAGCCCTCCTTCAGTCGGGTCAGTGTGGCTGACGGGCAGTTCTTGGTGGGTACAGTGTGCTGCCCTTGGCCTGCTGGGCACAGCCGACAGTGACACAGTCCCTCCTCAGTCTCATCAGTTCTCATGGCAGCCGACCAACCAAATTCCCACAAATTACAGAAATATTTGGACAAACCTTAATCTAATCACCCACCCACCCCCTCTGAAATGGAGAGGGAGCAATCATCTGTCATGTCTCACCAGCCTGAATGAAATAATCATGAAATCTAACACGGTCTAAGACCGTAATTGTTCTATTTTGCCTTGTCTTTCAGATCAGTTTGCGTCTAAACACATAGCATCCCGCCCTTTTTTTATTTTTATACTTTTTATCGAAGCAGAGTGTAGTTTGTGCAGACAACTATGACTGCTGTCATTGATAGTCATGGAGCCGGCTGCGACAGAACAGAATGCAGAATTCAAACTATGCCATCAGACCTGAATTCCCCACGTTTTACGTTGCTCCACTGTGATTTAACTGTCCTGGAGATGATCCAGAGAGAGAGAGAGAATCTGAAATGCTTTGTCCGTAATAGGAGTGCCCTTTATGAACGACTGATTTATGCCAGCAGGGGCATCTGGTTTAGGTTTGGCGTGCGTCTTGTGTTACGAAGGCGACCCAAATGAAGCAAAAGCGTTCATTTGAACAAGACTCCATAGTCGGAAACCGCGTCTTAAGACAAATGTGGATTTTGAAGACAAAGAGGGATTAATGTCTTTCAGACCTTGTTTTTCCACGGATGAACGTGTCCTCACGGTGCGTCAGGGACAGATGACAAATGTATGGACGACCGGTGGTGACTGAACGCAACCCCAAGCCAGATGCAGCCTGTTTGCCATGCATTGCTGAAACGAATATGCAGGCCAATCAGGCGTTCAGAAGACGTTTGTTCCCTTCATACCTCAGTACTTGAGCCTCCTTCATTCAGTTTTTCTTCCCTCAGAGTTTCCCCTCTTAACCTCTGTGTGTGGGTAGCCTCAGGTTGCTGAGGTTAGGTTAGACAAGCCACCATCAAAGCCATATTACCACTTGGGTCAGGGGAGGGTCGGGGTGCAGCAGGGTGTGTGGTTTGAGGCCCCAACTGGAGGGCACGACTGCCAACCAGCCAAAGCGAGCTGCCTTGGATGGTTACACAAACAGCAACTTTATTATGTTCCATTCTCTACGCACAAAAGCACAGCTGTCTGTGGAGCTGCAAGCAAAATCTCCGCGCAGCGCCTGCATGACAGTAAGTGGGAAAAGTTGTTTTCTTCAAGGAGGGAAAATAATCTTTACTTTCATGAAAGTAAGGTGTTGAGGTGTGCTAAAAGTCCGGAGTGTTGATGGCTATTAATCTGAAAATTACACATCTTTTATCTATCTGGCGGCTACGTGTCTGAAATTCCATAGTGGCATTTTTGTTCCGGTCCTTTGAACCCAAGGGCATTTTATGTTCGTCCCATCTCTCCCAAATACCCACCTCCCATCTTAACCATGTTGAGTACAGTAAAGGGTCATTGGTGCTAATCCCTTAAAACAATGAGCAAGGAAAAACAAAGTGCTCCCTGCTCCGGCGAGTCTGTCCAGGACACAAGGCCTATTTTCTCTTCCACAGATGTGCAGTATAGACGCAGCCCATTCTACTTACATCACGCTAGAGGGGATAAATAAAAGACTCCTTCCATATGGGGTTATGAAAATTACATTAAGATTTATTCTCAAGGGGCTTTAGAAAATTTCCAACATGCATTTTGAATGCAACTTGGAAGTGGTGGTCACAGCAGAATAGAAGTCCAGGAGCCAACTCTTTAATCGCCTTCAGATTTCAGCATCTGCTCATAATGTTCCCTGTACTCACAGCACTGTATTCCAGATTCCAGATATATTTAGAGCTGGACGTACTCGTGTCCTCCCTGATGCGTGTGACCCTGAGGGTACTTTTTAAGCCTGCATGTAAAAGATAACACATTAATTCAATTTGTCTTGTCAAAATAAGATAATCTGTCCAATCCGGACAATTGGACCATCATGTCTGGAGCACAACACAAAGAATATTGGTGTTTAGCTAATTTTAGACTCAAGCATGTGCAAAGAAAGGGATGCCTGCTAAACATATTCAACCTCCTTTTGCACAACTTGCAGCCAACCCACTGGCACCAGCCTACCTCTGCTCTAAAACCATCAGCCACCACTGTCTTTGTTCTGACTACGCCGTTTCAGGTTGCTACATTAATAAATCAGCATGATTTTTTTTAAGTTTAAGGCTTACTATGGGAGGGACAGCTGTCAAGCTGATTTTTGGTAGTTCCTCCTGCATGGTCGTACGTGAATTTTATATAACCTAGCGAGGAAAGTGGATCAGGTGGAACCGTGTTAGGATGAGAGGTGACCCAGAGGACAGTGGCTGTGTTGTTTTGCCCACGTCCCATTGGTTGTTAGACGTGGTGCTTTATTATGCCTGCCATCTCCGTGGTCACACACAGTGTGGCCATTGATACTATGGACACTGCTGCACTATGGCGAAACACATCAGAACCACAAGGTTTGTATCAGCTTCCACAGTAAACTTCTCTGAGTTGCATGAAGAGGCTATTGCTAGGAACCATTGGTATGTTAAATTTCATTTCACCGGGTGCTAACGTGGTACTAGTTGGTTGATTTTAACATTGATTTCTAGTCTTCCGCAGGTTGATGCAAAGTTGAGTGTCATCTTGAGCTGCATCATTTTCATTGTTGGACCGAGCCTCATGCATGAGTGTCTCATGAGTCCTTGCATGTCACCGTATGTCTGTCCAGTAGTTTGTGTTGAGCCTGTTACTCACCGTGAGGCTCTGTGCACGCCGCCACCCCACGCCGGAGGGCTGTTTGAACAAACGGCGCCAATATTTGCACAGGGTCTGCCGTGATGGCTGGACCGCCTGGCCCGGATGCTGCTCATCTGAAACCCAGCAAAAAAAAAACCCAAAGTGCTCTTAGGGTCTGCTCAATCATTGACGACTTCTAAGTGGAGTCGAATCAGAGAGCGGCGCTGAGCAAGGAAAAGAACTTAACCGACATGTTCACCCATTTGATAGAAAAATGTCATTCCTAATGGGACTCTGCAGCATAGAATTGGGAGGTAATGTTTGCAGACGTAGCCTTTTTATTCCCCCTGGATAGTCTTTGTGTTATTGCACACATTTTTCACTATTCTCTGGTGTTGAGGTTAAGCATTTTAAATCATGACATTGTAAATGAGCAGGAGGCTGCAAAGTTTTGCGATGACTCAGGAGTGATTCGTGATTGGCAACTCACGGCACTGAGGCTAATGTGGCGGAACCCTGTCTCTGCCTCCTATACCCCCTACCCCCCCCCTTTAGTGTGGTCGCATCCTCCCCACAGGATCTCTGTTTTGCTTGACTCACCAGGTGGTGACTTGTGAGCGACAGATGAAAGGTGGACTGTGATTGGTTGACACAGGAGAGTGGCAGTGGGTGTTGTGAGTGCTGCTGACAGTCTCGGTGCATTTAGCTGAACCAGCGCGCTGGACTAGGAGGGTGTCCTAGTGAGACTGTCATCTGACCCAGGAGAGAGTGAAGAACACAAGTAGTGCATGGATTGCAAAAAGAGGCCCGGAGAGTCATGGTATTGTCTGAGGTGAGAACTTTGCGCCTTGTTCTCGCTCGTCTTTTGTCGTAAATGCTGCCGATGGGTTCCCAGTTTCCAAGTCAGAGAAGTGGATGCTGGAGGACTCTGATGTTTTCTGTGTTTTTAGACATTGGGTAACTTTTCTTGTGGTTGACCATCAGAAGAAACCTTTCTTTTTTTTTTTTCTTCCCTTCTTTGTTTATTTTCCTCTAAGTATGGGTCGTAACCATGGAGATGCACGAAGTAAATATGTTTAATTTATCCTCAAGGGACTTCTCTCTTTGAGACTATGACACCATTCTCTGTTCTTCCACTTTCAAATTGCCCAATTAATTATTTTCTTCCTGTGTTCCTGGTTCTGATGTGTTCTCTTCTTTCTCTTTGCAGTCGACCACAGCTGCGTGAGCGGCGCGGGTGTGAGCAAGTGGCCTGACCGGACCCTCGTCACCCTCTCTTTTCAGCCCTCCGTTAATCCTCCCTTCTACCGTCCCATCTCTGGTTGTCTCTGGCACCATGCTGATGCGGTGGCTGACTTGGTTGGCCCTGCTGTCTCTGGACTGGGCTCCAGGCAGCTGGGCCTTCATCACCACCCGGGCTCAGAGCCTGAGGGGTCGCATTCAGAGAGACCGCAGGAACATCCGGCCCAACATTATCCTCATCATGACTGACGACCAGGATATTGAGCTGGGTAAGTTTTCACAATTGCTTGTTTTCTTGGAATTCTACAGCCGTCATTTCCTCTTCAGTTGTTTTTTTTTCCCCCTTACATAAAATCATCTCTTTAAAATGTTTATTGTGTTCATTTCTGTGATTTCCTTCACTTTTCTTTTTGGATATTTGCAGCAGGATTTATATGGTGTTTTTCCACACATGAAATATTAAATAGAGGCCATAAGCCAGAGTAGAAAGGCCATCTGGCACATTAATGGCAGAATTATAATTATTTGCCAGTCAGGAAATTGAGTCAGAACAGATCAAACTTGACTGCATTTTTCCACATTAAAATCAAGACTATTTTCTTTATTAAAAAACATAACTGTCATCACAGAAAACTGTTGTCATGCTGTGATTTGGGACAAACTGTTTTAACAAATGCATATTGAGATTTCAACCCTCAGCACTGACCTGCAAACTTTGTCCTGCAGGTTCTCTACAGGTAATGAATAAAACCCGTAGGATCATGGAGGACGGAGGCACAACCTTCACCAACGCCTTCGTCACCACGCCCATGTGTTGTCCGTCACGGTCCTCCATGTTGACGGGCAAATACGTCCACAACCACAACACGTACACTAACAATGAGAACTGCTCCTCCCCTTCCTGGCAGGCTCAGCATGAGCCGCGCTCGTTCGCTGTGTATCTCAACAACACTGGATACAGGACAGGTTGGTGAACAAAGACACGCGCAAAGGAAGAGACAGTTTTTATCAGCATTAAATGCCATTTGTACCTCTAAATACGCTTTATATATATATATATATATTACATGTAAAGGTGGCATTTATTTTTCAATGCAGTTGCTTTTTTTTCATTAGCAGGCAGACTCTTGTGTGAAATGCAAACACGGTGAGCCGGCCAGGTTGCTGTAATGTCTCACCCGTCAGGGTTTGTGTGAGTGATGGTTCTGGACCGGGCAGCTTAGTGGGGTCCTGTGGGCCGCAGCTCGGCCTGTGGTTTTTGAACTAATGTGTTAGTCTGCAGTAACCTTCTGCCGGTCAGACTGGCTCCTGGCGCAGCCTATCTAAGAGTGCTCGACAGTAAATTGAGGGGGGAGGGGGGGGTGAACAAAAAAAACTCTTATGCATCACATACTTTGCATATAGAGTTGCACAGAAATGAAATGCCTTCTCCCTGTCTGTCTCCCTCAGCCTTCTTCGGCAAGTACCTCAATGAGTACAACGGCAGCTACATCCCGCCTGGGTGGCGCGAATGGGTTGGATTGATAAAAAATTCCCGCTTCTATAATTACACCGTCTGTCGGAATGGTTACAAGGAGAAACACGGTGCTGATTATGCAAAGGTATGTGCTCCTGTAATTTCTAAAAGAGGGGCATTAACATTTTTGTTGTCCTTTCATGACCTAATATAAAGACTTTGTCTGAAAGAATTGCAGCCTCCCTTCATTTATAAATATAGATGCAGAAACTCTTCACTTATCACAATGTCGTGATCCAAGCCGGCAAGAATTCTCATTCCAGAATTAAAGGGGATGGGCGGACTCCTCTGTCTGCAGCATCCTTTTATTATGATCCGCCCTACCACTGTAAAACTGTAGCATATTTATGAGAAGTCAGTGTTGCTTATCATAAATATCACCGTGCAATTGTTTTGTCTCTCTTTCCATATGTCTGCCTTTTTGCAGAATGACTGTGGGCTATAATACCGCAGGAGAAATGGGGGAATTTTCACTTTGCCACTGTTAGATCCTGACGAACACTGTGGTAACACTGTCTTTTTGTGACTCTGGATGACATCGGTCATCAATCATCCCCAGAAAGTGTTTTTATAAGAGCCGTCAGTTTGTTTTTGCTGCTTCGTGCCAATATGTTTCCAGGTAGTGTAGTCTGGGGTGCACGAGGAATCCATGAGAAGGGTTTATAGTTTCAAGACGGCCTTGCCCAAAAGATGGGCAAACAAATGTTTGGACAGTTAGTCTCCTGCCAACTTGGACTGAGGTGTCAAGTCACCCACAAGCTGAGGCCAAGGTGTTTACATGACATGTGCTCGCTTTGCAGATTGTGGTTTGAAACCAAACGGACACACTATTTGCTATTTGCTGCCAAAAGCCATCAACCTGCTGCCAGTGAGACAAATATAATTCCCCTCTTCAGATTCACACGGGGTGAGAAGCTGGCGTTATTCCACGCAGAGTGTAGCTGCCGCATCAAGTCATTGTGATTGGACATCAGGCATTTGACTTTATTTCATTTGGTACCATTTGATTTTCCATCTGGATGGAAGTTAAGAAGGTACGGCCTTTCTTAAGGGGCTTTTGATCAGATTAATAAGGAGTGTGTGATGGAGATGCGAAGCTTTCAAAGCCGTGGCATACTGTTCGACTGACAGCCAAACCGTGTAGGTTGGGAATAAATCTCAAAATGTCAACAGTTCGATTTGAAGAGAAGGATATAATAATGGGGGGAATTTAAGCATTTGTGGCTCAGTTTGTATGATGGAAATCCAACTTAGAGCTCATCTCCTCCACACGGTTCTCCAACTCGTGATGCTTTCCCCACACACACCCTCACCATTTTGCAGCTGTTCACCAGGTATTCCCCCGTGACGCAGCTACTTCCTTTTGACCTGCCAGAGCCCTCGGCAGTATTGGCGCAATCCGGGAGTGCTGGTAACTGAGAAAATAAGTGTGGCAAATCGGAACCATGTGCACGCAATCACCATCCTCCACCAGGATGCACGGCCAGACCATTAAACCTGGCCTGTCTATAAAGTTGTATTAATAGAGACAGGGTATATCAGCCAAACCCACTTCTGACGTTTGCGGGGAAATCACCCTTTACCCCTTAATTTTGAACCTGGCTCTCCCTTCTCTCCCAGATTGTGACATGCCACAACTTCAGGTAGAATTAACTGTAGGAAATCACCAATCACGTCAGGTCTCGGGGAAACTCGTGTCCATTCCGGTTCAGGCAGTCGCCGCTTAATGCAGCTCACTTCCCGAGCAACGCCTGAGGCTTATCTATTGAGTCTTATGTATATATTCACATTATCGCTTGAGTTGAATCCGTGAGAAGGAAAGGAAAAGAGGAGTAGAAGGGTTGGAACTGTCTCAGGCACTTACCGCCAGGCTCCTCACCATCAAGTGGTGTCACGTTTAATAATGCAGTGATTCAGTGATGAGGCAACAGCCCATGTACTGTACACACACACACACACACACACACAGGCGGAGCTGCCAGCTGTTGACTCGACAGATTGGTAGTGCACTCAATGGCCCCAGTTCATATCCACACTGGCCTCTCTCCATTCATTTGAAAATGACCAGACCAGGGAAGCTGTCGGAGGGAGTTTTATTAGAGCTGGTGTTGTTATGCAGTCCCCCCCCCCCCCCCCACCTACTCACAGTATTTGCTCCCCATTTCTCCAGGATTATTTCACCGATCTGATCACCAACGACAGCATCAACTTCTTCCGCATGTCCAAGCGGGTTTACCCTCACCGTCCCGTGATGATGGTCATCAGTCACGCCGCTCCTCACGGCCCGGAGGACTCGGCACCGCAGTACGCCGAGTTCTTTCCAAATGCTTCACAGCATATGTAAGTTACACTCAGACTCAAACGCATAAAGTCATCAGGGTCCTGCCTGAGTTTTCAGGTAATAAAAATGAGGGCTTGGATCCTGTCATTTTAAATGATACAAGCAGTTCTGCCAGCTTTCATCTGCTGCCATATGGAATTTCACTCGTTAACATCCATTATGATTTGGTGTGCCTTATAGTGATCACGCCCATTGATTCCAAGTGATGACAGGTTGCTTAGAAACCACGAGAGCCAGGCTATTCAGCGAGCATGAAATCAAAATGATTTATCATCCAAGAATAGCGGGGGCACATACCAATAAGAGGGATCAGGGGTTGCTGTTTTTTTTAAGAGCACTCTGCAGTCACGCCAAGCCCGAACTGGCCTTCCAGAACGCGTCACGGATTTAGAGCAGTGCTGATATATTCTGGGTGACTCTGTGGAAAAGACAGCCTACTATCTCTTGCCTTGCCCTGCTACATCGCCCCAGGATGCACAGTGATGCCGGGTTGAGGGCGGAGAATTCCATTTTAAGCACCTATCAATATTGCCCTTTTTCACTTTCAGTTCACAGACCTTTCAGTGTTTTCCACTTCCTTGCTCTCACTTTCTATCCACTCAACATTCCCCTTCGTCTGGTTGAGCTATGGCCTCTGTCTGGACTTTCTCTCTCTCTCTCTCTGTTTATCTCTCCCCCTGTGACTCCCTTGTCTCATTTTCTCCCCCCCCTCCCCCCTACTTTCCTGTGAAATGCGCAAAAGGACTTCCCAATCCTGTCCCTATCAATCAGTAGGTTCTCCCCTGCGGCTGCAGGGATGAGAGGAATGCATTGTGTGTTTTGGAGCGCCCTTAGCGACATTCATTTATTTTTAGTGCTAGCCTTCGGGTGACAGGGCTGGAATGGGACCCACGTCCGAGTGAAGGGGCTGTCCCAGCGATTATGTGTAGGACCCGTTGGTGGGGGCTGTGTGGTGTGGTCTTGTGTGGGTGGTTTTTTTGTTAGGGTGATGTCTTAGTATGATTCTGACATCAATCCATTTTGAACTTTGTTAATTCACTTTAAATACCAGATCCATCTGAAAAAACGGGAGCTGCCTCACAAATCAAATACGCGTCTGTGCTTTTGACAGCAACAATAGGCAGGGAGGGTTTGATGTTAACGCCATCAACATTCCTCACAGGAGGCGTTTCCACTCGCTCTTAGAAGCTCCTTCCTGATTTTTAAACGCTGTAGAGCGTGCAGTGATTTCCCGGTGGCATGTACTGTAGCATCGTTATCATGGTCGTCACTCAACAGTCGCTTCAGGGAATGCAGTAATCCTCGGGTAGGATGTGTCTATGTTAAGTTTTTTTTTTTTTTTAAGGTCATGACATTCTGGGTGAACAGTGAGCCCTGGGTGATTGTAATCCAGGGCTAATGCCACAAAGCACGACGCTCATGCGACAGGTGGCCGCTGTGCCCGCTCCTATAGGGACTGGCTTCGTGCCACTGAGCTCTGCATTCCTGGTTTCCTGGTGCCCAGGGGGCCCCATACCTCGGTGGCCCACTGCCCAGAAACCGGTGCCTTTGTGGTGCTTATTAGACCGCCTGGCTCGGTAGGTGAAGAGTTCAGTCTTCTCACAAAGCCGGCCTGAGGAGACGAGGGCAGAAGGCAGCTCAACTCAATCAGAGCAAAGCAGCTCCTGTCTTCGTTAAGAATCTTGATATTTTGTCCAATGGCTGCTAATGGAACCTGCTAATTTACATTGCATGTATATTGCATGCTATTTGTTATTTCTGCTCTGCAGCTAATACTGCCGACAGGTGAACGGCCTCCCTCAGCTGTAACTCCGCAAGCAAGCACAGCCTCTCCCTCCTTTCTCAGCTCTTTATCCACTTCTGTAATTGCCCCCCCCCCCCCCCCCCAATTTCAAATGACCATGACTTATTGCGGTTCTGGTCCAGAAGTCGTTACAAACTTGACTGCGGGGCCCTATTATTTTCTTAGCTATGTGCCAACCCTCAAATGACTCTCCTGTGCCAAGAGCGTAAGTGAAGCGAGGAGACTGTCGTCTCCATGTGAGGGGGGGGGGAGAGAATGTTGGACAGCGGTCTAGAAAAACAGCGAAGGTGCTGGCTCCTGACTATTAAGATATTTCCTTGAGCAAACAGAGCAAAGATTTATGCCTGTCACACACAGTGGACAACCGTAGCACCTGTTACTGAGCAGCGGCTTGTGAAAAGTAGCAGGCAGGTGTTTTTTGGCGGCTATCGCAAATGTTGCGTGCTCCAATGACACACGTCAAGACAGATGACAACAAATACGCATGTATGTCCCATGCAAGCAACTTGTTCAAGATGCACATCTTGTTAATCCCCTCCCTTCTAGCACCCCCAGCTACAACTATGCTCCAAATATGGATAAGCACTGGATCATGCAGTACACAGGCCCGATGAAACCCATCCACATGGACTTCACCAACTTCCTCCATCGGAAGAGGCTTCAAACGCTCATGTCTGTGGATGATTCAGTGCAGAAGGTAAGTGCAACTGCCAATGGACTTTGTAAACGAGTCGTCCAATCCGCAGCCCGTCTTTTAACGTCGTTTTGCTTCACAGGTTTATGACATGTTGGAGGAAACCGGAGAGCTTGACAACACTTACATCGTTTACACAGCTGATCACGGCTACCACATCGGCCAGTTTGGATTGGTCAAGGGCAAGTCCATGCCTTACGACTTCGACATCCGGGTGCCGTTCTTCCTGCGAGGACCCAACATCGAGCCGGGGGCAGTGTAAGTCAGAATGAATTACTTTTGGATGTTTCCTCAGGTTTATGTTCCAGTGTTTGTTATATTATAGTACTGATCAGAATTTCTCAGAAAATGGGAAAACTGAATCCAAACTTTTTGCCATGCTTTTCAGAGTGAATTTGATGTGTGTGTGTGCCTTTTCAGAAACCCACATTTGGTGCTGAACATTGACCTAGCTCCGACAATCCTTCACATTGCTGGGTTGGACACCCCTCCAGACATGGACGGGAAGTCCATCCTTAAGCTGCTGGAACAGGAGAAGACTGGCAATAGGTATGAGTCGATCCATCATGTCATAAGGGATATTATTTAGAGTAATTGAACAGTGTGCAACAGGCCTATTTAATTGCTCTTACTGAATGAATGCAAATTTCCTCCCTCAAAAATAATTGTTTTTGCTCCAGCCGAGTACGAAGTGGGTTCAGGGCAACTTGGTAGATTTTGCTTGGATGTGGGGCTTCGGCTGAGATTCCTTATTTTTAACGGAGTTTCCCGTATAATTTTTTGCACATTGCATTATCTATTTTCCCCGCTTTTCCAAACAATGTCCCAAAACAAAGTCATATTCCTTTACGTTCCTAAAATTTACTCTGGAAAACAGTTCCAAAGACAGCAAAAGCCCTAGGATAATTTATTTACATTACATTTATACCTCACTGTCTAAGTCTAAAGGTCCTGAGATTTCTCTGGTGAACATTTAGGCTCACTGCAAACCTGATTATAAATTCCATGACCTTTGTGTGTTTTATTTTCCCAGATTCAAGCCCAACCGGAAACCAAAAGTCTGGAGGGACACATTTCTGGTGGAGCGGGGGTAAACCGGATCTCTATATTCTCTTTCCATAACACAGGCATATCATGGTCAATTGCAGAGAATTGTGTGTCGCACCAACCTGACAAAACATTTCATTTAACCTAAAATACACAAGGCCCAATGCACATTCCCTCCTCCAGCCACACAGCCTGCTTTCCCCCCCACTTATTTGTTATCTGACTGACATTTCCTCACCGCAGTCAGCTTGGAAAGCAACGGTGTGTAGAAGAGGTCAAAATATTCCAAGCTCTTTGGTAAAGCTTTTAGCATGTGGCAAGTCATGACAGTCCAGGCTGACGCATGCATAACCAGGTCATTTGATCACTTACAAGTAAAGCAAAGAAAAGTCTTCCATGATCGGGTCAGGAAGAAACAGACGGAAGTTACATTTCAGCAACAAGTGGAAAAAAAAAATCACAAATAAATAAAGGCCATCCAGGCTCAGGATGATGTTACCTGAGGAATGGCTCGATGACGCCGTCTATACGCTCGCTGGACGCGCCACCAGCGCCGACGGTGAGGAATGCAGCAGCCATGCTATAGCCAACGCTTCGCTGTTTCCCCAAAGACTGCTTTCTTTGTGGTTCACACGATAACATGCCATGCATGCTCCATCACAAATTCCATCAGTCTCCTATTTACCCTTCCCTCTGCTGCAAGATAGACGCCGCAGAAAATGATATCTCCAGTCTGACAGCGAGCTTTTGTTCGGTTAAGGCGGTAATTCCAGAAGATAATGCACCGACAGAAACTTGACGACTTTGAGAGAAAAATGACTCCATCTTCGCGTGACACAAGTAGCAAAGGTGAAAATGAATATGAAAGAATAGACATTAAAGCAGTGAGATGAGAACAGTAATAATGTCTGAGGCCTGGTCTACTTGGTACTGCACATTATGACATGTTCTCCTGTGCAGCCACTGTTTTAACTCACTCTAATTGCCCCACAATCCCAATTCCACCCCCCCAAATACATGCAAGAATATAAAGGAAACACTCTCTAGCGCTTCTGCCAAGCATGCATGTGTAACAGAAGAACCAGTCTGTCTATGAGCTGCCCCGTATGAAAGGAAAAGACTGTGACCTCTGGCCCACAGGAGCTTTCGCTCTTTTAATCCATTCCTCCATTTATCCACACTGTTTAGAGAGGCTGTCTGCTTTGTATGCCTGTCTCTAAATGCTGAGATTAGCCTCCGCGGACCTTCCGCTCTGTTACCCCAACCCAGATGAAGCAGCAGCTAATGCCTTTTGTACAGTTCTCTCACCAGTCATCTAATATACGCTATGTGATTCCTCGCATGAGCTTAAAGCACTGTACCACTGAGGCTGTGATCTGCAGTCTGACAGCTGGTCTGGTGCTCACTATGCAAATCCAATCATTTGCATAATGCAGCCATCAGGGAGTGACACCCACAACAACTGTTGGCTCTTTAATCACCATTGGCTAAAGGCCACCGGCTGCAAGAAGTGAATGTCAGCGAAATGTTGAACATGTCTGCCTGACTCACGTCAGATAAATGAATTAGCAACGAGGGTTGCTTAGCGATGAAGACGATGGCTCCCCCCAATCCGGCCTTACTCCGCTCTAAACTCCGAAACAGCAGCTGATACGACATACTGCTCATTTAATGGTTCATAGAAACTCTTTGACTGTTGAGACTGATTCGCCTTTAATACTTGGTTACGCAGGAAGATCCTGAGAAAGAAGGAAGACTCCACGAACACCCCACACACCAACAGCCTCCCCAAGTACAAGAAGGTCAAAGAGACTTGCCAGCAGGCTGAATTCCAGACACCGTGCGAGCAGCCTGGACAGGTACGACAAGAAACCAACCAAAGCGTGCCCTGCAAACCTTTGTGAGCTAGAATGAGTTGCCCCGATATACACAATGCGAATGCTCTTCAGTTCTGAGTAGGACTCTTGCCGTGACCTCCACGCTGCCTCTTGAACTGCTCCACGGAGCCACAAGCCACAATTGCTCATTTGCAGCACAACAGCGGTTTCATAGCTGGACCCTTTCCACCCTGTTTTGTGCACATATTTGTTGGTACATACATCTGTGCCCATTAACTCTCTGGCACACCAACACAAAATGCTGCAGTATGTGGCCTCGGAGCGCACAGACCAGAACAATACAAATTGTTACGAGTTAAAGGTCACGTTAAATGACAGGCAGAGTTTCTGGGCCGGGCTAACGCGATCCAGATTCAGGTTTATGGGTCACATTAACGTGTGTACGTAGCTGTCAGTAATTAAATGCAGCAGCAGAGCAAATGTCATTGCAGCGCAGCAAATACACGCGTGCACAAATGGTATGTAGAAGTTGCACGCTTTAAAGTGCACATTGTAATATGCTGAACAGCCTGAGTATTCCCTACAGGGGATTGATTCTCCAACACGACAGAAATGTTCTTTCTCTTATCAACTCTGTGGCTAGAAATGGCATTGTGTGGAGGAGATCACGGGCAAATGGAGGATTCAGAAGTGTAAAGGTGGCTCGAAAGAAGGCTCCAGGAAGAGGGCCCGCAGCCTGAAGCCTCGCAGCAGCTACGACAACAAGGAGAGGGGATGTGACTGCGGGGACCCTGCCTTCAAGCCCACCAAATCCGACCGCCGCTCCCACCGACAGTTCTCTTCTGGCCAGCGTGAGTATTGTGCTCACTGACTCTAATTTTGTTTGAGGATGTGAAGCGGAGCGTTTGACGTACGCGTGTTCAGGATTGCTGTAATTAATTTTCGGGGGCAGACCGCTTCCGTTGACATCCAGCTTGTTCTCTGTTGATTTCTGTGTGATTTTCAGCTGCAGAAAAAATATGTCTGCAAAGGTTAGAAGAAACATGATTTCCTGAAATGGATTATTTATGTTATGAAAAGGAAGACGAATGTCTGGAGAAGACAAACATCCTGCAACAAGTCCTGCTTTTTTGTTCTGTGCGTATGTTCGAGTGCTTTTGCATAGTTTGATGCCCTCTAGTGTTACTGAGAGAACATGCAATGGAATTAAGACCACTGATGGCCCTCAAACATTTACATTAAAAATGGACTAAAAGTCATTCTTGCTCGTTATTGGTTCATAGGAACTCTAATGCGAAACTTGACTTTTATTTTGACAGGTTATCGGCCACGTTTCGTCCACACCCGACCAGCCAGGTCTCTCTCTGTGGAGTTTGAAGGTCAGATTTACGACATTGACCTTCAAGCGGACGATCAGTCGGCGGTCCGTCGGCACTTCATCTCAAAGAGTCACTACAGCCCGGACGATCCGGAGTTTGATTTGAGTTCAGATGATGGTTCGGAGGAAATGATGGCGGACGACACGAATGCTGTGGGATACCCGAACTCTGTGAAGGTCACACACAAGTAAGGAGGCAGTTCTTCAGTTATCGCCTTGGATATACTGTGTGTGTGTCAAAGGAGACCAACAGGTGCTCATGCTGTGTTTCAGGTGCTTTATCTTGATGAATGATAGCATCCATTGCGAGAGAGAGGTCTATCAGTCCTCCAGAGCCTGGAAAGATCACAAGAGCTACGTGGATCAGGAGGTGATTGCCTCAAGCACACATTTTCCAGGTTATTGATTTCGTTCAGTGGCCAGAACTGATTATTTGTTGCACATTTAACGCCAGATTGAAGCGCTTCAAGACAAAATTAAAAACCTCCGGGAAGTAAGAGGCCATCTGAAGAGGACGCGACCAGACGAGTGCGACTGCGGAGACAGAAGGTTAGTCAGTTTAAATGTCACATCCAAGTTATTATTCTATCTTTTTTTTTTAACTCCAGAACTTGTTTAGGGTCTACTGGATTCCAAATGTTAAAAAAAAAAAGAAAGAAAGTTTGTTTGGTCCTTAGTCTCTTTCTTTGTCTATAAAACCAGCTATTATAGCAAAGGAGACAGAAACAAGGCAGAGAGGTTGAAGAGCAGGAAAGATCAACTCCACCCGTTTAAGTGAGTTTGCCTTCAATTATGAGTTTTACTATTAGTGTTGCCCCTTTCTTTAATACATAATACTTCAACTCTTCAATCCTTACATCATTTGCTTGACTGTACATGTGCATGGACACTGCATGTCGGGTTTGAACATACAACTCACCTTCATTTAGATGACTTCACATGACCAGTTTAGCATGTGTGTGTGTGTGTGTGTGTGTATTGTGTGTTTATGTACAGACCTTTTCCTGTCAGTCCCTGGTTTGAGCTTAAATTACAGTCAGGGAAAGGTACAGCCTAATTTGCGTGAGTGTGTGTGTGTGTGTGTGTGTGTGTGTGTGTGTTTGTGAGACTGGAAATGATTGAGTCACATGGAAAGCTATTATGACTCAACAGAGAAGGGAAATCAGTGAGTCCTTCAAACAGCGATCCGCTTGCACTGGGAAACATTGGGAACACATTTTGGCAATACAAAGCAGCTGTTTTCTTGCCACGCTCGCTCTGCTCATGCAGGAAGGAAGCGAACGACAGTGGCTAGAATGTCGTCCCTGAGAAAACTGGACGTATAGCAAGAGCTTAAACTGGAAAGTAAACAGACTGTCGCTGTCCTGGCACCGGCCTCCTGGAAGTCCCCTCCGGATCCTAAACTACTGTGTGGTTACTGGAATTAGAGAGGCTGATGTCATCTTTGTTTGCCGCTGTTTTCGTAATTCTCTCGCTTTTCTGGTCGACAGGGTGTCCGTGCACGACATAGACGGGAGGTCGCAGCTGTACAATGAGATCCGGAGGAGG
Source organism: Brachionichthys hirsutus (assembly GCF_040956055.1). NCBI lineage: Eukaryota > Metazoa > Chordata > Actinopteri > Lophiiformes > Brachionichthyidae > Brachionichthys > Brachionichthys hirsutus. The sequence goes on along the minus strand of NC_090910.1, from coordinate 7,905,633 downwards.
AAGAAGGAGAGGAAGGAGAAGAAACGGCAGAGGAAGGGCGACGACTGCAGCCTGCCGGGCCTCACCTGCTTCACGCATAACAACGACCACTGGCAGACGGCTCCGCTCTGGTCGTGTACGTATAGCGGCTCCACGCGCTTATTTATAACCTGTTTGGTAACTGACTTCCGCAAATGTTGATCCTTGTCCAGTGGGTGGCTTCTGTGCCTGCACCAGCTCCAACAACAACACCTACTGGTGCCTGAGAACCATCAATGAGACCCACAACACCATGTTCTGCGAGTTCTCCACTGGTTTCTTGGAGTATTTTGACCTTAACAGTGACCCCTACCAGGTAGGTGGACAATCTGTCGCCGGTCAAATTTGCTGCACTTCCTGGCTGTACTCCTAGAACCATTTTCATTGGTCCCTGTTTTTCCTGTGGCAGCTGACCAATGCGGTGTACGCAGTTGATCGGGAGGTACTGAACGCTCTCCACGCCCAGCTGATGGAGATGAGGAGTTGCCAAGGTTACAAGCAGTGCAACCCTCGCCCGAAAGGACTGGATGCAGGTATAAAAAAAAAAAAAACATCAGTTATTGTTGCTTAGGTGAATAAAGTGAGTCTAGTGAGTCTCATGCTGTGTTTTAAATCTCTTTCCGTCTCAGTGGTGTTTGTGTGTTGGCATGCATCTGCATGCTGCATGCGTTTGGGAGTGACCCGCACGTAGTTCAGGTGGAGGCTCAGGAATCATCACCAGAGTGCTGTCTTGTTTGATGTGTTGATGTTCTCCTCACAATGACTTCTATTCCTCAGGCCAGAACCTTCCTATCTGCTGGCACATTTTCTGTTTACGTAGACCTTGGAACATTTACGATAAAAGAATATGGGCGGTTGTTCATCCTCTGTTATGGGTCACCAGGCGTGAGGCGTGTTTTTTTGGAGGATTCTGCCCTCGTGCCAACAGAGGCAGTGATTTTATTTGAGCCTGTCACGCATCACTTCTGTAATCCGACACATTGCGGTTTTTACTAACACCACATGGTTCGAGCACACTTACAGAGTAGATCTCCAGCCACGAAGGTGGTTAATTATGAACGTGTGTGCGGCGTGAACTGGCTGCCTTGTTTATGTCCTGAGGATAAAAACATAATTTCTGTAATTACCAGCTGGGGCAGCTGAGCTGCTCTGACAGCGTTGGCATGCTGGACTTGTCAGATCCGTGCCAACACAAGTCACATCTATTACTGGTACTGGCTCTCCTGCTCGGGTACCATGCCATCGCTGTGAACCAATCAAAATTGCCATTGTGGTTAGATCAAGTGATGTTTTTGTTGGAGGAATAGATCATTAACGTTTATACACTCTGGATTAATGGATCTAGCAGCTACTTGCATGCATTCATGGACGGTGACTTTACCGTCTCACTCGATGACCTGTCGCGTTTTTGCTTTCGAGGGGAATCCCTGTTGAACGCTGCATCTCGCAAACCTACTCCGTTCCGATCAATACACCCCCCCCCCCCCCATGTGATCACCTGATCACATGAACTTGTGCACTTTTCCTTCTTGTTTTCAAATCCAAAGTCTTCTCTCCTCCTGAAGTCCTGATTGCCCGATAACTGCGTTTGTCCATAGGGAGTAGCAGCCGTGCATGAAGAAATCTCCAGTGTGAACGTCCTTATTTATCTCTCCCTTCTACATCTCCTTAAATCAAAACATTAACAATCAATTGCTTTTATTTTTCCGATCAGGAGGTAAAGATGGAGGAAGCTATGAGCCACACAGGTATCCATCCATTTTTTTGTTTCTCTTCAGAGGCTTTTTCTTTAACACCTGCATGAGCCAAATTGCCTCTCATTCCCACTAATACATCCGTACATGGAGCGCTGGCGTTTAATCTGTGGCTGCATGCTGGGGACAAGATAACAAATTATAACAGATTATTATTATTTTTTTCTCTTGTCGTAGCAGCTTGATATGTCGTCACCTCTTTGCGCACCATCTGCCTTCATTTGTTTCTGCTGTATGATGTCAGCATGCAATTCACACATATCCATCCAAGCATGTGCTTGATGCAACATTTACAGGCAGAAATATATCAATATATCAAATATATCCTCAAGATCGATCTTAGCTGTTCTCGTGATAGCGTGATGCTAAATAGATTCTTACAATTGAGACCCACCCAACCACCGAGTTGACGCATGATTTCATCCAATCATCCCTCATGCATCATCACATCCTACACATAGGAAGAGTACGACATTTTGGGTGAATGAGCATTGCTGAGAGTCCGATGAGAAGGTTGCACGCTATAAGGTGCAATTTTATGCTATGCTGTGTTGCGAGCGAAAGAAATCAGCTGTACAGAAACGCAAAAGAGAATAAATTCTTAATATAAACTCTTGTATGTTTTTGAAAATTAAATTAAAGCATGTGTTCAGTGCAGCTTCTCCTCCCTGCTAAGGCATTCTAACTGCAGCATCAGTAGAGGTCAGTTTTCTCAGCTCACTCTCAACTTGCTAATTTACCAAAATGTTGAACTATTTCATTAGCATCACCCCCACCGTGTTAGCCATACCCACAAGTTAGTGTGGGACATTCAGACAGACGTCTCTCATGGCCATCAGCCTGTGGTGCAATGGACACTTGAGTTGCTGTGACCTCTCTGTCCTCCCACTCACCTGTGTCCTTTTGACCTGTGTTTTGACACCTGCTTACCAGGAAACGGCAGCATCGAAAGTGGTCAAAGAGGCGACCGAGCCTCTCCTTCCTGTGAGTCCCTCAGCCGGTGTCAAACCCATTTCAGTCCTCTAGCCGCTGTAGCTTCAAAGGAAGCCGATCTCACAAAGGAGAGCCGACCCAAAGTGGCTCTGATGCTTCTAATCCGACGTTTTTACTTTCAATCCAACCCTGATTTAGCTTTTTTGCTGCCATTTTCTTTCACTTCCCTTTTTTTTGGTTGTTGTTGTTGCATTTTGAATTCCTTCATCGTTCTATGGTGATAAATCACATAGCTAGCACAAAGATCCTTCTCGTATTTATTTTTTTCCTTAGAGACCACCTTTTATTTCCAATGCTGCTCTGTTCTTTTATTCCAGGTTGCCTGATTTGCATTCACCCCAATCCAGGCGTATCATTAACTCCACCCTTACATTGTTTTTGCACAGCTCCATATGTCAGTCTATTATGATGGACCATTTTTCTTTTCAGTCTTTTTAATGTTAATATCTAAGGCGGCATGTGTTTGCACTACTCAAGGCTTGAGTCGTGTTTATCTAGCTTATCAAATGCAGCTTTGAAGCGTGTGTGTGTGTGTTGCTTGGGGCCTCTAACCCCATGGGGCCGGAAGCTGGGCATGACTGCATGGTGAGAAAACTCCACTGCTCTTTCTCCTCCACATCTTTACAGTCTCCTGTCGCTTTGTCTTTTGCAGCACACAGCCCATGTGGGACGGACGAAAGGGTTAAACTGCCCAACTTGACAGACGAGGAGGTGAACTGGCAGGGACTGGAGGATCTGTATAGCATAAACGAAAGCCTTTATGAATGTAGGCCTGAGTACAGACCCAGCCCGGACAACTGGGCCAACTTCCAGAAGGATGTAGATAATATATTTGCACTGCGACACATTTTTAAAACCAACCGAACCCATGAGCGTGACGACTCCACCCTGCCAGAGCTGGGCTCCGGGGTCGGGGGTGGAGGCCTTGAAGAGGGTGGCGGAGAGGAGTTGGCCAAAGCTAGTGATGACTGGCCGGGCTTAGCCACAGAATCTCCCCTCGCCACCCCCTCCCCCACCAAAACGCCACCAGCACCACCCACATCCAGGTCCGCACTGGAAAGAAAACTGGAATCTTTTGTTAACGACCTTCCTGGGAGGCTTACGGACAAACCCAAGGGGTCAAAATCACCATCGGGTCCAAGAGGAGACAGCTTTATCTCACAGAGCGATGTGTGGGTGCAGCTGGAGGAGCTGGAAGGCGAGGCGTTCAGTGGAAACGGGCTGACCGAGCTGGAAATACAACACGACAACCTGCTGCACGGTCCCAACAGCCTGCCGGCCCAGCTGGAGCCTGGCTTTGGCCAAGTAGAGGACACAGGCTCCTCTGAGGGCCTGAAGCATGAAGAGGAGGACATCTTCCAGGCCCAAGGATACCTCCCTCTGTCCCCGAAGGCACCCAGGCCCAAGGAGCAGGACAGCGCCGCCAGGGCCCCCCCAGCCACACAGACTAGCAGCCCGGAGGGTGTCGGGCTGGTTCTACAGGTGCCGCTCACCCTGGATGATGAGGGCAGCGGCTCTCCGTCTCAGCCCTCCAATCAGACCCTCTGAGGCGGAAGCACATGCAGACCGGCCAGCCAGTGAGCTGCTGGATGACACAGAGACGCGCGGCGATTGAGCAATGAGCTTGCCAACAGCGACGGCGAGCGATGCCGCCTCAGCCAGCCAGACGGAGCTGCGTAATGACTATTAAAGCTATTGTTTATTTTTTTACAGGTGCTTACATCCATTAGTAAACAGTGTTGTGGTTTTTATATATATATATATATATATATATATATATATATTTAGAAAATAAAAAGCCTTAATGCAGCTAAACTAAAGTGTTGGGATTGAAAAGTAATTCCGTGTGGATAAACCCATTGATGTTCTTCATGTCAGCGGGTACCGCTAGTTAGCATTACTGTGGGTTAGAATCCGTTAACAGGACCTTTTATAGTCGTAGAACATTTGACCCCCAAATGCACTTTTGTAATTCTCCATATGATGAACGCGACCCTCGTGAAATGTGTCCATTGTGAAACCAGATTATAAAAGAAAACCTTTTGGATCAAACGCCTGGATTGTCACTTCTGAAAATGGTAAACACAATTACAGATTTGTTTAGTCTCATCGTGTCGGTTCCGGTGTCGGACGGTTTTAAACCGTTACACAGCTGATATTCTCCATTTATTAGCTGCACCAGCCCAATCTGGCGCTCACACAATCACAATGTGGCGATGCAGCGCTTTGATCATGCAGAATATTGGGTTGCAACGTGATCAATTCATTCCAAATGTGACTGCCCAGTCTCCTAGAGCCGCTTGTGCGATGCTAGATTTGTAACTTTGATATGAAGCTTAATATTCTAGGGCTATTGAGGGTAGAATGTTTAACCTTCATGCTAATAGTTTATCTTTGCTGTTGGTGTTCCCAAAGAGCGACTGAGATGCTAGAAATCCTGATGTCCTTGTTTTTTCTCTGCATTTTGTGCGCGCGCATGTGTCGTGTGTCTGTGTTTGTGTGTGTGTCGCATCAAGTCCGGTTTAAGAAAAGCCATCGAACTAAAGAAATAAATTCTGTCAACCTTCTGCTGTTTGGGCTTCTTCTGTCGTCTCACCACGTGCTCTCACACAAACAAACAAACAAACAAACAACTCAACCAAGCCAAGTCGGGTTTTCCTCTTTTTCTTTTTTAATGACAAATATCAAGTATTCAAAGCATTTGTAAACAAAGTGTTCACAAACAATTCGATTTCTGCTCCTGAGGGAACAAAAGCAACGAGCGCTTGACTTTCAGAGTACAACTTCTGTTCAGGAGATTCAGTTTAAATGTCGATTTAAGTCCAATGAGTTAAAGCAGCCCTACATTAAAGCCTGTAGGACAGTGCAGTAAAGGCAAACTAAATTCTGTTGTCCTTATCAAAGAACAAAAATACTTTGCGACGACCTGACCCCCCACCCCAAATGACAGAGAGCCCTTCCATGTGAATAACACTGATCAGGCACAGCCAGATGAAGCCACCTTTTCTTTTTTTAAAGCTTTAACATTGTTTTCCTTTTTAACTACCGTGTTGAGGGTTAGGTCATAAATATGCTTCTATGTTTGAGCTCAATAATATGCTTAATTTGCTTAGTATTTACACAACAATTACATATGAGGTACTATGTCACTTAATCGGGAAATTATTCACTGCCATTAACACTTGAGCATTTTCACCATTGATCTTGGTCATTGTTAATTTAACTTTAAATTTATTCAAAGCTTCATTTCCTCCCCCCCCCCGGAAACATTTAAAAGCTAAAAAAAAAGAAGCTATACTGATCCAAATAGAAAAGACCGAAATTGTTGTTAGACTTGCATCATAATGTGCCACATATTTGACCTTTTCTATGTATATATTAAAAACAAAAACAGGAAGAAGGCCTTATTACCATTTTCTCCAGGTAGGAGGAAGGTAGGTAGGTAAATCCATGAGAAAAAAATGAGCCCAAGATAGAGAATAAGATGATTCTATTACAGTAGTTGAGGCTCATGCAAACACTCTGAATTAACCCTGTCCCTGTTGGGAGCTGAATGGGAGGATTTTTATCTAGCAGATAAAATAAAGCTATTTATTACTTCTATTTCCTGCAATTGTAAATGTCAATGATGGCAAGTATCTTTTAATTTAAATTCATTTAAATTAAATGCAGTGCAGTGATTAAAGTACATCATTATTCCTTTATCTGGCCTGACAAACAGCAACATTCACTGGCCTTCAATCCCCTCTCCGACCACTAAGGGGCGCCGGAACACCCAGGACCACTGGTTACATTACGCTCACTGATAGATGCGGGGTTCTCTTTTCGTTGAAAGCCTAGAGTACTAGATAACTACTATGTACATCTGATGACTGTTATTAGAAAGTGTGAAATATTACAATGCGAAGCCAAAATTATTATTTGTTGCTGATTGTTATTGATTAAAAAAAAATCATTTTAATTTGAGGAGGTTGAAAGTGAGGCAAAATGAAAACCGCAGTCTTCCCACATTGACTTGAATCTCCTGAATCCAGTTCCACCTTCAAGTGCAATCACATTATTTGGACAGTAGTTCTGCACGCAATCAGAGATGAGCTTTTTTTTTTTTTTACTCTTCCACCCGATTACCCCGAGGCTGATTATTACAAACTGTAAAGATAAAGTAGCGGGATGAGTTTTTGACATATATATTTGTTGCTCACTGAGATTAGAGGTGATTCTATCACTGTGTACCATTGGTGCTCGTCAGCGATAGAGGCTACATACAGCAGTTACCGTCCCCCAAGAGGAGAAACTTCACCGGGCCCAACGACACAAGTTTGGTGGCAACTGATCCCAAACACAAAAGCCGAGGTCAAATAATCAGAATATCAACACCTGAATGAGACGGCAGCAGATGGACGAGGCCTTCCGGCGGTTACCCTGGTAGCTGAGCGGTGCCGTCATGAAGAAAGGTGGGATGATTAAAAAGAATTCAACTTCTGTCATTTCTGAAGATGTAAATAACAACCGCACGACATGATGGGATGGCTCAAATACGAGACGCGATTCGGATACGTTGACAGGAATCGTGGCCTTATGAATGAGCAGGGAACAGATGCAGGTTCCAGAGGGCGCTGTACACAGGATCTTGCATAGTACAGGTGTGTTAGTTGTGCTTTTTGTGCTGTGTTGATGAGGACTCGTCTGTCTTTACCCAGATGTGGATGTCCTGCCCTTTAGCGGTAGCACCATCTGATGCAGTCAAATCATCTGAACCTTGACGGACGACCTCTGACCTTCTGTGTGGATACGGGGGGGGTGTGTGGCTGCAGCTGATTACATCTTCAGCGTAAAAGAGCATCTGTTATTATGAGCGACCATGAGCAGCCCTTTATTGATGGTGTGCGCCCCCCCCCCCCCCCCCCCCCCGCCCACATGTCCCTGTCCTGTAGCAGCTGTGAAGCCCCTGCCTGTCCGATTGGTGTAAATCAGGAAGGCACGTCTCACGTGGAACCCCTAGGACGGGGGTTTGATGCGCTCGCCGACATGGGCGGAGCCTCTGTGTTGATTCGGCAACGGGAGGGGCGGAGTTATTGCTTTGAGGGCATTGCCGGGGCAGCTCAGGCTGCTGTGGCCGCGGTTGAGCAGCAGCGCGGCAGGCGGGTCGGCTCGAGGGGGGATAAACACGGGGCAGGAGCGGGTGCGGGCGTGGCTCTTCTGGCCTCCAGCGTGGCAGATGAGCTCACTGACGGTGCCCAGTGGAGGGAGGCGCTGGCGCCAGCGCTCGGCCCGCTCCTCCTTGTGCTTGATCGAGTACCAGGTGAGGAAGATGAAGATGAAGCCAACGAACTTGAGGCTGGCGGCCAGGCCGAAGTAGACGAAGCGAAAGGAGGTGACGTCATACTCCCAGCAGGAGCCGTGCACGCCGCAGTCCTGCTGCCACAGCATGCAGGTGGTGTCGATCACAGCCCCAAAGTAGATGGGCGTGGGGATGTAGGCTGAGGAAGAAGAGAGACGCCGCGATCAATAACATGGAATAGCATGCCGTTTATATCCTGTGTCCATTTCCCAAATGCTTAGTGAAGTTCAGCCCAACGGTATGAAACAAACCATCGAAAGAAATTCAACGTTTGCTTTAATGATGATTAATAAGATGTTTGTTGCTTTTGCAGATTACAATAAATACTCAACCTCAGACAAACACCTTTAAAAAAATTAATATAGCGGAAGGTGAACATTTGAGGGACGTATTCTGTGCGTTTGTGAGGGTCTTGTCATTTATCAGTTCTTGTTCCTGCTGTATAAGCGAGTTTTCTTGGAAATGGAATGGAACTTTATTACATGGTAGTGTCACCATTCTACCACTTGGTGGCACCATTTCCTGCAGCATCTTCGTCAGAGACTCCAACACTTTCCAACAACGTTCGATAATCTGATTCACTAACCTTGAAAAAGGAAATGATGTTTGTGTTCAACCACCCATCTGGTTATAAAACCGCAATATTAACAGTTTCATCCATTTAAAATGATTTCCTCAAGTTCACAGAGGTCCACTAAGGTGCCTCATCGCTGTTCTCTTTAAGGTCGCATGAGGTTAGTGAGGACAAGAGGAAGAACTCGAGCAGGAGAAAACAAAACCTTAGAAAAATAGAATATGAGACCAGCAGGAGAACCTCCAGTGATGGGAAAACCTCGTGAGAAACTGGCTGTGTCTTTGGTGAGAACTCCTGAAAGTCTTATTCACCTTTAACATCTAATGTTGACGATGAAAACAAAAAGAAAAGACAAGACATCCTCGTGTTTTAAGAAGATTCACTGAACAAACAGTTTTTTTACTTTCCATCCGAGTGTTAATTTACCGAGAGTCCGGAGCAAGACGAACTGCATGCCGAGAGCGAAAGGCCTCTCCTGTTCATCAACAGACCTGAGAGATGAGAAACGGCAAAGAAAGACATGTATCCAATGCACCAAAGTAAAAGAGTGTGGCAGATTCAACTCTATTTATTTGGTTTAAACAGACAAGATTTAAAAATGTGAGGAAACAAAGCAAGATGAGCAACGCAGGTTCCTGGAGAGTCAACGATTGGGCTGGATTCACAGCCGTTACCTGAGTGTGACGATGATGGCCGAGGGCTGGGCACAAGCGGTGATGAGAGTGACGATGAAGAGGAAGATGAGGAAAGGGATAAGGGTGTTACAGGTGCGGTCACACTTCCCGGACACCGCGTGGCCATTCTCATTCAGGTAGGTTTTGACAATGACCAGTTGGAGCTGGTTGACCTGGCCGCCGGAGGACGGCGTGATGACCTGTCTGCTCTGCACGCAGCCGCAGTCGGTGTAGTTCCTGATCTGTAGACGAACACAAACGAGTTCTTTCCTGCCGTCCAGCACGTAAACTCAAAGCTTCTCCGGCATTGTTCTCATTAAATCCATCTTTTCCCTCGTCATTGCATAAACGACGGCAGAACAGTTTTCCGAGACAGAAAACCAACAAAGCGTGTGTGTGTGTGTGTGTGTGTGTGTGTGTGTGAGTGTGTGTGCTGACCCCAGTGCTGTCGTTGCCCACGGTGCTGCATCCAGCCAGGCACGGGTTGAAGTAGGTGATGCCATCAGAGCCGCAGACCGGTGCGTACTCGTGGATCCTGCAGCCACAGTTCACGTTGCAGCTGCCCGTCAGGTTCCTGTGGGTCATCGTCAAGGTCGGACTGCAGGCAGGAAACATTGATGAAGGAGCGAGACCCGATCAGATTATTTTAATGGACCACACCATCACAAAGCAGATCTTTGAAGCCTGTGTTCTTAGGGAAGAGTTGAACCACATTATATCATTTGCAAAATAAAATAATTTCACATGTTAATGTCTCATAAGAGAAGTTACAGATGAAGAAAATGATAAAAGAAACACGCGGCCAAGCAGAGATCGTCTTCTATAGTCGCTAATCTCCAAACATAATCCGTTTAATTATCTTTAATCTAGCCCCCCCACCAGAGTGTGTGTGGCTAATAGAAGGGCGGAGAATGGAGATGAAGGAGATTAGAATAATCACGGCACCATCGATTCCACAGACTGTGTGGGAACCGCCACTCTAAGACAAACAGGACTTCATCAAAACCAGAACCAGTGAAGCGAGTCTTGGGTTTTCTCTGGGAAGCTTCTGCTCTGACCGGTGATGATGCCTAACAACACAGCCGGCTGGGAGCGACACACACACACACACACACACACACACACACACACACTGTGCTGTTAGGACTTTACATTTGATCAGTAATTGAAGATGACTATCAGGAAAAAGCTTCATTATGCTGTCCAGTGGACCGTCGTTTTCACAACACCATGAAGTGATACCTCGTTTTCATATCGGCTGCAGCCTGGGAGGCCGGTTTGGGCCCGTTCTGACATAACAGTGTCACATTCCAGACACTGTGCGTGTGTGTGTGTGTGCGTGTGAGCATGTTTAAATGCATCAGGCTCGCTGCACTGACTGATGCACAGACTAAACCCCGACCTTCGCTGAACCCTCCAGTTCTCGTCACTGACTTGCACGTCATAAAAGCCCAAACAGGGAGCAGAAAGGCAGCGTTTGGTTTGAATGCGGTTTCGCGGCGCAGACAGAAAAGGCAGAGTGAAGGGAAACCAACTGCTCTAATTTCAACGGAGGAAGGCGACCGGTGACATTTACAGATTCTGATCGCTCCCCTTTTAATGCGACGACCTAGCGGCTTCTATTTAAGCACACAGAGCCGGTTAATGAGCTTCTGCAGATACGCAGCAATATTGCACCAAGCGTGGGAAGGTTGCCGAGCTCGTTGTGACCTTTTTTTTGTGTGTCTAGACTGGTGTGTGAGTAAAGACAAGAGACAGGAGGTTGGGCTTGGGTTTAACATTCCTCATGAGGGTGCCAGCAGCCACCAGTGACCCGGGGCTGTTCATTGTGAGGGGACGCCCGAGCCTCGTGCGTCGCTTGGCCTCTCTACAAGCACCGCTATAATCAGAGACTGCAGGTATTAACGGCTCAGCGAAGAGGCTCTTAAAGGGCAAACGATCACGTAGTTAGGAGAAAAGTACATTTCACAGAGGTTCAGAAGCTTTGACTTTGTGTGTCCCGTCCTTCATACCTCGGGGGGGGGGGGGGGGGTCTCCTCGTCAAGTGCTACGTCTTGGGAATCAAATTTTAAGACTTGTGAAATGTGAAGTTCAGTAGTGTAAAGGTATAATGAGATGGGATGTGAGCACAGGAGACGCGTCATTATCGCTGTGCATCATGACTCGGAGCCCGGTGACACCCGGGATGACTGTTGACTGTGCAGAAACCTCGGAAACAGAGGTGGCGAGAAGCGCCGGAGCCACGGGACCAGATGCTAGCGTCACCAGTTAGTCATTTGCTTTGCAGCACGCCGGCATTGAGGATGATGGGAGCTGGGACAGCGTCTCAGACACACAGAACTCCTTGTCTGTGTGTGTGTGTGTGTGTGTGTGTCAGATATCACCTTAGATTCAGAATATTTCTTTATGAGCAGTTCAGAGACAAATCTATAAATGTTTGGTGAGTGGAAAGGGGAAAAACAAACACCGGGTCATGTGAAAAGCAGGCATTAGCGTGCGCTAACACAGGACGCCCTTACCCTGTGGTGTATGGGATGTTGATGCCTCCTAAATTGATGCTCTCGCAGCCCACTATGAAGAGTGTGGAGAAGCAGAGGAGGGACACCCCGCTGCAGATCATCGCCAGCTTGGCCGACTCTCTGGCACCGAGCTTCAGCTTCTTGATGATGTAGCCCCCGAGGACAATGCCCACCCCGGCGCTGGGTACGATGATCAGCCCTGTGAGAGCAATCAGAGGAAAGCAAGAGCAGGTGAGAGGAACGCTCGTGACGTTTTGTGGCAGAGGAATAGAGTAGTTCATTTGGGTTGTGAGAAAATGTCAACACTGATTTAATCACTGTAAAGCGTGACTTGGTGCCATGAACATCTGATCCACAGCGAACTAAAATCAATAATGTGTAAAATAAATTCTATGCTGAATCATTTTGAAATGTCAAACGCCACATCATCACTTGTTAGATCTACAACATACAACTACAATAAAAAGGCTTTGCTTTATTCCTGTGCTACAGGCTGCCAGTAAGTCATTTAGGGCTCGGTAATGGGAGAAGAAAGGGAACGCTAGCTGCTAGCAGGGCGGACTGGGTGGGAAGTGTCATCGTGGATGAATTAAGGGCTGAAGAAGCCGCACATGGCAGCCCTCGAGTCCAGCGATGTGTGCAGACGTCCTGCCAACAAGCAAGGGGGGGGGGTCGGTCAGTCGGTGGGGGAGGAAGGTCATCAAACATAGCGGATGAACCGATAATGTCATCTGGCTTTTCTCTGCCTATATGTGTGTGTGTGTGTGTGTGTGTGTGGTGTTGGGAACAAGACAAAGACAAGGAGAGGGCAAGACACCGAGTGTCTCTGAGCATGCTCAGTGACAGCTGTAGTCTTATATCATCCTGTGAGTGCCTGTTTCTGAGCTAAAACCTCCCCCGTCCTGCAGGATTAGACAAACACACACACACACACACACACACACACACGTTCACTGAGACATAGGAAATGAGTTACGCATCTCATCTGGATTAAGAGCAATGAATGAGAGTGACTGATTCAGAAGTGTGCGTATCAGTGTCATCAATTATAGAGATTCGACCGTTGCTCTTAAGAGGCACGGAGATCTTTGACTTTGTTGTTAACAGAGCTAAACGTTGTGAAAAGGTGAAGCGTGGAAAGCTACATACAGCGCAACACTACATACAGCTGAAGAAGGGGTGTGGGATGCTACGGTGCTATTTCTGTAGCTAATGAGCATGTCCATTTTAAAACTCCAGAGATGGGGGGTGATAATGCTCTGCTATCAGGGTATTCATGTTGTCATAACGATCATAAGGGAACAGATCTTTATGTTGCAAAGTTAAATGAAGGTTAATCTTTCATTTTTTTCCCATTCTTAAATATTAGCTCCTCTTAAACTGCTGAAAGCTAATCCTTAATATACGAGTTTGTATTTAATGATCTCCGGCCAACCGAATCGGTCTATCGGTATCGTTACTGCCTGATATCATAAAAGACACGGGGAGCTAATGCTCCGTGCTTCAGCCTTTTCTTCTGTTCATTCATAAAAAAAAAAAAACAGTCACCAGGAAATATCACAGTTGGTCAGTCCATCTGCCTGCCTGAGGAAGTACTGCGCTCCGAGCAAGAATGGCACGCCCCCCCCCCCCCCCCCCCAACCATCACATCCCTGCAGCCATGGCAACTGCACCACCCCTTTTGCCCTTACCCCTTGTATCCTGGCAACAGGCAGACAAGATGACGCAATGGCGTTTTGTATGTGCCTGTTTAGAGATGACCATGCTTTAAACTAATGCAATATTTATCTCTCTCTCTCACACACACACACACGCACACACACACAATTGAGTTGTCAATTACCTCTTGCTCTAATAATCCTGATAGCATACCCTTTGTGAATTAGCACCGCTGGTTCAGACATGACTAAAGGACTGGTCCTTTCCACACTCTACATTTCTGGTGCACAAATTACAGGTCGTGTAAAGGGTAGTGTGTGTGTATGTGTGTAATAATTTTTTGATGGATGAATGAATGCGTCTCCTGCAGTCCAGCAGAGGCGCGTGTGCTGCGTTCAGGGGATGAAACGGAGGCTGATCCCTGAATTAAAGTCAGAGACTCCACGACTCAAAGCCCTGCACCCGTGTGAACAGAGGTGAGAAACAAGCGTGAACTTAAACAGGTGCAAGTTCACATAAAGATCTCTCACAATATGTATTTGCATCCACGTGAAACGCTGCCGATGAGAGTAATAAATTCTAATAAGCTGTTTGCAGTGGTGAGTTTCCATTATTGATTTTTGAACCCAAGTAAAACTGGAGATGCACCTTTGGGTTTTGTGAATTATCCAACCTCAGGACTAAAGGAACACTTACCAGTGTATATGCTGGCGTTGGAGGCGGGGATACCAAACTGCGACTCGATGAATTTAGGAATAAAAGTGATGAAGGCGGTGACGATGGCACACTCAGCCGTGTAGGACAGGCTGACGAACAGGAACGTCACGTTGCTGAGGATCCTCAGAGCCGCCTTGGGGAGGTCTGGGGAGGGGAACAAGACGGAGCGCTTCATAAAGGGTGGGGTAGCAATTAAGACACGCCCAGTCCCTTTGCCCTTTACCCCCCTCACATATATATATATATGTATTATATAAATAGTCTTCATAAAAAAACTAACTACGAGTCCCATCTCTGGCTGGTAGTTTCGCTGAAACGTTTTTTCTTGACTAGCGTTGAATTGATTTGACTAGACTAGCGTGAGAATTGTCAGATTGTTGCCATCGCCAGTTTCATTCAGAGTCTGTTCAGCGTTCTTTAAGAACTTGGCAAAGATCCGGACTTTAGTCACAAGGCCCATCGTGGGCACTTGTTCTGTCACATGATGCTTAAAACAGAGAAAGAACAAAACACAGGAGGGGAGCGTGTGAAGTGGGATATTGATGCCCCTCCATTGGATCGGTTATCACAAAGTTAGCCGAGCAAACTGGGCCGCACTGAGATAGTGATCTGGGATCACTATCTGTCCCCATCCAAACGAGTGATCTGGGATCACCATCTCAATGCAAATAAACAACATTTGCAGGTGAAGAAATATATACATTTTTTTTCTTTTAGTGTTTTCTCAGACAACAATTATTCGATTCCTGCGGAGCTGTAATCTCGTTTGGACGGGGACAGATGTGTTGGGGGGAGGGGGGGGGGGGGGTCCGCCCGTCTTGACCCCATGAAGATAGTGACGTCCAAGCAGAGGATATGATAAGAGGACCAATGCTCAGCGGCAGTGGCGTGGGTACCGGTACGTCTCCTGGTCGGACTGCAGCTTGTTTTGCACTGTCCTTTAAATTGTCATAATCTAATCTGTAATTTCAGACTGCGAGATGAGTCCCTTTCCAAATGGATCGCTCCATTTCTGAAAGAAAACGCCGACTGTAGAACACATCGAGTGGAACTGAACAGAGAATCTTGAGCTGTTGAAACCAATTTTTGCTTCTTTAGAATAGCGAGTCGTACACGTTTGATTTCTAAATGGTGTATAATGAAATGTGTGCAATATACTTATCCATACTTGCTGGAAAATGCAATACATTTCAAGAACCGCTTGAACAGCGTGAAAATATTCAGCGCTGGCATTTTGCACTGAAAATGCTGATATAAACACACACTCCTCAATGGGGGGGGGGGGGGCACAGAGCACCAAAATACATTAGAGATCCAAACACTGAACCGCCCGAATCGGCAAAATTGGCCACAGTTTGCAAACAAGCCCAAAACAGCCTGCTGGAACAAGAACATCAGTAGGAGAGCTGCCGCTGCGGAGGAAGACGCAACGCCTTTATGTTTCCAGTTTGTCATCGGCTGTCTGCACTGCTTTATGGGACGCGCACGAAGGGGAACGGAAGCACGCACCTGTTTAAGTACATCTTCATTTTGTTCCTCTGCACGTAATAAAGAGCGAGGGAGCGCACATGCATGACACAGTTCTGCTCAGAGTTCCCCCGAGAGCTCATTTAAAAAGGGAGAGCGACACAGAGACTGACTGGGAGAGAGGAAGTGGAAACTGGGAAACACTGGAGTAGAATCCAGAGAAGAGGGGGGGGGGGCTCTTCCAGGGAAAACCAGGAGATCTCGGAGATGACATAACAAACGCCGCCTCTTTTAGGAAGAATAGCTTCTCTAATTAAAAATCTAGACCACCAAACTAAAAAGGGTTTGACTTTTAGCCACATTTTAGCTTCGTTAGGTACGTGAAGCCGACTCACTGACAGCTCATGCTAACAGAGATTTAGCTGCTTCATTGGTCATCTGTGAACCCCCCCCCCCCCATTCCAAATCAATAAGGCGATCTCAGTGGAGCTTCCAGGACTAATCCTGGACATTGATTGGCTTGCAGGACATTTGTACATCAATATTATACACAGTTCCCTTACAAAGGAGCTGAGAGGAGGGCAAGGATCGCGCTGATGCAGGCTCCTCACCTTTAATGTCTTTTCCAAAGCCCATAGAGGACGAGACATTCTGGCCTTTGCTGCTGGACTTTTCCTTCTTCACGTCGTCATCGCTGGAAACATCACCCGGCGAGCCGATTTTTTTCTTCTTCCTTTTTTTGTGGCGTGGAGGCAGTTTTTTGGGGAAGGCAAACATGGGAAAGATAACCAGGAGCATGGCTATGGCACACAGGAGAAAACCGCTCCACCTAAAAAGAAAGAAGCCGAACGTGTTAAACGGCGGTTTGCCCAGGAAGCACCGACACGTGGCTCAGGGACGTTCATGCAGGAGCATATTCACCAGTTGCCAACAAAGCGAGGGTCATTCTGGTCGATGTTGACAACCGTCTTGGGGTCAACGTAAAAGCCGATGAGGACGCCTCCCAGCAGGTAGCCGGCTGCAGGTCCCAGGGCTCCCATCACATACATGATGGCTGGAAGAAAGACAGAACTGATCTCAGACTTCCACGCCGTCAAATAAAACGACTTTAGTTAGAAACACTATGAACAATTTATACGTTTTAATGAGCGCAAAATCATTAAAAACAGAAAGACAGAGACTTTTTTTTGTCATCACCGCCTTTAAATGAACCTCTGTTGCTTGTAATTCTTTAGATTAGACCTGCGGGGAACTGTTCATTACCCATGATGCATAGCCCACTACCTTCAGAGCACCTGCTCTGAGATCAGTGGGAGTCTCCGTAAGCCCTGAAGTAATTTCTCACAGCTTTAGAAGTCCTTTTCTACAGCCAACACAGGAAGTTCCAGAAGTCCTGCACTGACCTGAGGGCACACCTGCAGCTCCCCGGGAGGCGGGAGCAGCAAACCTCAGAGCTAAGTGAGGAGTAGCGAGGCATTAACCCTCGGGACTCTCCGGTCATCAGTCAGGTGAGCCAGTCACGTTAAGTTAAGAACTCATTAAAGTTACATAAACCCAAGTGTGACAAGTGGAAAAAAAAAAAACTCTCCGACACCTAGCAGACGTGAGTCAAAGCCATTTTCCAGGAACAATAATGGAACAAAACCTTCTATAATTACACCTGGAACACTCAGCGTGCATGTGTGAGTGTGTGTGGGCATATTCATTAAAACGGCAAAAAAACAAATCTAATCCACAAGTAGATGAAAAAAATAAATCAACCTCTGGTTTTATTTGCGTCTCTCAGCTGTTCCTTTTGTTGGATGTTGGCGTAAACCCCACTGGCCGTCTACTTCCTGCTTGATGAACACGCGTTTCACCTGGAAGGCCGACCACCAGTCAGAGGAGCAGCGATTTAGCAGGTTACCTGTGATGTCCAGTCAGTGAAAGACATCTTTCTTTTTTTTTTTTTTTTAGGAAAGAAGGAATTTGACTCAACAAGTCGGGAGTAAAACTTTTGACCGAACATTCATTTCCTCCTGCGTCACACTGTTCCCTTTGCCAAGGACATGAGACGAGGACATTCTAAACTAAAGGACACATTATTAGGACACGGAAGACAGCCAAACCCCCCCCCCAAGATTGGAGCTTTTACTCTCAACAGAGAAGATGCCACTCATTTTACCGCATCACCAGCCCCACCCTCAGCCTCTGTCAATCAACTTTGTTACCCCAGCTAAAAAAAGACAGCCCCCCCCCCAGAGATTGTCAATAGAAATGCTACCAATGTCCACACACTGTTCTCCAGCAGCCTCAATCACACCTGACTTGCTGCCCAAAGTGTCATCTGACGGCTTTGCAGCTTATTAAACAGATGCTAACGATAAGTACTATCCTTAGTATGTAGCTCCAAACTACAGTATTATCTGTTCCTTCTGGTTAATCAAGAATCTTTCAAACTCTTAGATCTTTAAGCTAAAAATCAACAACAATGCTGCCTTGACACTCTGCCTGCAAACTTTTTATTTTATTTTAATCGCATAGTATCAGATTCTCTTTAATCAGAACAGTTCCCCCACACCTTGAAAACATTAGTGATCGAACCTCTTTTTAAAACAAACCCCGTCCGGACGCTTCAGCAATGGTCCGTTTCCTCGGCGCCATAGAAGGGAAGCAGTGAGAGAGAAGCACATCTACATTTCAAATACCTCTGGAACCAGGATGAGTGTGTCGTGAGGCCTTTCAGTCTACGTTGGCTTTCCTTCCTGTGACTTTCGATGAGCAGACAGGAATCACTTCTCGAAACACCTGAAGTCGTCTGCGCTTATTTCACTCCTCCCGCCTCATCTGCCTTTGTCTTTCTTTCAGCATGTCATTTCTCATTTCCTGCTGGCAGGGGGGCGGGGGGGGGGGCAGTCCAAATGTTGGACAACGTAACTGGATAAATGACTGCACAGAGGCAATAAATCGTTAATTATATTTGGCAAGGATGTCAAGAGGTCTTTTATTATTATCTCTGTCTTGGAATTAAAAACGCCTCACGAAGGCTTTGCTGGAGAATCACGCCGCTGCTGCCGCTCCCAAGTGCAAAGCACAAAAATGAAATGTGCTAGCAAATGCGGATTAGGGCTTAATAATGGAGTTTAATTATGAGGGTAAGTCAGAACGTTTGGGTCCACATAGTTTTGAAGATCAGATTTAGCCTATTAGGACAGTCTGAAGGTGAAACTGGACAGACGTAAAAAATTAAGACCCGAACCGGATTCAAAGCTTGAATGTTGCTAAATGCCAAGTTTGGATGGACATTTTTGCAGCGGCGTTCCATGTAAAAACAATGTGCATTGATACATCGTCCTGCTGACCCTTCCTGTGACCCAAATCTAAATATAACACCGTCACAGAACGTCCTTTGGCTGCTCTTACCATCACATGAACAGTGTTCTGCCCAGTTGCGGGACAGAGGGGATGTGAACCCTGCATGACTGGCATTGAGCCTGGATATTTGGGGGGGGGGGGTTGGAGAGCTGTGGTCGACGCGGGAGCCACCGGGCCCGCCTTCACCGCCGGCGCATTATAGGCTGCATATTTGCTTTCCACATGTGTGGGGCGGTAATGGAGTCGGAGCTCACCAAACCCGTTATTGGTTTCCAGTCTAACGTTGAACCAAGTCAGTGTCTATCATCGTCGGCATGACAACACAGCCAGACTTTACTGTTTGCATTAGACATGCATGAAAAAAAAGCAACAAATATGTTACCGCCCTGCAATAAAGGATGCCGAGGTGCGAGCCTGCCTCTTTAATCGAGCTCCTCTCTGGCTTACTCTGGCTTACGTAGCACTACGGCCGGCTATTAGCCGCCGCAGCTCGCTCAGCCTCCGAACAAGCGCAAGCAATGAACGGCAGGCAGAAACACCAACGACCTTGGATGTGCATTCAGCGCGTTTGTGCCGGAGCCGACTCATCTCTAAGGGCTGTAAACTCGTCTTCTCTGCATTACTGAAGGACTCGCTTGCCCGCTTTACTTCATAGAGCCCATTTGACGCGATACGCCAGCAGCACAGATTTCATATTCTGCAGGGTCCACGTCGACGCTCTGGACGTGTCAGCGTCATGGCAGTGTCTATGTGGCTGCCGCTGTTTGGAGAGAAGAGAGGGGCAGCGCTGTGTGTGTGTGTGTGTGTGTGTGTTCCTGTGTTATGGGGATCAATTCGCTCACGTGACCTTCTGGGAGACAAGAGGAGGGGAAAAAAGGCAATGAAACCGGGGAATGACTGCATTGTCATGGCGACTTGCTGACATTGCAGTGTCTTCTTACAAGTCCTAACCTTACAATTTTACCCAGAGGGCATGCATGGGGGGGGGGGGGGGGGGGGGGGGTGGGGTACTGTGGCCTCTCTGGCTTTTACACACACGCATTAGCATCCATGGCTTCGTCAGATGATGAAGCCTTACACAAACACAAACTCATCAAAAGGCCTGTTTTCCTGAAACCATTTGCAGTACAAAGTGAATAGAGAGCAGAGGCTCTTCTTCCACTTCCTGCTTGGAGAGGATTTTGTGTTATTTCGGCAGGAAAACTTCATACAGACAGGACCATTTAGCAAATTCCATCCTTTGATGACGCTCATAATTCTATTGGTGCTGCATTTTAATAACAGGGACAGAATACGGACGAGCCTGCTGCGTTTGTTCTGCAGCAGCCCGGCGTCAACAGCAGGCGCTTTAATTGTAGTAAACACAGCAGACAGCCGTGCTTAATGGCGCCGCGTCCCGCCATTGAAAACGCTCCCAGCTTTGAAGCTACAGATACACCAACATCTTTACCTGCTGCCTGCAGGGATTATTCAACTGAAGCTATTTTCATACAGCCTAAAAGCAGATGCAGAGTTGGGATACAAACTAAATCAAACGACCTGCCCAACTAATGTTAGTCCCAAACCAAGTCGGCCCCGAAAGATAATGTTGCGTCCAATTTTTTGGACAGATTTTAGCTTTAGTGAAGAACGACACAAAAAGGCAAAGATATCTATCAGCCATTTCTGACATGCTCAGATGCACGTGACGTTTCATAGGGCTAGTTCTCCTCCACGCTGTCGTCCCACAGGCAGGAGACGGCGGGTGGCAAAAGTTCAGACCGCGCCTCGTTGAATATTTGAATGGATCAAACGCAGTAAAGCACTTTGATCCCGGTATGCAGTCCGGTACAGGCTGGCACAGCGAGACTTTATCAGCCAGACACGACCTCTAACAGCAAACAGCAGCATCAAAGCTTTTCTCACTGGAACTCAAAACTTCAGCCTCCCGGCGGGGGGAGGGGAAGGAGGGGGGGGCATCTGTACCACTTTGCCCCCCGGGGCACCGCTGCTATAAGCCCCTCAGAAAAGCACACGACTGGTCACAAGGGTTTGATTAGCATTAGCTCGCCCGTCCCTTCCCTTCCCGCTGCTGTGTCCGCTCAGCACAGTATGAACCACGTGACCTCGCCGCTCGTCCAGCGGCGTCACGTTGGAGCAAAAGTGAAATCCATAATAACATCCAGGATCCTCTCTCTCGTCTTCCTCATGAGGAAGAAAAGCCCAAAGCAACACACTGCAATAACATTTTCTCATAAGGCGCTGTACGTACGCACCTTTAGTGATAAAGACAGAATAAACAGAACATAATAATGTCCAGAAATGACTCCACAAAAAGAAAAACTGCGAAAACTGTGAATTCGATTCAAGCTTTCCTCACAGACCTGATCCAACATAATTTGGCGGTGCAACTCAAAGGGGGCATGGATCCCAACACCTTCTGCTGACTCTAATGCTGGACTAAGGCTTTTTGGACCTGCAGAGGCAGCAAAAGACCACAAATCTGACAATGTTCACCAGAATCCACCATGCAGCAAAGAAGCCGGGGAAGAACGGCTGCATGCAAAAAAAATCTGAAATGTCAACGCTGCTCGTTGTTCTGTAGCAGCGCTGAAGCACATGACCGGGCCTCGAAATCAATCACTGTCAGACCGGCCAATGCTCTGTTGGGGATAAAGATTTAGAAAACCCTTTGAAATAAAATCTGATCTCTGGGGGGGGGGGGGGGGTCCTTTCATAACGGTCGTCATGAAAACAAGAACGAGCTAAACGTACCTGTCTCTAAACTGATGTCACTGAAGCCTGAAGATAAGTGGTGATTCTTTTTTTTTTTTTTTTTACGCTTCCATCGTATCAAATCCTTATCAAGCCAAAGAAAATTGTTTTGCGTCACAAAAGCAATCTCAGTCAACTTGTTGGAAAGGAGGCGGAAAGCTCTCACCCCTCTGTCAGCATTATACAACATCCCCCCCCCCCCGTCGTGGGATGCTGACCCAAGGTGCAGTCTGGGGTGGGGGGGTAATTATATCCTTATACTCCCAACTAGATTTTCCACACACGGCCCACTTACAGTAAATTATTTCACTTTGGTCAGCTGATTTTTCTCCGTCTTCACATTCCCTTGAGCAGATACATGCTTTTCTTTTTTTTTTTTAGTTCATCCTGTCCTGGACTAACTGCTTATAAATAATAATTAAAGTATTGCCTGGCCTCCTTAGACACACTGCACTGCACGTTCCATGCTACACAGTACGGAACAGGACGATCTCTCATGGCTTCTTTTTTTTCTCCCACTCTCTTCTATCCAAAACCTGGACTGGGATTAATCATCGGATGTGCCACGCCAAAAGTCTATTCAAGGTTTATAAAGGGTTTCCTCGGTGATGACTGGCCACTCTGTCATTGGTTCTCGTGTACTTCCGACCCTCACACTGCTTCCTTTAAATGCCTCCAGCATCAAACAGTCTGTCTTATCTACGCATAGATAATGTTCCAGCACTTAAGAGGGTTCCAGATAATCTTTCAGCTCACAAGTGGCCATGAATAGTAGCATCTGGCCTGTTGGCAGGCATGGGGGGGGGGGGGGGGCATGGTAGTATTTATGTGCCATTTGCTTGCACCTGCAGCTTTTGAGCGCCTCTCATTGACAGGTGTGGCGCAGGAAATCTGGTCCACTCCACCAAAAAAAAAAAGAAGCTGCCCCCCTCTCCTCATTCTCAAGTGGTGCCAAAGAATTTGGCCAATTAATCAGTCTGTCCTCCCCTTCCAACTTCCAATTCCTGCGGTAGTCACTCCTCAAGAGGAAGATAAACCGAATGCAGATTCCAAATAGAAGACAGCGTGCACGACGGCTTTCAGTCAGACTGTTGTTTGGCGCTGATGCAGGAAGGAAAAGACTCGGCGTGGCGCTCGGCAGCAGAAGTGCCTCCCACACACGCAGCCAGCGTCGACACTGAAGGGGGAGACTTCTCTGCAGTCTCCCCCCCCCCCAGTGCTGCCCCCAACGACCCCCCCCCCCACTGCAGGTGCACACTCACACACACACACGTGTAAAGACACCCTGCAACAGCTGCCTTACCATTCACACCTCTAACATGGGTTACAAGTAACACAAGCCTGGAGTATATTACAGCAGAAAGCTTTAGTAGAATTTAATCTGTACATAAACGTGGGAAGAAAAAGAATCCTACTTGTAATTAAATGTTAGAGTGCGTTTTCCTCACAGACACCCCAGAAGTATGAACAAACTCAGAGGACGAGTCCAGTCAAAACACCATCTCTGCAATAAGCGGCATCTCGGGCCACCCGTTAGCCTGTTAGCCTGTTAGCACCGCGTTGCGTGATGCACGGCGAGCTCAACGCTTCATTTACCGCAGGTACCGCCGCTAAGACCGATGAAACCGCTCGCCTGTCAGGCTACATCTGGCTGCAGTTCGTTACGTTGCAGCACATCTGTGTGTGTGTGTGTGTGTGAAGCAGATGAGGTCAGAAGACATGCACTGCCATCCACCCCTCAGTGAGGGGGGGGGGGGTGGCAGTGCATGGATGGCAGTGCATGTCGACCACATCTCTCCAACCCCCCCACCCCCACCCCTCCAGGACGGTCAACATAACAGCTGAAGGTCAGGGGGGGGGGGGGGGGGTTACATGCTCAACACACACAAAATAAATGCTTTGATTTTCTCACCAATGTTTCTCAAATACAAAAGACCTTTATTCCATACATTCTTCACAGGTTTTTTTGCGCTCCACCATGTTCCCAGATTTATGTAAACGCTATCAAGCCTCCCGCTCTCATCCTCCATCCTTGCAGCACAGAGGTCAAGGGCAACAACAGCCAGCTGGATGTCCCGGTGCAGAACACGAGGATGGAAGACAGGGGTTGGTTTTTTTCCAGCTGTAGCAAAATACCAGACCTGACAACACCCTAAAGGCTGAATAAACTTGAAGGGCAGTCTGAGCAGAGCAGATAAGATGCAGGAGAGAAGATAATGTAACTCAGGTGGACGTGGAAGTACAGGCTGTCTCTACCCCCCCCCCCCCCCCCCCCATGTATGAACGGTGTCAACATGTCCTCCATCGCTGCACAGCTCCGTCAAGGCGTTCTATCTTTTAGGGAGTTAGCATCGATAGCAGCAGCGCCCCATGCAACGATAGGCATCACAGGACGTACAGTCGCCGCGGCAACAGATAAGCATCCGACCGCTGCCTGACCAGCACAGGCAAAGGAAGAACCGGTTTCTTCCAGCTGCGCTGATTAGCGTCATCAGACAGAGCACGGCGAGAAGGACGGGGAGGAAGACATGTCCCTTCCTGTCCCTCACGGATGAAATCAAAGGGCTTCTTGGTGTTGCTAAAATATACCGATTTAAAAAATGGCCAATGAGATTAAGCAATGCAAACACTACGGTAGTTTTTCCTCAAATGTGTGCCATGCTGTCACGGGGGAGGGGGGCCGAATGTGGACGCTAACCAATGCTGAAATCCAATCTGTCATCATGGCGTGGTAAACGGCGGCAGGGAGGAGGCCCCCCCGGTCACCGGTAGGGGGGGGGGGGGGGGGGGGGCAACTCCCGTCAGCTGGCGAGTGAAACGGAACGCTATTTAATAAAATCGACAGAGAGAGCACAGAGAGCGGCACGCCGGAGTCACGACCGACGAGCATCAGAATCAAGCCAACGCAGAGGTGAGACTGTGAACACTAACTGGTGGAGACGGCTCTGACCCCCCCCCCGGAGACACAGAGAGCAGCTGTTCTTTCTGAACTTGTCAGGTGGGGAGAGGAGAGCACGGCCCTTGTGCTTATGCAAACTTCTCTCCTCCCAAACTCGGCGACGCCTCCTTTCCTCCTCCTCTAGAGTCAATAAACGAGCCGCTGCGCCTCCATCATGCGTTTGGCTTTTCCAACGTACGGCAAAAGGAACAGAGGGCTCTGAAAGCATTAATGTGGAGGTGACCGGCAGCCAGGAGGAATCAATGAACCTGATCAAGTATGGAGGGAGAGAGGCAAATAGGGGGGGGGGGGGGGGGGGCTCGAAAACAGAAAGGTTATAACAGGGTTAAGAGAAATATTATGTTCTCCGTCTTAAACGTTATGAATTGTGGTTCAGCATCACTGAAGCTGTCATTTCAGTTTCGAGTGTCGGGTTGAACGAGGAGAATCGAGGCTATTGATCACTCGGATCGGTGGGCGTGTCCGAAGCCACGTTAGACGGAGCGATTCCATTATGTTTGCTTCCAGCCGCGCCTTCACTCAAAAGCTCATGTCATGCAGCAAGCGACCTTTGTAGGGGTGTGTGTGGGTTTGGGGGGGGGAGGGGGGGGCTTGTCAGACGAGGGTGAAGAGAAACGTTCACCGTAGCGACGGCAAAGATGGTGTGTTGTAAATCTGTCGCGGGTACGAGGATGTTGGGTGGAGCAAAGCAAAACCTGAGAAGCAGAGTAAAAAAGATTTACAATCCGTGCCCCAACTCCACCCCCTACATCGCCATAGTGACAAGATTCATTAGGATGGGGTTTGGATTAAATGGATCGAAGGGGAAAACACCTCCAAGCAAGTGTGTGGGGGGGGGGGGGGATAGAATTAATCTGCGTTAAATGAAATCCAGAATGTGTGGAAAAGAGCCGGAAGGTCGATTTTGAGCTTTACTTCATGTGAAAACTCATTTTTCTGCCTGAAGGTGGATTCTACGCAAACAAAACCTTCACCTGTGGATGACTCATCCATTAAATAACACAGAAACCCACAGAGGATGTCACGCCGTGAAAAACGCACCCGGGGCCCCCCGTTACCATGGTTACTGCGAGCGTCTAAAACGCAAATAAAAGACATTTCCACCTATTTATCCGCTCCCTCTGACATAACAGGATTTATCTTTTCTTTTTCCTCCCCCAAAATTTTTTTTTTTTTAAATGCAGGAATAAAAATAGCTTATCCGCCCGAGGCCTCTGGAAAAAGACATGAAGGTCAAGCCCTGCTTGTGACGGATGTCGACACGGGGAGGACGTCTCGACCGGCATGCCTGAGTGAGCGTTCCCTGCCCCCGACGGGACGGACGGCTTCGGGAACACTTTGGTTCCCTTT